>NW_028126034.1:0-494000 GCF_965194825.1 Balaenoptera physalus
GCTGCTACTTGCCTTATGACATTGATTTCATGGCTGAGTGATATTCCATTGTACATAAGGACCACAACTTTTTTCTCCATTTTTCGCTTTCCTGGGATATTTAAGGTGGAATGAAGTGGAGGTCCTTGTCAACAGAGCAGCCCTAAACTTTGGGGTGCTTGTGTCTTGCTGATTTTCAATATTCCCTCTTTATACCCCCATGCGTTGAAGTGCCCTTTGCTCTCTAAGCTGTGTTTTTTAGATGTTTCAGGACACACCGTACACTTCTCCAGAGTGGCTGTTGGCAATTTACATCCCGCCCATCAGTGTAGCAAGGCTCCCATTTCTCCATGGCCTGTCCTGCATTTCTGGTTTTGACACATTTTTCAGCATGGCCCTTTTGACCGATGGGAAGCGAGACTTCTTTGTAGCGCTGATTTGCCTTTCCAGGTTGCTTGAATGGCCAAAATGGGCGTATGCGTTTTTTCCTGAATATATTCAGGAAAAAACGCATACGCCCTTTTTGGCCAAGGGCATCATTGTCAACGTTTTGCTGCTTTTCATGTGCTTTAAAGGCGATTCGAATCTACCTCCTGAAATCTGTTTCCTGCAATTCTGCCTTGATTTCAAATCCTCTTCTTTGCCTTCCCTCAATATATTTGTGGACGAGAGTTATCATTTATAACTCTGCAGGTTTGTGAATTGCAGTGCCCTGAAGCTCCATTTTACAACTCGCTTTTTTGGGAGCTGGCCGCAAAAGCGCAGGATGGCTTCAGGCCCTGTTCTGGTTCCGGGGGGCAGGCTGAGCCTGTGGTTAATTCTTCTTCCTGATGGGAAAATAGAGTGACCTGTGCCTGTCCCAACAACAAGAGCTAGTCTCTCATTGGTTCCCCGTCTTCCCGTTCATCCTCAGGAAAAATTGCAACCTGTACGGAACAGGAGGTTAAAGGTGCTGATTCTCAAAGTAGGGAGATTGCTAGTAAAGTGGCTGGAATGGCGAACCCGAGCACAAGGAGATGAGAAATGAGGTGCGTTTTAGAAACCTTTCCCCATCACACGGTATACCATCTTCTGGGTGTCTCATGCAAGTTTTCGATGTAGGAAGATGCCCTTGAACCTGGAGATTTGGGACCCATGCGATGGGTACCACGCAGTATTACTTTAAAGGGTCTGCGTTTGCTCACCCAACCTCACCAAACCTCTCAGCCCCAAGAGTGTCCACCCTTATGTCTCATCGAGCTGTGGGTCTAGATATGGTCAATCCAGGTTGCATCACAGCCCCTGAACGAATTGTGTAAGAATTTCTCTCTCTTTCCCTGTCTTTGTTTCATGGGTTTTTAAAAGTAATTTATTTTTATAATGTGGTTTAGCTGCTTTTCACGGCTGTGTTTATGCCGCTTTACACCCACTTGACACACTAACAGAGAGATATCAATACATAGGTTTTAAGATTATTACTAGTCAGATATATTCTTGTGCGGTGAATCGGGCGTGTTGAGTCCAGTTCTCTGAACAAGGAGTTGGTCTTGTCTATTACTTATTGGGTTTATGGAATGGTATCTGAGCTAATTTGAAACTCTTGTTTTATGTATCACCCCACCTCACCTTTCCCGTTAAGCAGCCATAGTGTGTTTTCTGCATGTGTGACTCTGTTCTGTTTTGTAATTCAGTTCAAGTGTAACGGTTTTTACATTCCCTCTATAAGTGACACCTTATGAGAAGTGTCCTTTTCTGTGTGATTTATTTCACTTAGAATCGTCATACCAAAATCCACTCATCATGCTGCTACTAGCCTTATGACATTGATTTCATGGCTGAGTGATATTCCATTGTACATAAGGACCACAACTTTTTTATCCATTTTTCTCTTTCCTGGGATATTTAAGGTGGAATGAAGTGGAGGTCCTTGTCAACAGAGCCGCCCAAAACGTTGGCGTGCTTGTGTCTTGCTGATTTTTAATTTTCCCACTTTATACCCCCATGCGTGGAAGTGCCCTATGCTCTCTAAGCTGTGTTTTTTAGATGTTTCAGGACACACCGTACACTTCTCCAGAGTGGCTGTTGGCAATTTACATCCCGCCCATCAGTGTAGCAAGGCTCCCATTTCTCCATGGCCTGTCCTGCATTTCTGGTTTTGACACTTTTTTCAGCATGGCTCTTTTGACCGATGGGAAGCGACACTTCTTTGTAGCGCTGATTTGCCTTTCCAGGTTGCTTGGTTGGCCAAAAAGGGCGTATGCGTTTTTTCCTGAATATATTCAGGAAAAAACGCATACGCCCTTTTTGGCCAAGGGCATCATTGTCAACGTTTTGCCGCTTTTCATGTGCTTTAAAGGCGATTCGAATCTACCTCCTGAAATCTGTTTCCTGCAATTCTGCCTTGATTTCAATTCTTCTTCTTTGCCTTCCCTCAATATATTTGTGGACGAGAGTTATCATTTATAACTCTGCAGGTTTGTGAATTGCAGTGCCCTGAAGCTCCATTTTACAACTCGCTTTTTTGGGAGCTGGCCGCAAAAGCGCAGGATGGCTTCAGGCCCTGTTCTGGTTCCGGGGGGCAGGCTGAGCCTGTGGTTAATTCTTCTTCCTGATGGGAAAATAGAGTGACCTGTGCCTGTCCCAACACCAAGAGCTAGTCTCTCATTGGTTCCCCGTCTTCCCGTTCATCCTCAGGAAAAATTGCAACCTGTACGGAACAGGAGGTTAAAGGTGCTGATGCTCCAAGTAGGGAGATTGCTAGTAAAGTGGCTGGAATGGCGAACCCGAGCACAAGGAGATGAGAAATGAGGTGCGTTTTAGAAACCTTTCCCCATCACACGGTATACCATCATCTGGGTGTCTCATGCATGTTTACGATGTAGGAAGATGCCCTTGAACCTGGAGATTTGGGACCCATGCGATGGGTAGCACGCAGTATTACTTTAAAGGGTCTGCGTTTGCTCACCCAACCTCACCAAACCTCTCAGCCCCAAGTGTGTCCACCCTTATGTCTCATCCAGCTGTGCGTCTAGATATGGTCAATCCAGGTTGCATCACAGCCCCTGAACGAATTGTGTAAGAATTTCTCTCTCTTTCCCTGTCTTTGTTTCTTGGGTTTTTAAAAGTAATTTATTTTTATAATGCGGTTTAGCTGCTTTTCACGGCTGTGTTAATGCCGCTTTACACCCACTTGACACACTGACAGAGAGATATCAATACATAGGTTTTAAGATTATTACTAGTCAGATATATTCTTGTGCGGTGATTCGGGCGTTTTGAGTACAGTTCTCTGAGCAAGGAGTAGGTCTTGGCTATTACATATTGGTTTTATGGAACGGTATCTGAGCTAATTTGAAACTCTCGTTTTATGTATCACCACACCTCACCTTTCCCGTTAAGCAGCCATAGTGTGTTTTCTGCATGTGTGACTCTGTTCTGTTTTGTAATTCTGTTCAAGTGTAACGGTTTTTACATTCCCTCTATAAGTGACACCTTATGAGAAGTGTCCTTTTCTGTGTGACTTATTTCACTTAGAATCGTCATACCTAAATCCACTCATCATGCTGCTACTAGCCTTATGACATTGATTTCATGGCTGAGTGATATTCCATTGTACATAAGGACCACAAATTTTTTATCCATTTTTCTCTTTCCTGGGATATTTAAGGTGGAATGAAATGGAGGTCCTTGTCAACAGAGCCGCCCAAAACTTTGGGGTGCTTGTGTCTTGCTGATTTTCAATTTTCCCACTTTATACCCCCATGCGTGGAAGTGCCCTATGCTCTCTAAGCTGTGTTTTTTAGATGTTTCAGGACACACCGTACACTTCTCCAGAGTGGCTGTTGGCAATTTACATCCCACCCATCAGTGTAGCAAGGCTCCCATTTCTCCATGGCCTGTCCTGCATTTCTGGTTTTGACACTTTTTTCAGCATGGCCCTTTTGACCGATGGGAAGCGAGACTTCTTTGTAGCGCTGATTTGCCTTTTCAGGTTGCTTGGTTGGCGAAAAAGGGCGTATGCGTTTTTTCCTGAATATATTCAGGAAAAGACGCATACGCCCTTTTGTCCAAGGGCATCATTGTCGAAGTTTTGCCGCTTTTCATGTGCTTTAAAGGAGATTCGAATCTACCTCCTGAAATCTGTTTCCTGCAATTCTGCCTTGATTTCAATTCCTCGTCTTTGCCTTCCCTCAATATATTTGTGGACGGGAGTTATCATTTATAACTCTGCAGGTTTGTGAATTGCAGTGCCCTGTAGCTCCATTTTACAACTTGCTTTTTTGGGAGGTGGCCGCAAAAGCGCAGGATGGCTTCAGGCCCTGTTCTGGTTCCGGAGTGCAGGCTGAGCCTGTGGTTAATTCTTCTTCCTGATGGGAAAATAGAGTGACCTGTGCCTGTCCCAACACCAAGAGCAAGTCTCTCATTGCTTCCCCATTTTCCCGTTCATCCTCAGGACAAATTGCAACCTGTACGGAACAGGAGGTTAAAGGTGCTGATGCTCCAAGTAGGGAGATTTCTAGTAAAGTGGCTGGAATGGCGAACACGAGCACAAGGAGATGAGAAATGAGGTGCGTTTTAGTAACCTTTCCTCATCACACGGTGTACCATCTTCTGGGTTTCTCATGCATGTTTTCTATGTAGGAAGATGCCCTTGAACCTGGAGATTTGGGACCCATGCGATGGGTACCACACAGTATTACTTTAAAGGGTCTGCGTTTGCTCACCCAACCTCACCAAACCTCTCAGCCCCAAGAGTGTCCACCCTTATGTCTCATCCAGCTGTGGGTCTAGATATGGTCAATCCAGGTTGCATCACAGCCCCTGAACGAATTGTATAAGAATTTCTCTCTCTTTCCCTGTCTTTGTTTCATGGGTTTTTAAAAGTAATTTATTTTTATAATGGGGTTTAGCTGCTTTTCACGGCTGTGTTTATGCCGCTTTACACCCACTTGACACACAAACAGAGAGATATCAATATATAGGTTTTAAGATTATGACAATCAGATATATTCTTGTGCGGTGAATCGGGCGTGTTGAGTCCAGTTCTCTGAGCAAGGAGTAGGTCTTGTCTATTACATATTGGGTTTATGGAACGGTATCTGAGCTAATTTGAAACTCTTGTTTTATGTATCACCCCACCTCACCTTTCCCGTTAAGCAGCCATAGTGTGTTTTCTGCATGTGTGACTCTGTTCTGTTTTGTAATTCAGTTCAAGTGTAACGGTTTTTACATTCCCTCTATAAGTGACACCTTATGAGAAGTGTCCTTTTCTGTGTGACTTATTTCACTTAGAATCGTCGTACCTAAATCCACTTATCATGCTGCTACTAGCCTTATGACATTAATTTCATGGCTGAGTGATATTCCATTGTACATAAGGACCACAACTTTTTTATCCATTTTTCTCTTTCCTGGGATATTTAAGGTGGAATGAAGTGGAGGTCCTTGTCAACAGAGCAGCCCTAAACTTTGGGGTGCTTGTGTCTTGCTGATTTTTAATTTTCCCAATTTATACCCCCATTTGTGGAAGTGCCCTATGCTCTCTAAGCTGTGTTTTTTACATGTTTCAGGACACACCGTATCCTTCTCCAGAGTGGCTGTTGGCAATTTACATGCCGCCCATCAGTGTAGCAAGGCTCCCATTTCTCCATGGCCTGTCCTGCATTTCTGGTTTTGACACATTTTTCAGCATGGCCCTTTTGACCGATGGGAAGCGAGACTTCTTTGTAGCGCTGATTTGCCTTTCCAGGTTGCTTGAATGGCCAAAATGGGCGTATGCGTTTTTTCCTGAATATATTCAGGAAAAAACGCATACGCCCTTTTTGGCCAAGGGCATCATTGTCAACGTTTTGCCGCTTTTCATGTGCTTTATAGGCGATTCGAATCTACCTCCTGAAATCTGTTTCCTGCAATTCTGCCTTGATTTCAATTCTTCTTCTTTGCCTTCCCTCAATATATTTGTGGACGAGAGTTATCATTTATAACTCTGCAGGTTTGTAAATTGCAGTGCCCTGAAGCTCCATTTTACAACTCGCTTTTTTGGGAGCAGGCCGCAAAAGCACAGGATGGCTTCAGGCCCTGTTCTGGTTCCGGGGGGCAGGCTGAGCCTGTGGTTAATTCTTCTTCCTGATGGGAAAATAGAGTGACCTGTGCCTGTCCCAACACCAAGAGCTAGTCTCTCATTGGTTCCCCGTCTTCCCGTTCATCCTCAGGACAAATTGCAACCTGTACGGAACAGGAGGTTAAAGGTGCTGATGCTCCAAGTAGGGAGATTGCTAGTAAAGTGGCTGGAATGGCGAACCCGAGCACAAGGAGATGAGAAGTGAGGTGCGTTTTAGAAACCTTTCCCCATCACACGGTGTACCATCTTCTGGGTTTCTCATGCATGTTTTCGATGTAGGAAGATGCCCTTGAACCTGGAGATTTGGGACCCATGCGATGGGTAGCACGCAGTATTACTTTAAAGGGTCTGCGTTTGCTCACCCAACCTCACCAAACCTCTCAGCCCCAAGAGTGTCCACCCTTATGTCTCATCCAGCTGTGGGTCTAGATATGGTCAATCCAGGTTGCATCACAGCCCCTGAACGAATTGTGTAAGAATTTCTCTCTCTTTCCCTGTCTTTGTTTCATGGGTTTTTAAAAGTAATTTATTTTTATAATGGGGTTTAGCTGCTTTTCACGGCTGTGTTTATGCCACTTTACACCCACTTGACACACTAACAGAGAGATATCAATACATAGGTTTTAAGATTATTAGTAGTCAGATATATTCTTGTGCGGTGAATCGGGCGTGTTGAGTCCAGTTCTCTGAGCAAGGAGTAGGTCTTGTCTATTACATACTGGTTTTATGGAACGGTATCTGAGCTAATTAGAAACTCTTGTTTTATGTATCACCACACCTCACCTTTCCCTTTAAGCAGCCATAGTGTGGTTTCTAAACGTGTGACTCTGTTCTGATTTGTAATTCAGTTCAAGTGTAACGGTTTTTACATTCCCACTATAAGTGACACCTTATGAGAAGTGTCCTTTTCTGTGTGACTTATTTCACTTAGAATCGTCGTACCTAAATCCACTCATCATGCTGCTACTTGCCTTATGACATTGATTTCATGGCTGAGTGATATTCCATTGTACATAAGGACCACAACTTTTTTATCCATTTTTCGCTTTCCTGGGATATTTAAGGTGGAATGAAGTGGAGGTCCTTGTCAACAGAGCAGCCCTAAACTTTGGGGTGCTTGTGTCTTGCTGATTTTCAATATTCCCACTTTATACCCCCATGCGTGGAAGTGCCCTTTGCTCTCTAAGCTGTGTTTTTTAGATGTTTCAGGACACACCGTACACTTCTCCAGAGTGGCTGTTGGCAATTTACATCCCGCCCATCAGTGTAGCAAGGCTTCCATTTCTCCATGGCCTGTCCTGCATTTCTGGTTTTGACACATTTTTCAGCATGGCCCTTTTGACCGATGGGAAGCGAGACTTCTTTGTAGCGCTGATTTGCCTTTCCAGGTTGCTTGAATGGCCAAAATGGGCGTATGCGTTTTTTCCTGAATATATTCAGGAAAAAACGCATACGCCCTTTTTGGCCAAGGGCATCATTGTCAACGTTTTGCTGCTTTTCATGTGCTTTAAAGGCGATTCGAATCTACCTCCTGAAATCTGTTTCCTGCAATTCTGCCTTGATTTCAAATCCTCTTCTTTGCCTTCCCTCAATATATTTGTGGACGAGAGTTATCATTTATAACTCTGCAGGTTTGTGAATTGCAGTGCCCTGAAGCTCCATTTTACAACTCGCTTTTTTGGGAGCTGGCCGCAAAAGCGCAGGATGGCTTCAGGCCCTGTTCTGGTTCCGGGGGGCAGGCTGAGCCTGTGGTTAATTCTTCTTCCTGATGGGAAAATAGAGTGACCTGTGCCTGTCCCAACACCAAGAGCTAGTCTCTCATTGGTTCCCCGTCTTCCCGTTCATCCTCAGGACAAATTGCAACCTGTACGGAACAGGAGGTTAAAGGTGCTGATGCTCCAAGTAGGGAGATTGCTAGTAAAGTGGCTGGAATGGCGAACCCGAGCACAAGGAGATGAGAAGTGAGGTGCGTTTTAGAAACCTTTCCCCATCACACGGTGTACCATCTTCTGGGTTTCTCATGCATGTTTTCGATGTAGGAAGATGCCCTTGAACCTGGAGATTTGGGACCCATGCGATGGGTAGCACGCAGTATTACTTTAAAGGGTCTGCGTTTGCTCACCCAACCTCACCAAACCTCTCAGCCCCAAGAGTGTCCACCCTTATGTCTCATCCAGCTGTGGGTCTAGATATGGTCAATCCAGGTTGCATCACAGCCCCTGAACGAATTGTGTAAGAATTTCTCTCTCTTTCCCTGTCTTTGTTTCATGGGTTTTTAAAAGTAATTTATTTTTATAATGGGGTTTAGCTGCTTTTCACGGCTGTGTTTATGCCGCTTTACACCCACTTGACACACTAACAGAGAGATATCAATACATAGGTTTTAAGATTATTAGTAGTCAGATATATTCTTGTGCGGTGAATCGGGCGTGTTGAGTCCAGTTCTCTGAGCAAGGAGTAGGTCTTGTCTATTACATACTGGTTTTATGGAACGGTATCTGAGCTAATTAGAAACTCTTGTTTTATGTATCACCACACCTCACCTTTCCCTTTAAGCAGCCATAGTGTGTTTTCTAAACGTGTGACTCTGTTCTGATTTGTAATTCAGTTCAAGTGTAACGGTTTTTACATTCCCACTATAAGTGACACCTTATGAGAAGTGTCCTTTTCTGTGTGACTTATTTCACTTAGAATCGTCGTACCTAAATCCACTCATCATGCTGCTACTTGCCTTATGACATTGATTTCATGGCTGAGTGATATTCCATTGTACATAAGGATCACAACTTTTTTATCCATTTTTCGCTTTCCTGGGATATTTAAGGTGGAATGAAGTGGAGGTCCTTGTCAACAGAGCAGCCCTAAACTTTGGGGTGCTTGTGTCTTGCTGATTTTCAATATTCCCACTTTATACCCCCATGCGTGGAAGTGCCCTTTGCTCTCTAAGCTGTGTTTTTTAGATGTTTCAGGACACACCGTACACTTCTCCAGAGTGGCTGTTGGCAATTTACATCCCGCCCATCAGTGTAGCAAGGCTTCCATTTCTCCATGGCCTGTCCTGCATTTCTGGTTTTGACACATTTTTCAGCATGGCCCTTTTGACCGATGGGAAGCGAGACTTCTTTGTAGCGCTGATTTGCCTTTCCAGGTTGCTTGAATGGCCAAAATGGGCGTATGCGTTTTTTCCTGAATATATTCAGGAAAAAACGCATACGCCCTTTTTGGCCAAGGGCATCATTGTCAACGTTTTGCTGCTTTTCATGTGCTTTAAAGGCGATTCGAATCTACCTCCTGAAATCTGTTTCCTGCAATTCTGCCTTGATTTCAAATCCTCTTCTTTGCCTTCCCTCAATATATTTGTGGACGAGAGTTATCATTTATAACTCTGCAGGTTTGTGAATTGCAGTGCCCTGAAGCTCCATTTTACAACTCGCTTTTTTGGGAGCTGGGCGCAAAAGCGCAGGATGGCTTCAGGCCCTGTTCTGGTTCCGGGGGGCAGGCTGAGCCTGTGGTTAATTCTTCTTCCTGATGGGAAAATAGAGTGACCTGTGCCTGTCCCAACAACAAGAGCTAGTCTCTCATTGGTTCCCGGTGTTTCCGTTCATCCTCAGGACAAATTGCACCCTGTACGGAACAGGAGGTTAAAGGTGCTGTTGCTCCAAGTAGGGAGATTGCTAGTAAAGTGGCTGGAATGGCGAACCCGAGCACAAGGAGATGAGAAATGAGGTGCGTTTCAGAAACCTTTCCCCATCACACGGTGTACCATCATCTGGGTTTCTCATGCATGTTTTCGATGTAGGAAGATGCCCTTGAACCTGGAGATTTGGGACCCATGCGATGGGTAGCACGCAGTATTACTTTAAAGGGTCTGCGTTTGCTCACCCAACCTCACCAAACCTCTCAGCCCCAAGAGTGTCCACCCTTATGTCTCATCCAGCTGTGGGTCTAGATATGGTCAATCCAGGTTGCATCACAGCCCCTGAACGAATTGTGTAAGAATTTCTCTCTCTTTCCCTGTCTTTGTTTCATGGGTTTTTAAAAGTAATTTATTTTTATAATGGGGTTTAGCTGCTTTTCACGGCTGTGTTTATGCCGCTTTACACCCACTTGACACACTAACAGAGAGATATCAATACATAGGTTTTAAGATTATTACTAGTCAGATATATTCTTGTGCGGTGAATAGGGCGTGTTGAGTCCAGTTCTCTGAGCAAGGAGTAGGTCTTGTCTATTACATATTGGGTTTATGGAACGGTATCTGAGCTAGTTTGAAACTCTTGTGTTATGTATCACCCCACCTCACCTTTCCCGTTAAGCAGCCATAGTGTGTTTTCTGCATGTGTGACTCTGTTCTGTTTTGTAATTCAGTTCAAGTGTAACGGTTTTTACATTCCCTCTATAAGTGTCACCTTATGAGAAGTGTCCTTTTCTGTGTGACTTATTTCACTTGGAATCGTCGTACCTAAATCCACTCATCATGCTGCTACTAGCCTTATGACATTGATTTCATGGCTGAGTGATATTCCATTGTACATAAGGACCACAACTTTTTTATCCATTTTTCGCTTTCCTGCGATATTTAAGGTGGAATGAAGTGGAGTTCCTTGTCAACAGAGCAGCCCTAAACTTTGGGGTGCTTGTGTCTTGCTGATTTTTAATTTTCCCAATTTATACCCCCATGAGTGGAATTGCCCTATGCTCTCTAAGCTGTGTTTTTTACATGTTTCAGGACACACCGTACCCTTCTCCAGAGTGGCTGTTGGCAATTTACATGCCGCCCATCAGTGTAGCAAGGCTCCCATTTCTCCATGGCCTGTCCTGCATTTCTGGTTTTGACACTTTTTTCAGCATGGCCCTTTTGACCGATGGGAAGCGAGACTTCTTTGTAGCGCTGATTTGCCTTTCCAGGTTGCTTGGTTGGCCAAAAAGGGCGTATGCGTTTTTTCCTGAATATATTCAGGAAAAAACGCATACGCCCTTTTTGGCCAAGGGCATCATTGTCAACGTTTTGCCGCTTTTCATGTGCTTTATAGGCGATTCGAATCTACCTCCTGAAATCTGTTTCCTGCAATTCTGCCTTGATTTCAATTCTTCTTCTTTGCCTTCCCTCAATATATTTGTGGACGAGAGTTATCATTTATAACTCTGCAGGTTTGTGAATTGCAGTGCCCTGAAGCTCCATTTTACAACTCGCTTTTTTGGGAGCAGGCCGCAAAAGCACAGGATGGCTTCAGGCCCTGTTCTGGTTCCGGGGGGCAGACTGAGCCTGTGGTTAATTCTTCTTCCTGATGGGAAAATAGAGTGACCTGTGCCTGTCCCAACAACAAGAGCTGGTCTCTGATTGCTTCCCCGTCTTCCCGTTCATCCTCAGGACAAATTGCAACCTGTACGGAACAGGAGGTTAAAGGTGCTGATGCTCCAAGTAGGGAGATTGCTAGTAAAGTGGCTGGAATGGCGAACCCGAGCACAAGGAGATGAGAAATGAGGTGCGTTTTAGAAACCTTTCCCCATCACACGGTGTACCATCTTCTGGGTTTCTCATGCATGTTTTCGATGTAGGAAGATGCCCTTGAACCTGGAGATTTGGGACCCATGCGATGGGTACCACGCAGTATTACTTTAAAGGGTCTGCGTTTGCTCACCCAACCTCACCAAACCTCTCAGCCCCAAGAGTGTCCACCCTTATGTCTCATCCAGCTGTGGGTCTAGATATGGTCAATCCAGGTTGCATCACAGCCCCTGAACGAATTGTGTAAGAATTTCTCTCTCTTTCCCTGTCTTTGTTTCATGGGTTTTTAAAAGTAATTTATTTTTATAATGGGGTTTAGCTGCTTTTCACGGCTGAGTTTATGCCGCTTTACACCCACTTGACACACTAACAGAGAGATATCAATACATAGGTTTTAAGATTATTACTAGTCAGATATATTCTTGTGCGGTGAATCGGGCGTGTTGAGTCCAGTTCTCTGAGCAAGGAGTAGGTCTTGTCTATTACATATTGGGTTTATGGAACGGTATCTGAGCTAATTTGAAACTCTTGTTTTATGTATCACCCCACCTCACCTTTCCCGTTAAGCAGCCATAGTGTGTTTTCTGCATGTGACTCTGTTCTGTTTTGTAATTCAGTTCAAGTGTAACGGTTTTTACATTCCCTCTATAAGTGATATCTTGTGAGAAGTGTCCTTTTCTGTGTGACTTATTTCATTTAGAATCGTCGTACCTAAATCAACACATCATGCTGCTACTAGCCTTATGACATTGATTTCATGGCTGAGTGATATTCCATTGTACATAAGGACCACAACTTCTTTATCCATTTTTCTCTTTCCTGGTATATTTAAGGTGGAATGAAGTGGAGGTCCTTGTCAACAGAGCAGCCCTAAACTTTGGGGTGCTTGTGTCTTGCTGATTTTCAATTTTCCCACTTTATACCCCCATTGGTGGAAGTGCCCTATGCTCTCTAAGCTGTGTTTTTTAGATGTTTCAGGACACACCGTACACTTCTCCAGAGTGGCTGTTGGCAATTTACATCCCGCCCATCAGTGTAGCAAGGTTCCTATTTCTCCATGGCCTGTCCTGCATTTCTGGTTTTGACACTTTTTTCAGCATGGCCCTTTTGACCGATGGGAAGCGAGACTTCTTTGTAGCGCTGATTTGCCTTTCCAGGTTGCTTGGTTGGCCAAAAAGGGCGTATGTGTTTTTTCCTGAATATATTCAGGAAAAAACGCATACGCCCTTTTTGGCCAAGGGCATCATTGTCAACGATTTGCCGCTTTTCATGTGCTTTAAAGGCGATTCGAATCTACCTCCTGAAATCTGTTTCCTGCAATTCTGCCTTGATTTCAATTCCTCGTCTTTGCCTTCCCTCAATATATTTGTGGACGAGAGTTATCATTTATAACTCTGCAGGTTTGTGAATTGCAGTGCCCTGAAGCTCCATTTTACAACTCGCTTTTTTGGGAGCTGGCCGCAAAAGCGCAGGATGGCTTCAGGCCCTGTTCTGGTTCCTGGTGGCAGGCTGAGCCTGTGGTTAATTCTTCTTCCTGATGGGAAAATAGAGTGACCTGTGCCTGTCCCAACACCAAGAGCTAGTCTCTCATTGGTTCACCGTCTTCCCGTTCATCCTCAGGACAAATTGCAACCTGTACGGAACAGGAGGTTAAAGGTGCTGATGCTCCAAGTAGGGAGATTGCTAGTAAAGTGGCAGGAATGGCGAACTCGAGCACAAGGAGATGAGAAATGAGGTGCGTTTTAGAAAACTTTCCCGATCACACGGTGTACCATCTTCTGGGTTTCTCATGCATGTTTTCGATGTAGGAAGATGCCCGTGAACTTGGAGATTTTGGACCCATGCGATGGGTAGCACGCAGTATTACTTTAAAGGGTCTGCGTTTGCTCACCCAACCTCACCAAACCTCTCAGCCCCAAGAGTGTCCACCCTTATGTCTCATCCAGCTGTGGGTCTAGATATGGTCAATCCAGGTTGCATCACAGCCCCTGAACGAATTGTGTAAGAATTTCTCTCTCTTTCCCTGTCTTCGTTTCATGGGTTTTTAAAAGTAATTTATTTTTATAATGGGGTTTAGCTGCTTTTCACGGCTGTGTTTTTGCCGCTTTACACCCACTTGACACACTAACAGAGAGATATCAATACATAGGTTTTAAGATTATGACTAGTCAGTTATATACTTGTGCGGTGAATTGGGCGTGTTGAGACCAGTTCTCTGAGCAAGGAGTAGGTCTTGTCTATTACATATTGGGTTTATGGAACGGTATCTGAGCTAATTTGAAATTCTTGTTTTATGTATCACCCCACCTCACCTTTCCCGTTAAGCAACCATAGTGTGTTTTCTGCATGTGTGACTCTGTTCTGTTTTGTAATTCAGTTCAAGTGTAACGGTTTTTACATTCCCTCTATAATTGATATCTTGTGAGAAGTGTCCTTTTCTGTGTGACTTATTTCACTTAGAATCGTCGTACTTAAATCCACTCATCATGCTGCTACTAGCCTTATGACATTGATTTCATGGCTGAGTGATATTCCATTGTACATAAGGACCACAACTTCTTTATCCATTTTTCTCTTTCCTGGTATATTTAAGGTGGAATGAAGTGGAGGTCCTTGTCAACAGAGCAGCCCTAAACTTTGGGGTGCTTGTGTCTTGCTGATTTTCAATTTTCCCACTTTATACCCCCATGCGTGGAAGTGCCCTATGCTCTCTAAGCTGTGTTTTTTAGATGTTTCAGGACACACCGTACACTTCTCCAGAGTGGCTGTTGGCAATTTACATCCCGCCCATCAGTGTAGCAAGGTTCCTATTTCTCCATGGCCTGTCCTGCATTTCTGGTTTTGACACTTTTTTCAGCATGGCCCTTTTGACCGATGGGAAGCGAGACTTCTTTGTAGCGCTGATTTGCCTTTCCAGGTTGCTTGGTTGGCCAAAAAGGGCGTATGCGTTTTTTCCTGAATATATTCAGGAAAAAACGCATACGCCCTTTTTGGCCAAGGGCATCATTGTCAACGTTTTGCCGCTTTTCATGTGCTTTATAGGCGATTCGAATCTACCTCCTGAAATCTGTTTCCTGCAATTCTGCCTTGATTTCAATTCTTCTTCTTTGCCTTCCCTCAATATATTTGTGGACGAGAGTTATCATTTATAACTCTGCAGGTTTGTGAATTGCAGTGCCCTGAAGCTCCATTTTACAACTCGCTTTTTTGGGAGCAGGCCGCAAAAGCACAGGATGGCTTCAGGCCCTGTTCTGGTTCCGGGGGGCAGGCTGAGCCTGTGGTTAATTCTTCTTCCTGATGGGAAAATAGAGTGACCTGTGCCTGTCCCAACACCAAGAGCTAGTCTCTCATTGGTTCCCCGTCTTCCCGTTCATCCTCAGGACAAATTGCAACCTGTACGGAACAGGAGGTTAAAGGTGCTGATGCTCCAAGTAGGGAGATTGCTAGTAAAGTGGCTGGAATGGCGAACCCGAGCACAAGGAGATGAGAAGTGAGGTGCGTTTTAGAAACCTTTCCCCATCACACGGTGTACCATCTTCTGGGTTTCTCATGCATGTTTTCGATGTAGGAAGATGCCCTTGAACCTGGAGATTTGGGACCCATGCGATGGGTAGCACGCAGTATTACTTTAAAGGGTCTGCGTTTGCTCACCCAACCTCACCAAACCTCTCAGCCCCAAGAGTGTCCACCCTTATGTCTCATCCAGCTGTGGGTCTAGATATGGTCAATCCAGGTTGCATCACAGCCCCTGAACGAATTGTGTAAGAATTTCTCTCTCTTTCCCTGTCTTTGTTTCATGGGTTTTTAAAAGTAATTTATTTTTATAATGGGGTTTAGCTGCTTTTCACGGCTGTGTTTATGCCGCTTTACACCCACTTGACACACTAACAGAGAGATATCAATACATAGGTTTTAAGATTATTAGTAGTCAGATATATTCTTGTGCGGTGAATCGGGCGTGTTGAGTCCAGTTCTCTGAGCAAGGAGTAGGTCTTGTCTATTACATACTGGTTTTATGGAACGGTATCTGAGCTAATTAGAAACTCTTGTTTTATGTATCACCACACCTCACCTTTCCCTTTAAGCAGCCATAGTGTGTTTTCTAAACGTGTGACTCTGTTATGATTTGTAATTCAGTTCAAGTGTAACGGTTTTTACATTCCCACTATAAGTGACACCTTATGAGAAGTGTCCTTTTCTGTGTGACTTATTTCACTTAGAATCGTCGTACCTAAATCCACTCATCATGCTGCTACTTGCCTTATGACATTGATTTCATGGCTGAGTGATATTCCATTGTACATAAGGACCACAACTTTTTTATCCATTTTTCGCTTTCCTGGGATATTTAAGGTGGAATGAAGTGGAGGTCCTTGTCAACAGAGCAGCCCTAAACTTTGGGGTGCTTGTGTCTTGCTGATTTTCAATATTCCCACTTTATACCCCCATGCGTGGAAGTGCCCTTTGCTCTCTAAGCTGTGTTTTTTAGATGTTTCAGGACACACCGTACACTTCTCCAGAGTGGCTGTTGGCAATTTACATCCCGCCCATCAGTGTAGCAAGGCTCCCATTTCTCCATGGCCTGTCCTGCATTTCTGGTTTTGACACATTTTTCAGCATGGCCCTTTTGACCGATGGGAAGCGAGACTTCTTTGTAGCGCTGATTTGCCTTTCCAGGTTGCTTGAATGGCCAAAATGGGCGTATGCGTTTTTTCCTGAATATATTCATGAAAAAACGCATACGCCCTTTTTGGCCAAGGGCATCATTGTCAACGTTTTGCTGCTTTTCATGTGCTTTAAAGGCGATTCGAATCTACCTCCTGAAATCTGTTTCCTGCAATTCTGCCTTGATTTCAAATCCTCTTCTTTGCCTTCCCTCAATATATTTGTGGACGAGAGTTATCATTTATAACTCTGCAGGTTTGTGAATTGCAGTGCCCTGAAGCTCCATTTTACAACTCGCTTTTTTGGGAGCTGGCCGCAAAAGCGCAGGATGGCTTCAGGCCCTGTTCTGGTTCCGGGGGGCAGGCTGAGCCTGTGGTTAATTCTTCTTCCTGATGGGAAAATAGAGTGACCTGTGCCTGTCCCAACAACAAGAGCTAGTCTCTCATTGGTTCCCCGTCTTCCCGTTCATCCTCAGGAAAAATTGCAACCTGTACGGAACAGGAGGTTAAAGGTGCTGATTCTCAAAGTAGGGAGATTGCTAGTAAAGTGGCTGGAATGGCGAACCCGAGCACAAGGAGATGAGAAATGAGGTGCGTTTTAGAAACCTTTCCCCATCACACGGTATACCATCTTCTGGGTGTCTCATGCAAGTTTTCGATGTAGGAAGATGCCCTTGAACCTGGAGATTTGGGACCCATGCGATGGGTACCACGCAGTATTACTTTAAAGGGTCTGCGTTTGCTCACCCAACCTCACCAAACCTCTCAGCCCCAAGAGTGTCCACCCTTATGTCTCATCCAGCTGTGGGTCTAGATATGGTCAATCCAGGTTGCATCACAGCCCCTGAACGAATTGTGTAAGAATTTCTCTCTCTTTCCCTGTCTTTGTTTCATGGGTTTTTAAAAGTAATTTATTTTTATAATGTGGTTTAGCTGCTTTTCACGGCTGTGTTTATGCCGCTTTACACCCACTTGACACACTAACAGAGAGATATCAATACATAGGTTTTAAGATTATTACTAGTCAGATATATTCTTGTGTGGTGAATCGGGCGTGTTGAGTCCAGTTCTCTGAACAAGGAGTTGGTCTTGTCTATTACTTATTGGGTTTATGGAATGGTATCTGAGCTAATTTGAAACTCTTGTTTTATGTATCACCCCACCTCACCTTTCCCGTTAAGCAGCCATAGTGTGTTTTCTGCATGTGTGACTCTGTTCTGTTTTGTAATTCAGTTCAAGTGTAACGGTTTTTACATTCCCTCTATAAGTGACACCTTATGAGAAGTGTCCTTTTCTGTGTGATTTATTTCACTTAGAATCGTCATACCAAAATCCACTCATCATGCTGCTACTAGCCTTATGACATTGATTTCATGGCTGAGTGATATTCCATTGTACATAAGGACCACAACTTTTTTATCCATTTTTCTCTTTCCTGGGATATTTAAGGTGGAATGAAGTGGAGGTCCTTGTCAACAGAGCCGCCCAAAACTTTGGCGTGCTTGTGTCTTGCTGATTTTTAATTTTCCCACTTTATACCCCCATGCGTGGAAGTGCCCTATGCTCTCTAAGCTGTGTTTTTTAGATGTTTCAGGACACACCGTACACTTCTCCAGAGTGGCTGTTGGCAATTTACATCCCGCCCATCAGTGTAGCAAGGCTCCCATTTCTCCATGGCCTGTCCTGCATTTCTGGTTTTGACACTTTTTTCAGCATGGCTCTTTTGACCGATGGGAAGCGACACTTCTTTGTAGCGCTGATTTGCCTTTCCAGGTTGCTTGGTTGGCCAAAAAGGGCGTATGCGTTTTTTCCTGAATATATTCAGGAAAAAACGCATACGCCCTTTTTGGCCAAGGGCATCATTGTCAACGTTTTGCCGCTTTTCATGTGCTTTAAAGGCGATTCGAATCTACCTCCTGAAATCTGTTTCCTGCAATTCTGCCTTGATTTCAATTCTTCTTCTTTGCCTTCCCTGAATATATTTGTGGACGAGAGTTATCATTTATAACTCTGCAGGTTTGTGAATTGCAGTGCCCTGAAGCTCCATTTTACAACTCGCTTTTTTGGGAGCTGGCCGCAAAAGCGCAGGATGGCTTCAGGCCCTGTTCTGGTTCCGGGGGGCAGGCTGAGCCTGTGGTTAATTCTTCTTCCTGATGGGAAAATAGAGTGACCTGTGCCTGTCCCAACACCAAGAGCTAGTCTCTCATTGGTTCCCCGTCTTCCCGTTCATCCTCAGGAAAAATTGCAACCTGTACGGAACAGGAGGTTAAAGGTGCTGATGCTCCAAGTAGGGAGATTGCTAGTAAAGTGGCTGGAATGGCGAACCCGAGCACAAGGAGATGAGAAATGAGGTGCGTTTTAGAAACCTTTCCCCATCACACGGTATACCATCATCTGGGTGTCTCATGCATGTTTACGATGTAGGAAGATGCCCTTGAACCTGGAGATTTGGGACCCATGCGATGGGTAGCACGCAGTATTACTTTAAAGGGTCTGCGTTTGCTCACCCAACCTCACCAAACCTCTCAGCCCCAAGTGTGTCCACCCTTATGTCTCATCCAGCTGTGCGTCTAGATATGGTCAATCCAGGTTGCATCACAGCCCCTGAACGAATTGTGTAAGAATTTCTCTCTCTTTCCCTGTCTTTGTTTCTTGGGTTTTTAAAAGTAATTTATTTTTATAATGCGGTTTAGCTGCTTTTCACGGCTGTGTTAATGCCGCTTTACACCCACTTGACACACTGACAGAGAGATATCAATACATAGGTTTTAAGATTATTACTAGTCAGATATATTCTTGTGCGGTGATTCGGGCGTTTTGAGTACAGTTCTCTGAGCAAGGAGTAGGTCTTGGCTATTACATATTGGTTTTATGGAACGGTATCTGAGCTAATTTGAAACTCTCGTTTTATGTATCACCACACCTCACCTTTCCCGTTAAGCAGCCATAGTGTGTTTTCTGCATGTGTGACTCTGTTCTGTTTTGTAATTCTGTTCAAGTGTAACGGTTTTTACATTCCCTCTATAAGTGACACCTTATGAGAAGTGTCCTTTTCTGTGTGACTTATTTCACTTAGAATCGTCATACCTAAATCCACTCATCATGCTGCTACTAGCCTTATGACATTGATTTCATGGCTGAGTGATATTCCATTGTACATAAGGACCACAAATTTTTTATCCATTTTTCTCTTTCCTGGGATATTTAAGGTGGAATGAAATGGAGGTCCTTGTCAACAGAGCCGCCCAAAACTTTGGGGTGCTTGTGTCTTGCTGATTTTCAATTTTCCCACTTTATACCCCCATGCGTGGAAGTGCCCTATGCTCTCTAAGCTGTGTTTTTTAGATGTTTCAGGACACACCGTACACTTCTCCAGAGTGGCTGTTGGCAATTTACATCCCACCCATCAGTGTAGCAAGGCTCCCATTTCTCCATGGCCTGTCCTGCATTTCTGGTTTTGACACTTTTTTCAGCATGGCCCTTTTGACCGATGGGAAGCGAGACTTCTTTGTAGCGCTGATTTGCCTTTTCAGGTTGCTTGGTTGGCGAAAAAGGGCGTATGCGTTTTTTCCTGAATATATTCAGGAAAAGACGCATACGCCCTTTTGTCCAAGGGCATCATTGTCGAAGTTTTGCCGCTTTTCATGTGCTTTAAAGGAGATTCGAATCTACCTCCTGAAATCTGTTTCCTGCAATTCTGCCTTGATTTCAATTCCTCGTCTTTGCCTTCCCTCAATATATTTGTGGACGGGAGTTATCATTTATAACTCTGCAGGTTTGTGAATTGCAGTGCCCTGTAGCTCCATTTTACAATTTGCTTTTTTGGGAGGTGGCCGCAAAAGCGCAGGATGGCTTCAGGCCCTGTTCTGGTTCCGGAGTGCAGGCTGAGCCTGTGGTTAATTCTTCTTCCTGATGGGAAAATAGAGTGACCTGTGCCTGTCGCAACACCAAGAGCAAGTCTCTCATTGCTTCCCCATTTTCCCGTTCATCCTCAGGACAAATTGCAACCTGTACGGAACAGGAGGTTAAAGGTGCTGATGCTCCAAGTAGGGAGATTGCTAGTAAAGTGGCTGGAATGGCGAACACGAGCACAAGGAGATGAGAAATGAGGTGCGTTTTAGTAACCTTTCCTCATCACACGGTGTACCATCTTCTGGGTTTCTCATGCATGTTTTCTATGTAGGAAGATGCCCTTGAACCTGGAGATTTGGGACCCATGCGATGGGTACCACACAGTATTACTTTAAAGGGTCTGCGTTTGCTCACCCAACCTCACCAAACCTCTCAGCCCCAAGAGTGTCCACCCTTATGTCTCATCCAGCTGTGGGTCTAGATATGGTCAATCCAGGTTGCATCACAGCCCCTGAACGAATTGTATAAGAATTTCTCTCTCTTTCCCTGTCTTTGTTTCATGGGTTTTTAAAAGTAATTTATTTTTATAATGGGGTTTAGCTGCTTTTCACGGCTGTGTTTATGCCGCTTTACACCCACTTGACACACAAACAGAGAGATATCAATATATAGGTTTTAAGATTATGACAATCAGATATATTCTTGTGCGGTGAATCGGGCGTGTTGAGTCCAGTTCTCTGAGCAAGGAGTAGGTCTTGTCTATTACATATTGGGTTTATGGAACGGTATCTGAGCTAATTTGAAACTCTTGTTTTATGTATCACCCCACCTCACCTTTCCCGTTAAGCAGCCATAGTGTGTTTTCTGCATGTGTGACTCTGTTCTGTTTTGTAATTCAGTTCAAGTGTAACGGTTTTTACATTCCCTCTATAAGTGACACCTTATGAGAAGTGTCCTTTTCTGTGTGACTTATTTCACTTAGAATCGTCGTACCTAAATCCACTTATCATGCTGCTACTAGCCTTATGACATTAATTTCATGGCTGAGTGATATTCCATTGTACATAAGGACCACAACTTTTTTATCCATTTTTCTCTTTCCTGGGATATTTAAGGTGGAATGAAGTGGAGGTCCTTGTCAACAGAGCAGCCCTAAACTTTGGGGTGCTTGTGTCTTGCTGATTTTTAATTTTCCCAATTTATACCCCCATTTGTGGAAGTGCCCTATGCTCTCTAAGCTGTGTTTTTTACATGTTTCAGGACACACCGTATCCTTCTCCAGAGTGGCTGTTGGCAATTTACATGCCGCCCATCAGTGTAGCAAGGCTCCCATTTCTCCATGGCCTGTCCTGCATTTCTGGTTTTGACACATTTTTCAGCATGGCCCTTTTGACCGATGGGAAGCGAGACTTCTTTGTAGCGCTGATTTGCCTTTCCAGGTTGCTTGAATGGCCAAAATGGGCGTATGCGTTTTTTCCTGAATATATTCAGGAAAAAACGCATACGCCCTTTTTGGCCAAGGGCATCATTGTCAACGTTTTGCCGCTTTTCATGTGCTTTATAGGCGATTCGAATCTACCTCCTGAAATCTGTTTCCTGCAATTCTGCCTTGATTTCAATTCTTCTTCTTTGCCTTCCCTCAATATATTTGTGGACGAGAGTTATCATTTATAACTCTGCAGGTTTGTAAATTGCAGTGCCCTGAAGCTCCATTTTACAACTCGCTTTTTTGGGAGCAGGCCGCAAAAGCACAGGATGGCTTCAGGCCCTGTTCTGGTTCCGGGGGGCAGGCTGAGCCTGTGGTTAATTCTTCTTCCTGATGGGAAAATAGAGTGACCTGTGCCTGTCCCAACACCAAGAGCTAGTCTCTCATTGGTTCCCCGTCTTCCCGTTCATCCTCAGGACAAATTGCAACCTGTACGGAACAGGAGGTTAAAGGTGCTGATGCTCCAAGTAGGGAGATTGCTAGTAAAGTGGCTGGAATGGCGAACCCGAGCACAAGGAGATGAGAAGTGAGGTGCGTTTTAGAAACCTTTCCCCATCACACGGTGTACCATCTTCTGGGTTTCTCATGCATGTTTTCGATGTAGGAAGATGCCCTTGAACCTGGAGATTTGGGACCCATGCGATGGGTAGCACGCAGTATTACTTTAAAGGGTCTGCGTTTGCTCACCCAACCTCACCAAACCTCTCAGCCCCAAGAGTGTCCACCCTTATGTCTCATCCAGCTGTGGGTCTAGATATGGTCAATCCAGGTTGCATCACAGCCCCTGAACGAATTGTGTAAGAATTTCTCTCTCTTTCCCTGTCTTTGTTTCATGGGTTTTTAAAAGTAATTTATTTTTATAATGGGGTTTAGCTGCTTTTCACGGCTGTGTTTATGCCGCTTTACACCCACTTGACACACTAACAGAGAGATATCAATACATAGGTTTTAAGATTATTAGTAGTCAGATATATTCTTGTGCGGTGAATCGGGCGTGTTGAGTCCAGTTCTCTGAGCAAGGAGTAGGTCTTGTCTATTACATACTGGTTTTATGGAACGGTATCTGAGCTAATTAGAAACTCTTGTTTTATGTATCACCACACCTCACCTTTCCCTTTAAGCAGCCATAGTGTGTTTTCTAAACGTGTGACTCTGTTCTGATTTGTAATTCAGTTCAAGTGTAACGGTTTTTACATTCCCACTATAAGTGACACCTTATGAGAAGTGTCCTTTTCTGTGTGACTTATTTCACTTAGAATCGTCGTACCTAAATCCACTCATCATGCTGCTACTTGCCTTATGACATTGATTTCATGGCTGAGTGATATTCCATTGTACATAAGGACCACAACTTTTTTATCCATTTTTCGCTTTCCTGGGATATTTAAGGTGGAATGAAGTGGAGGTCCTTGTCAACAGAGCAGCCCTAAACTTTGGGGTGCTTGTGTCTTGCTGATTTTCAATATTCCCACTTTATACCCCCATGCGTGGAAGTGCCCTTTGCTCTCTAAGCTGTGTTTTTTAGATGTTTCAGGACACACCGTACACTTCTCCAGAGTGGCTGTTGGCAATTTACATCCCGCCCATCAGTGTAGCAAGGCTTCCATTTCTCCATGGCCTGTCCTGCATTTCTGGTTTTGACACATTTTTCAGCATGGCCCTTTTGACCGATGGGAAGCGAGACTTCTTTGTAGCGCTGATTTGCCTTTCCAGGTTGCTTGAATGGCCAAAATGGGCGTATGCGTTTTTTCCTGAATATATTCAGGAAAAAACGCATACGCCCTTTTTGGCCAAGGGCATCATTGTCAACGTTTTGCTGCTTTTCATGTGCTTTAAAGGCGATTCGAATCTACCTCCTGAAATCTGTTTCCTGCAATTCTGCCTTGATTTCAAATCCTCTTCTTTGCCTTCCCTCAATATATTTGTGGACGAGAGTTATCATTTATAACTCTGCAGGTTTGTGAATTGCAGTGCCCTGAAGCTCCATTTTACAAGTCGCTTTTTTGGGAGCTGGCCGCAAAAGCGCAGGATGGCTTCAGGCCCTGTTCTGGTTCCGGGGGGCAGGCTGAGCCTGTGGTTAATTCTTCTTCCTGATGGGAAAATAGAGTGACCTGTGCCTGTCCCAACACCAAGAGCTAGTCTCTCATTGGTTCCCCGTCTTCCCGTTCATCCTCAGGACAAATTGCAACCTGTACGGAACAGGAGGTTAAAGGTGCTGATGCTCCAAGTAGGGAGATTGCTAGTAAAGTGGCTGGAATGGCGAACCCGAGCACAAGGAGATGAGAAGTGAGGTGCGTTTTAGAAACCTTTCCCCATCACACGGTGTACCATCTTCTGGGTTTCTCATGCATGTTTTCGATGTAGGAAGATGCCCTTGAACCTGGAGATTTGGGACCCATGCGATGGGTAGCACGCAGTATTACTTTAAAGGGTCTGCGTTTGCTCACCCAACCTCACCAAACCTCTCAGCCCCAAGAGTGTCCACCCTTATGTCTCATCCAGCTGTGGGTCTAGATATGGTCAATCCAGGTTGCATCACAGCCCCTGAACGAATTGTGTAAGAATTTCTCTCTCTTTCCCTGTCTTTGTTTCATGGGTTTTTAAAAGTAATTTATTTTTATAATGGGGTTTAGCTGCTTTTCACGGCTGTGTTTATGCCGCTTTACACCCACTTGACACACTAACAGAGAGATATCAATACATAGGTTTTAAGATTATTAGTAGTCAGATATATTCTTGTGCGGTGAATCGGGCGTGTTGAGTCCAGTTCTCTGAGCAAGGAGTAGGTCTTGTCTATTACATACTGGTTTTATGGAACGGTATCTGAGCTAATTAGAAACTCTTGTTTTATGTATCACCACACCTCACCTTTCCCTTTAAGCAGCCATAGTGTGTTTTCTAAACGTGTGACTCTGTTCTGATTTGTAATTCAGTTCAAGTGTAACGGTTTTTACATTCCCACTATAAGTGACACCTTATGAGAAGTGTCCTTTTCTGTGTGACTTATTTCACTTAGAATCGTCGTACCTAAATCCACTCATCATGCTGCTACTTGCCTTATGACATTGATTTCATGGCTGAGTGATATTCCATTGTACATAAGGATCACAACTTTTTTATCCATTTTTCGCTTTCCTGGGATATTTAAGGTGGAATGAAGTGGAGGTCCTTGTCAACAGAGCAGCCCTAAACTTTGGGGTGCTTGTGTCTTGCTGATTTTCAATATTCCCACTTTATACCCCCATGCGTGGAAGTGCCCTTTGCTCTCTAAGCTGTGTTTTTTAGATGTTTCAGGACACACCGTACACTTCTCCAGAGTGGCTGTTGGCAATTTACATCCCGCCCATCAGTGTAGCAAGGCTTCCATTTCTCCATGGCCTGTCCTGCATTTCTGGTTTTGACACATTTTTCAGCATGGCCCTTTTGACCGATGGGAAGCGAGACTTCTTTGTAGCGCTGATTTGCCTTTCCAGGTTGCTTGAATGGCCAAAATGGGCGTATGCGTTTTTTCCTGAATATATTCAGGAAAAAACGCATACGCCCTTTTTGGCCAAGGGCATCATTGTCAACGTTTTGCTGCTTTTCATGTGCTTTAAAGGCGATTCGAATCTACCTCCTGAAATCTGTTTCCTGCAATTCTGCCTTGATTTCAAATCCTCTTCTTTGCCTTCCCTCAATATATTTGTGGACGAGAGTTATCATTTATAACTCTGCAGGTTTGTGAATTGCAGTGCCCTGAAGCTCCATTTTACAACTCGCTTTTTTGGGAGCTGGGCGCAAAAGCGCAGGATGGCTTCAGGCCCTGTTCTGGTTCCGGGGGGCAGGCTGAGCCTGTGGTTAATTCTTCTTCCTGATGGGAAAATAGAGTGACCTGTGCCTGTCCCAACAACAAGAGCTAGTCTCTCATTGGTTCCCCGTCTTCCCGTTCATCCTCAGGAAAAATTGCAACCTGTACGGAACAGGAGGTTAAAGGTGCTGATTCTCAAAGTAGGGAGATTGCTAGTAAAGTGGCTGGAATGGCGAACCCGAGCACAAGGAGATGAGAAATGAGGTGCGTTTTAGAAACCTTTCCCCATCACACGGTATACCATCTTCTGGGTGTCTCATGCAAGTTTTCGATGTAGGAAGATGCCCTTGAACCTGGAGATTTGGGACCCGTGCGATGGGTACCACGCAGTATTACTTTAAAGGGTCTGCGTTTGCTCACCCAACCTCACCAAACCTCTCAGCCCCAAGAGTGTCCACCCTTATGTCTCATCGAGCTGTGGGTCTAGATATGGTCAATCCAGGTTGCATCACAGCCCCTGAACGAATTGTGTAAGAATTTCTCTCTCTTTCCCTGTCTTTGTTTCATGGGTTTTTAAAAGTAATTTATTTTTATAATGTGGTTTAGCTGCTTTTCACGGCTGTGTTTATGCCGCTTTACACCCACTTGACACACTAACAGAGAGATATCAATACATAGGTTTTAAGATTATTACTAGTCAGATATATTCTTGTGCGGTGAATCGGGCGTGTTGAGTCCAGTTCTCTGAACAAGGAGTTGGTCTTGTCTATTACTTATTGGGTTTATGGAATGGTATCTGAGCTAATTTGAAACTCTTGTTTTATGTATCACCCCACCTCACCTTTCCCGTTAAGCAGCCATAGTGTGTTTTCTGCATGTGTGACTCTGTTCTGTTTTGTAATTCAGTTCAAGTGTAACGGTTTTTACATTCCCTCTATAAGTGACACCTTATGAGAAGTGTCCTTTTCTGTGTGACTTATTTCACTTAGAATCGTCGTACCTAAATCCACTTATCATGCTGCTACTAGCCTTATGACATTAATTTCATGGCTGAGTGATATTCCATTGTACATAAGGACCACAACTTTTTTATCCATTTTTCTCTTTCCTGGGATATTTAAGGTGGAATGAAGTGGAGGTCCTTGTCAACAGAGCAGCCCTAAACTTTGGGGTGCTTGTGTCTTGCTGATTTTTAATTTTCCCAATTTATACCCCCATTTGTGGAAGTGCCCTATGCTCTCTAAGCTGTGTTTTTTACATGTTTCAGGACACACCGTATCCTTCTCCAGAGTGGCTGTTGGCAATTTACATGCCGCCCATCAGTGTAGCAAGGCTCCCATTTCTCCATGGCCTGTCCTGCATTTCTGGTTTTGACACTTTTTTCAGCATGGCCCTTTTGACCGATGGGAAGCGATACTTCTTTGTAGCGCTGATTTGCCTTTCCAGGTTGCTTGGTTGGCCAAAAAGGGCGTATGCGTTTTTTCCTGAATATATTCAGGAAAAAACGCATACGCCCTTTTTGGCCAAGGGCATCATTGTCAACGTTTTGCCGCTTTTCATGTGCTTTATAGGCGATTCGAATCTACCTCCTGAAATCTGTTTCCTGCAATTCTGCCTTGATTTCAATTCTTCTTCTTTGCCTTCCCTCAATATATTTGTGGACGAGAGTTATCATTTATAACTCTGCAGGTTTGTGAATTGCAGTGCCCTGAAGCTCCATTTTACAACTCGCTTTTTTGGGAGCAGGCCGCAAAAGCACAGGATGGCTTCAGGCCCTGTTCTGGTTCCGGGGGGCAGGCTGAGCCTGTGGTTAATTCTTCTTCCTGATGGGAAAATAGAGTGACCTGTGCCTGTCCCAACACCAAGAGCTAGTCTCTCATTGGTTCCCCGTCTTCCCGTTCATCCTCAGGACAAATTGCAACCTGTACGGAACAGGAGGTTAAAGGTGCTGATGCTCCAAGTAGGGAGATTGCTAGTAAAGTGGCTGGAATGGCGAACCCGAGCACAAGGAGATGAGAAGTGAGGTGCGTTTTAGAAACCTTTCCCCATCACACGGTGTACCATCTTCTGGGTTTCTCATGCATGTTTTCGATGTAGGAAGATGCCCTTGAACCTGGAGATTTGGGACCCATGCGATGGGTAGCACGCAGTATTACTTTAAAGGGTCTGCGTTTGCTCACCCAACCTCACCAAACCTCTCAGCCCCAAGAGTGTCCACCCTTATGTCTCATCCAGCTGTGGGTCTAGATATGGTCAATCCAGGTTGCATCACAGCCCCTGAACGAATTGTGTAAGTATTTCTCTCTCTTTCCCTGTCTTTGTTTCATGGGTTTTTAAAAGTAATTTATTTTTATAATGGGGTTTAGCTGCTTTTCACGGCTGTGTTTATGCCGCTTTACACCCACTTGACACACTAACAGAGAGATATCAATACATAGGTTTTAAGATTATTAGTAGTCAGATATATTCTTGTGCGGTGAATCGGGCGTGTTGAGTCCAGTTCTCTGAGCAAGGAGTAGGTCTTGTCTATTACATACTGGTTTTATGGAACGGTATCTGAGCTAATTAGAAACTCTTGTTTTATGTATCACCACACCTCACCTTTCCCTTTAAGCAGCCATAGTGTGTTTTCTAAACGTGTGACTCTGTTCTGATTTGTAATTCAGTTCAAGTGTAACGGTTTTTACATTCCCACTATAAGTGACACCTTATGAGAAGTGTCCTTTTCTGTGTGACTTATTTCACTTAGAATCGTCGTACCTAAATCCACTCATCATGCTGCTACTTGCCTTATGACATTGATTTCATGGCTGAGTGATATTCCATTGTACATAAGGACCACAACTTTTTTATCCATTTTTCGCTTTCCTGGGATATTTAAGGTGGAATGAAGTGGAGGTCCTTGTCAACAGAGCAGCCCTAAACTTTGGGGTGCTTGTGTCTTGCTGATTTTCAATATTCCCACTTTATACCCCCATGCGTGGAAGTGCCCTTTGCTCTCTAAGCTGTGTTTTTTAGATGTTTCAGGACACACCGTACACTTCTCCAGAGTGGCTGTTGGCAATTTACATCCCACCCATCAGTGTAGCAAGGCTCCCATTTCTCCATGGCCTGTCCTGCATTTCTGGTTTTGACACTTTTTTCAGCATGGCCCTTTTGACCGATGGGAAGCGAGACTTCTTTGTAGCGCTGATTTGCTTTTCCAGGTTGCTTGGTTGGCCAAAAAGGGCGCATGCGTTTTTTCCTGAATATATTCAGGAAAAAACGCATACGCCCTTTTTGGCCAAGGGCATCATTGTCAACGTTTTGCCGCTTTTCATGTGCTTTAAAGGCGATTCGAATCTACCTCCTGAAATCTGTTTCCTGCAATTCTGCCTTGATTTCAATTCTTCTTCTTTGCCTTCCCTCAATATATTTGTGGACGAGAGTTATCATTTATAACTCTGCAGGTTTGGGAATTGCAGTGCCCTGAAGCTCCATTTTACAACTCGCTTTTTTGGGAGCTGGCCGCAAAAGCGCAGGATGGCTTCAGGCCCTGTTCTGGTTCCGGGGGGCAGGCTGAGCCTGTGGTTAATTCTTCTTCCTGATGGGAAAATAGAGTGACCTGTGCCTGTCCCAACACCAAGAGCTAGTCTCTCTTTGGTTCCCCATCTTCCCGTTCATCCTCAGGACAAATTGCAACCTGTACGGAACAGGAGGTTTAAGGTGCTGATGCTCCAAGTAGGGAGATTGCTAGTAAAGTGGCTGGAATGGCAAACCCGAGCACAAGGAGATGAGAAATGAGGTGCGTTTTAGAAACCTTTCCCCATCACACGGTGTACCATCTTCTGGGTTTCTCATGCATGTTTTCGAAGTAGGAAGATGCCCTTGAACCTGGAGATTTGGGACCCATGCGATGGGTACCACGCAGTATTACTTTAAAGGGTCTGCATTTGCTCACCCAACCTCACCAAACCTCTCAGCCCCAAGAGTGTCCACCCTTATGTCTCATCCAGCTGTGGGTGAGATATGGTCAATCCAGGTTGCATCACAGCCCATGAACGAATTTTGTAAGAATTTCTCTCTCTTTCACTGTCTTTGTTTCATGGGTTTTTAAAAGTAATTTATTTTTATAATGGGGTTTAGCTGCTTTTCAAGGCTGTGTTTATACCGCTTTACACCCACTTGACACACTAACAGAGAGATATCAATACATAGGTTTTAAGATTATTACTAGTCAGATATATTCTTGTGCGGTGAATCGGGCGTGTTGAGTCCAATTCTCTGAGCAAGGAGTAGGTCTTGTCTATTACATATTGGGTTTATGGAATGGTATCTGAGCTAATTTGAAACTCTTGTTTTATGTATCACCCCACCTCACCTTTCCCGTTAAGCAGCCATAGTGTGTTTTCTGCATGTGTGACTCTGTTCTGTTTTGTAATTCAGTTCAAGTGTAAGGGTTTTTACATTCCCTCTATAATTGACACCTTATGAGAAGTGTCCTTTTCTGTGTGACTTATTTCACTTAGAATCGTCATACCTAAATCCACTCATCATGCTGCTACTAGCCTTATGACTTTGATTTCATGGCTGAGTGATATTCCATTGTACATAAGGACCACAACTTCTTTATCCATTTTTCTCCTTCCTGGGATATTTAAGGTGGAATGAAGAGGAGTTACTTGTCAACAGAGCAGCCCTAAACTTTGGTGTGCTTCTGTCTTGCTGATTTTCAATTTTCCCACTTTATACCCCCATGCGTGGTAGTGCCCTATGCTCTTTAAGCTGTGTTTTTTAGATGTTTCAGGACACACCGTACACTTCTCCAGAGTTGCTGTTGGCAATTTACATCCCGCCCATCAGTGTAGCAAGGCTCCCATTTCTCCATGGCCTGTCCTGCATTTCTGGTTTTGACACTTTTTTCAGCATGGCCCTTTTGACCGATAGGAAGCGAGACTTCTTTGTAGCGCTGATTTGCCTTTTCAGGTTGCTTGGTAGGCCAAAAAGGGCGTATGCGTTTTTTCCTGAATATATTCAGGAAAAAACGCATACGCCCTTTTTGGCCAAGGGCATCATTGTCAACGTTTTGCTGCTTTTCATGTGCTTTAAAGGCGATTCGAATCTACCTCCTGAAATCTGTTTCCTGCAATTCTGCCTTTATTTCAATTCTTCTTCTTTGCCTTCCCTCAATATATTTGTGGACGAGAGTTATCATTTATAACTCTGCAGGTTTGTGAATTGCAGTGCTCTGAAGCTCCATTTTACAACTCGCTTTTTTGGGAGCTGGCCGCAAAAGCGCAGGATGGCTTCAGGCCCTGTTCTGGTTCCGGGGGGCAGGCTGAGCCTGTGGTTAATTCTTCTTCCTGATGGGAAAATAGAGTGACCTGTGCCTGTCCCAACACCAAGAGCTAGTCTCTCATTGGTTCCCGGTGTTTCCGTTCATCCTCAGGACAAATTGCACCCTGTACGGAACAGGAGGTTAAAGGTGCTGTTGCTCCAAGTAGGGAGATTGCTAGTAAAGTGGCTGGAATGGCGAACCCGAGCACAAGGAGATGAGAAATGAGGTGCGTTTCAGAAACCTTTCCCCATCACACGGTGTACCATCATCTGGGTTTCTCATGCATGTTTTCGATGTAGGAAGATGCCCTTGAACCTGGAGATTTGGGACCCATGCGATGGGTAGCACGCAGTATTACTTTAAAGGGTCTGCGTTTGCTCACCCAACCTCACCAAACCTCTCAGCCCCAAGAGTGTCCACCCTTATGTCTCATCCAGCTGTGGGTCTAGATATGGTCAATCCAGGTTGCATCACAGCCCCTGAACGAATTGTGTAAGAATTTCTCTCTCTTTCCCTGTCTTTGTTTCATGGGTTTTTAAAAGTAATTTATTTTTATAATGGGGTTTAGCTGCTTTTCACGGCTGTGTTTATGCCGCTTTACACCCACTTGACACACTAACAGAGAGATATCAATACATAGGTTTTAAGATTATTACTAGTCAGATATATTCTTGTGCGGTGAATAGGGCGTGTTGAGTCCAGTTCTCTGAGCAAGGAGTAGGTCTTGTCTATTACATATTGGGTTTATGGAACGGTATCTGAGCTAGTTTGAAACTCTTGTGTTATGTATCACCCCACCTCACCTTTCCCGTTAAGCAGCCATAGTGTGTTTTCTGCATGTGTGACTCTGTTCTGTTTTGTAATTCAGTTCAAGTGTAACGGTTTTTACATTCCCTCTATAAGTGTCACCTTATGAGAAGTGTCCTTTTCTGTGTGACTTATTTCACTTGGAATCGTCGTACCTAAATCCACTCATCATGCTGCTACTAGCCTTATGACATTGATTTCATGGCTGAGTGATATTCCATTGTACATAAGGACCACAACTTTTTTATCCATTTTTCGCTTTCCTGCGATATTTAAGGTGGAATGAAGTGGAGTTCCTTGTCAACAGAGCAGCCCTAAACTTTGGGGTGCTTGTGTCTTGCTGATTTTTAATTTTCCCAATTTATACCCCCATGAGTGGAATTGCCCTATGCTCTCTAAGCTGTGTTTTTTACATATTTCAGGACACACCGTACCCTTCTCCAGAGTGGCTGTTGGCAATTTACATGCCGCCCATCAGTGTAGCAAGGCTCCCATTTCTCCATGGCCTGTCCTGCATTTCTGGTTTTGACACTTTTTTCAGCATGGCCCTTTTGACCGATGGGAAGCGAGACTTCTTTGTAGCGCTGATTTGCCTTTCCAGGTTGCTTGGTTGGCCAAAAAGGGCGTATGCGTTTTTTCCTGAATATATTCAGGAAAAAACGCATACGCCCTTTTTGGCCAAGGGCATCATTGTCAACGTTTTGCCGCTTTTCATGTGCTTTATAGGCGATTCGAATCTACCTCCTGAAATCTGTTTCCTGCAATTCTGCCTTGATTTCAATTCTTCTTCTTTGCCTTCCCTCAATATATTTGTGGACGAGAGTTATCATTTATAACTCTGCAGGTTTGTGAATTGCAGTGCCCTGAAGCTCCATTTTACAACTCGCTTTTTTGGGAGCAGGCCGCAAAAGCACAGGATGGCTTCAGGCCCTGTTCTGGTTCCGGGGGGCAGACTGAGCCTGTGGTTAATTCTTCTTCCTGATGGGAAAATAGAGTGACCTGTGCCTGTCCCAACAACAAGAGCTGGTCTCTGATTGCTTCCCCGTCTTCCCGTTCATCCTCAGGACAAATTGCAACCTGTACGGAACAGGAGGTTTAACGTGCTGATGCTCCAAGTAGGGAGATTGCTAGTAAAGTGGCTGGAATGGCGAACCCGAGCACAAGGAGATGAGAAATGAGGTGCGTTTTAGAAACCTTTCCCCATCACACGGTGTACCATCTTCTGGGTTTCTCATGCATGTTTTCGATGTAGGAAGATGCCCTTGAACCTGGAGATTTGGGACCCATGCGATGGGTACCACGCAGTATTACTTTAAAGGGTCTGCGTTTGCTCACCCAACCTCACCAAACCTCTCAGCCCCAAGAGTGTCCACCCTTATGTCTCATCCAGCTGTGGGTCTAGATATGGTCAATCCAGGTTGCATCACAGCCCCTGAACGAATTGTGTAAGAATTTCTCTCTCTTTCCCTGTCTTTGTTTCATGGGTTTTTAAAAGTAATTTATTTTTATAATGGGGTTTAGCTGCTTTTCACGGCTGAGTTTATGCCGCTTTACACCCACTTGACACACTAACAGAGAGATATCAATACATAGGTTTTAAGATTATTACTAGTCAGATATATTCTTGTGCGGTGAATCGGGCGTGTTGAGTCCAGTTCTCTGAGCAAGGAGTAGGTCTTGTCTATTACATATTGGGTTTATGGAACGGTATCTGAGCTAATTTGAAACTCTTGTTTTATGTATCACCCCACCTCACCTTTCCCGTTAAGCAGCCATAGTGTGTTTTCTGCATGTGACTCTGTTCTGTTTTGTAATTCAGTTCAAGTGTAACGGTTTTTACATTCCCTCTATAAGTGATATCTTGTGAGAAGTGTCCTTTTCTGTGTGACTTATTTCATTTAGAATCGTCGTACCTAAATCAACACATCATGCTGCTACTAGCCTTATGACATTGATTTCATGGCTGAGTGATATTCCATTGTACATAAGGACCACAACTTCTTTATCCATTTTTCTCTTTCCTGGTATATTTAAGGTGGAATGAAGTGGAGGTCCTTGTCAACAGAGCAGCCCTAAACTTTGGGGTGCTTGTGTCTTGCTGATTTTCAATTTTCCCACTTTATACCCCCATTGGTGGAAGTGCCCTATGCTCTCTAAGCTGTGTTTTTTAGATGTTTCAGGACACACCGTACACTTCTCCAGAGTGGCTGTTGGCAATTGACATCCCGCCCATCAGTGTAGCAAGGTTCCTATTTCTCCATGGCCTGTCCTGCATTTCTGGTTTTGACACTTTTTTCAGCATGGCCCTTTTGACCGATGGGAAGCGAGACTTCTTTGTAGCGCTGATTTGCCTTTCCAGGTTGCTTGGTTGGCCAAAAAGGGCGTATGTGTTTTTTCCTGAATATATTCAGGAAAAAACGCATACGCCCTTTTTGGCCAAGGGCATCATTGTCAACGATTTGCCGCTTTTCATGTGCTTTAAAGGCGATTCGAATCTACCTCCTGAAATCTGTTTCCTGCAATTCTGCCTTGATTTCAATTCCTCGTCTTTGCCTTCCCTCAATATATTTGTGGACGAGAGTTATCATTTATAACTCTGCAGGTTTGTGAATTGCAGTGCCCTGAAGCTCCATTTTACAACTCGCTTTTTTGGGAGCTGGCCGCAAAAGCGCAGGATGGCTTCAGGCCCTGTTCTGGTTCCTGGTGGCAGGCTGAGCCTGTGGTTAATTCTTCTTCCTGATGGGAAAATAGAGTGACCTGTGCCTGTCCCAACACCAAGAGCTAGTCTCTCATTGGTTCCCCGTCTTCCCGTTCATCCTCAGGACAAATTGCAACCTGTACGGAACAGGAGGTTAAAGGTGCTGATGCTCCAAGTAGGGAGATTGCTAGTAAAGTGGCTGGAATGGCGAACCCGAGCACAAGGAGATGAGAAGTGAGGTGCGTTTTAGAAACCTTTCCCCATCACACGGTGTACCATCTTCTGGGTTTCTCATGCATGTTTTCGATGTAGGAAGATGCCCTTGAACCTGGAGATTTGGGACCCATGCGATGGGTAGCACGCAGTATTACTTTAAAGGGTCTGCGTTTGCTCACCCAACCTCACCAAACCTCTCAGCCCCAAGAGTGTCCACCCTTATGTCTCATCCAGCTGTGGGTCTAGATATGGTCAATCCAGGTTGCATCACAGCCCCTGAACGAATTGTGTAAGAATTTCTCTCTCTTTCCCTGTCTTTGTTTCATGGGTTTTTAAAAGTAATTTATTTTTATAATGGGGTTTAGCTGCTTTTCACGGCTGTGTTTATGCCGCTTTACACCCACTTGACACACTAACAGAGAGATATCAATACATAGGTTTTAAGATTATTAGTAGTCAGATATATTCTTGTGCGGTGAATCGGGCGTGTTGAGTCCAGTTCTCTGAGCAAGGAGTAGGTCTTGTCTATTACATACTGGTTTTATGGAACGGTATCTGAGCTAATTAGAAACTCTTGTTTTATGTATCACCACACCTCACCTTTCCCTTTAAGCAGCCATAGTGTGTTTTCTAAACGTGTGACTCTGTTATGATTTGTAATTCAGTTCAAGTGTAACGGTTTTTACATTCCCACTATAAGTGACACCTTATGAGAAGTGTCCTTTTCTGTGTGACTTATTTCACTTAGAATCGTCGTACCTAAATCCACTCATCATGCTGCTACTTGCCTTATGACATTGATTTCATGGCTGAGTGATATTCCATTGTACATAAGGACCACAACTTTTTTATCCATTTTTCGCTTTCCTGGGATATTTAAGGTGGAATGAAGTGGAGGTCCTTGTCAACAGAGCAGCCCTAAACTTTGGGGTGCTTGTGTCTTGCTGATTTTCAATATTCCCACTTTATACCCCCATGCGTGGAAGTGCCCTTTGCTCTCTAAGCTGTGTTTTTTAGATGTTTCAGGACACACCGTACACTTCTCCAGAGTGGCTGTTGGCAATTTACATCCCGCCCATCAGTGTAGCAAGGCTCCCATTTCTCCATGGCCTGTCCTGCATTTCTGGTTTTGACACATTTTTCAGCATGGCCCTTTTGACCGATGGGAAGCGAGACTTCTTTGTAGCGCTGATTTGCCTTTCCAGGTTGCTTGAATGGCCAAAATGGGCGTATGCGTTTTTTCCTGAATATATTCAGGAAAAAACGCATACGCCCTTTTTGGCCAAGGGCATCATTGTCAACGTTTTGCTGCTTTTCATGTGCTTTAAAGGCGATTCGAATCTACCTCCTGAAATCTGTTTCCTGCAATTCTGCCTTGATTTCAAATCCTCTTCTTTGCCTTCCCTCAATATATTTGTGGACGAGAGTTATCATTTATAACTCTGCAGGTTTGTGAATTGCAGTGCCCTGAAGCTCCATTTTACAACTCGCTTTTTTGGGAGCTGGCCGCAAAAGCGCAGGATGGCTTCAGGCCCTGTTCTGGTTCCGGGGGGCAGGCTGAGCCTGTGGTTAATTCTTCTTCCTGATGGGAAAATAGAGTGACCTGTGCCTGTCCCAACAACAAGAGCTAGTCTCTCATTGGTTCCCCGTCTTCCCGTTCATCCTCAGGAAAAATTGCAACCTGTACGGAACAGGAGGTTAAAGGTGCTGATTCTCAAAGTAGGGAGATTGCTAGTAAAGTGGCTGGAATGGCGAACCCGAGCACAAGGAGATGAGAAATGAGGTGCGTTTTAGAAACCTTTCCCCATCACACGGTATACCATCTTCTGGGTGTCTCATGCAAGTTTTCGATGTAGGAAGATGCCCTTGAACCTGGAGATTTGGGACCCGTGCGATGGGTACCACGCAGTATTACTTTAAAGGGTCTGCGTTTGCTCACCCAACCTCACCAAACCTCTCAGCCCCAAGAGTGTCCACCCTTATGTCACATCGAGCTGTGGGTCTAGATATGGTCAATCCAGGTTGCATCACAGCCCCTGAACGAATTGTGTAAGAATTTCTCTCTCTTTCCCTGTCTTTGTTTCATGGGTTTTTAAAAGTAATTTATTTTTATAATGTGGTTTAGCTGCTTTTCACGGCTGTGTTTATGCCGCTTTACACCCACTTGACACACTAACAGAGAGATATCAATACATAGGTTTTAAGATTATTACTAGTCAGATATATTCTTGTGCGGTGAATCGGGCGTGTTGAGTCCAGTTCTCTGAACAAGGAGTTGGTCTTGTCTATTACTTATTGGGTTTATGGAATGGTATCTGAGCTAATTTGAAACTCTTGTTTTATGTATCACCCCACCTCACCTTTCCCGTTAAGCAGCCATAGTGTGTTTTCTGCATGTGTGACTCTGTTCTGTTTTGTAATTCAGTTCAAGTGTAACGGTTTTTACATTCCCTCTATAAGTGACACCTTATGAGAAGTGTCCTTTTCTGTGTGACTTATTTCACTTAGAATCGTCGTACCTAAATCCACTTATCATGCTGCTACTAGCCTTATGACATTAATTTCATGGCTGAGTGATATTCCATTGTACATAAGGACCACAACTTTTTTATCCATTTTTCTCTTTCCTGGGATATTTAAGGTGGAATGAAGTGGAGGTCCTTGTCAACAGAGCAGCCCTAAACTTTGGGGTGCTTGTGTCTTGCTGATTTTTAATTTTCCCAATTTATACCCCCATTTGTGGAAGTGCCCTATGCTCTCTAAGCTGTGTTTTTTACATGTTTCAGGACACACCGTACCCTTCTCCAGAGTAGCTGTTGGCAATTTACATGCCGCCCATCAGTGTAGCAAGGCTCCCATTTCTCCATGGCCTGCCCTGCATTTCTGGTTTTGACACTTTTTTCAGCATGGCCCTTTTGACCGATGGGAAGCGAGACTTCTTTGTAGCGCTGATTTGCCTTTCCAGGTTGCTTGGTTGGCCAAAAAGGGCGTATGCGTTTTTTCCTGAATATATTCAGGAAAAAACGCATACGCCCTTTTTGGCCAAGGGCATCATTGTCAACGTTTTGCCGCTTTTCATGTGCTTTATAGGCGATTCGAATCTACCTCCTGAAATCTGTTTCCTGCAATTCTGCCTTGATTTCAATTCTTCTTCTTTGCCTTCCCTCAATATATTTGTGGACGAGAGTTATCATTTATAACTCTGCAGGTTTGTAAATTGCAGTGCCCTGAAGCTCCATTTTACAACTCGCTTTTTTGGGAGCAGGCCGCAAAAGCACAGGATGGCTTCAGGCCCTGTTCTGGTTCCGGGGGGCAGGCTGAGCCTGTGGTTAATTCTTCTTCCTGATGGGAAAATAGAGTGACCTGTGCCTGTCCCAACACCAAGAGCTAGTCTCTCATTGGTTCCCCGTCTTCCCGTTCATCCTCAGGACAAATTGCAACCTGTACGGAACAGGAGGTTAAAGGTGCTGATGCTCCAAGTAGGGAGATTGCTAGTAAAGTGGCTGGAATGGCGAACCCGAGCACAAGGAGATGAGAAGTGAGGTGCGTTTTAGAAACCTTTCCCCATCACACGGTGTACCATCTTCTGGGTTTCTCATGCATGTTTTCGATGTAGGAAGATGCCCTTGAACCTGGAGATTTGGGACCCATGCGATGGGTAGCACGCAGTATTACTTTAAAGGGTCTGCGTTTGCTCACCCAACCTCACCAAACCTCTCAGCCCCAAGAGTGTCCACCCTTATGTCTCATCCAGCTGTGGGTCTAGATATGGTCAATCCAGGTTGCATCACAGCCCCTGAACGAATTGTGTAAGAATTTCTCTCTCTTTCCCTGTCTTTGTTTCATGGGTTTTTAAAAGTAATTTATTTTTATAATGGGGTTTAGCTGCTTTTCACGGCTGTGTTTATGCCGCTTTACACCCACTTGACACACTAACAGAGAGATATCAATACATAGGTTTTAAGATTATTAGTAGTCAGATATACTCTTGTGCGGTGAATCGGGCGTGTTGAGTCCAGTTCTCTGAGCAAGGAGTAGGTCTTGTCTATTACATACTGGTTTTATGGAACGGTATCTGAGCTAATTAGAAACTCTTGTTTTATGTATCACCACACCTCACCTTTCCCTTTAAGCAGCCATAGTGTGTTTTCTAAACGTGTGACTCTGTTCTGATTTGTAATTCAGTTCAAGTGTAACGGTTTTTACATTCCCACTATAAGTGACACCTTATGAGAAGTGTCCTTTTCTGTGTGACTTATTTCACTTAGAATCGTCGTACCTAAATCCACTCATCATGCTGCTACTTGCCTTATGACATTGATTTCATGGCTGAGTGATATTCCATTGTACATAAGGACCACAACTTTTTTATCCATTTTTCGCTTTCCTGGGATATTTAAGGTGGAATGAAGTGGAGGTCCTTGTCAACAGAGCAGCCCTAAACTTTGGGGTGCTTGTGTCTTGCTGATTTTCAATATTCCCACTTTATACCCCCATGCGTGGAAGTGCCCTTTGCTCTCTAAGCTGTGTTTTTTAGATGTTTCAGGACACACCGTACACTTCTCCAGAGTGGCTGTTGGCAATTTACATCCCGCCCATCAGTGTAGCAAGGCTTCCATTTCTCCATGGCCTGTCCTGCATTTCTGGTTTTGACACATTTTTCAGCATGGCCCTTTTGACCGATGGGAAGCGAGACTTCTTTGTAGCGCTGATTTGCCTTTCCAGGTTGCTTGAATGGCCAAAATGGGCGTATGCGTTTTTTCCTGAATATATTCAGGAAAAAACGCATACGCCCTTTTTGGCCAAGGGCATCATTGTCAACGTTTTGCTGCTTTTCATGTGCTTTAAAGGCGATTCGAATCTACCTCCTGAAATCTGTTTCCTGCAATTCTGCCTTGATTTCAAATCCTCTTCTTTGCCTTCCCTCAATATATTTGTGGACGAGAGTTATCATTTATAACTCTGCAGGTTTGTGAATTGCAGTGCCCTGAAGCTCCATTTTACAACTCGCTTTTTTGGGAGCTGGCCGCAAAAGCGCAGGATGGCTTCAGGCCCTGTTCTGGTTCCGGGGGGCAGGCTGAGCCTGTGGTTAATTCTTCTTCCTGATGGGAAAATAGAGTGACCTGTGCCTGTCCCAACAACAAGAGCTAGTCTCTCATTGGTTCCCCGTCTTCCCGTTCATCCTCAGGAAAAATTGCAACCTGTACGGAACAGGAGGTTAAAGGTGCTGATTCTCAAAGTAGGGAGATTGCTAGTAAAGTGGCTGGAATGGCGAACCCGAGCACAAGGAGATGAGAAATGAGGTGCGTTTTAGAAACCTTTCCCCATCACACGGTATACCATCTTCTGGGTGTCTCATGCAAGTTTTCGATGTAGGAAGATGCCCTTGAACCTGGAGATTTGGGACCCGTGCGATGGGTACCACGCAGTATTACTTTAAAGGGTCTGCGTTTGCTCACCCAACCTCACCAAACCTCTCAGCCCCAAGAGTGTCCACCCTTATGTCTCATCGAGCTGTGGGTCTAGATATGGTCAATCCAGGTTGCATCACAGCCCCTGAACGAATTGTGTAAGAATTTCTCTCTCTTTCCCTGTCTTTGTTTCATGGGTTTTTAAAAGTAATTTATTTTTATAATGTGGTTTAGCTGCTTTTCACGGCTGTGTTTATGCCGCTTTACACCCACTTGACACACTAACAGAGAGATATCAATACATAGGTTTTAAGATTATTACTAGTCAGATATATTCTTGTGCGGTGAATCGGGCGTGTTGAGTCCAGTTCTCTGAACAAGGAGTTGGTCTTGTCTATTACTTATTGGGTTTATGGAATGGTATCTGAGCTAATTTGAAACTCTTGTTTTATGTATCACCCCACCTCACCTTTCCCGTTAAGCAGCCATAGTGTGTTTTCTGCATGTGTGACTCTGTTCTGTTTTGTAATTCAGTTCAAGTGTAACGGTTTTTACATTCCCTCTATAAGTGACACCTTATGAGAAGTGTCCTTTTCTGTGTGACTTATTTCACTTAGAATCGTCGTACCTAAATCCACTTATCATGCTGCTACTAGCCTTATGACATTAATTTCATGGCTGAGTGATATTCCATTGTACATAAGGACCACAACTTTTTTATCCATTTTTCTCTTTCCTGGGATATTTAAGGTGGAATGAAGTGGAGGTCCTTGTCAACAGAGCAGCCCTAAACTTTGGGGTGCTTGTGTCTTGCTGATTTTTAATTTTCCCAATTTATACCCCCATTTGTGGAAGTGCCCTATGCTCTCTAAGCTGTGTTTTTTACATGTTTCAGGACACACCGTATCCTTCTCCAGAGTGGCTGTTGGCAATTTACATGCCGCCCATCAGTGTAGCAAGGCTCCCATTTCTCCATGGCCTGTCCTGCATTTCTGGTTTTGACACTTTTTTCAGCATGGCCCTTTTGACCGATGGGAAGCGATACTTCTTTGTAGCGCTGATTTGCCTTTCCAGGTTGCTTGGTTGGCCAAAAAGGGCGTATGCGTTTTTTCCTGAATATATTCAGGAAAAAACGCATACGCCCTTTTTGGCCAAGGGCATCATTGTCAACGTTTTGCCGCTTTTCATGTGCTTTATAGGCGATTCGAATCTACCTCCTGAAATCTGTTTCCTGCAATTCTGCCTTGATTTCAATTCTTCTTCTTTGCCTTCCCTCAATATATTTGTGGACGAGAGTTATCATTTATAACTCTGCAGGTTTGTGAATTGCAGTGCCCTGAAGCTCCATTTTACAACTCGCTTTTTTGGGAGCAGGCCGCAAAAGCACAGGATGGCTTCAGGCCCTGTTCTGGTTCCGGGGGGCAGGCTGAGCCTGTGGTTAATTCTTCTTCCTGATGGGAAAATAGAGTGACCTGTGCCTGTCCCAACACCAAGAGCTAGTCTCTCATTGGTTCCCCGTCTTCCCGTTCATCCTCAGGACAAATTGCAACCTGTACGGAACAGGAGGTTAAAGGTGCTGATGCTCCAAGTAGGGAGATTGCTAGTAAAGTGGCTGGAATGGCGAACCCGAGCACAAGGAGATGAGAAGTGAGGTGCGTTTTAGAAACCTTTCCCCATCACACGGTGTACCATCTTCTGGGCTTCTCATGCATGTTTTCGATGTAGGAAGATGCCCTTGAACCTGGAGATTTGGGACCCATGCGATGGGTAGCACGCAGTATTACTTTAAAGGGTCTGCGTTTGCTCACCCAACCTCACCAAACCTCTCAGCCCCAAGAGTGTCCACCCTTATGTCTCATCCAGCTGTGGGTCTAGATATGGTCAATCCAGGTTGCATCACAGCCCCTGAACGAATTGTGTAAGAATTTCTCTCTCTTTCCCTGTCTTTGTTTCATGGGTTTTTAAAAGTAATTTATTTTTATAATGGGGTTTAGCTGCTTTTCACGGCTGTGTTTATGCCGCTTTACACCCACTTGACACACTAACAGAGAGATATCAATACATAGGTTTTAAGATTATTAGTAGTCAGATATATTCTTGTGCGGTGAATCGGGCGTGTTGAGTCCAGTTCTCTGAGCAAGGAGTAGGTCTTGTCTATTACATACTGGTTTTATGGAACGGTATCTGAGCTAATTAGAAACTCTTGTTTTATGTATCACCACACCTCACCTTTCCCTTTAAGCAGCCATAGTGTGTTTTCTAAACGTGTGACTCTGTTCTGATTTGTAATTCAGTTCAAGTGTAACGGTTTTTACATTCCCACTATAAGTGACACCTTATGAGAAGTGTCCTTTTCTGTGTGACTTATTTCACTTAGAATCGTCGTACCTAAATCCACTCATCATGCTGCTACTTGCCTTATGACATTGATTTCATGGCTGAGTGATATTCCATTGTACATAAGGACCACAACTTTTTTATCCATTTTTCGCTTTCCTGGGATATTTAAGGTGGAATGAAGTGGAGGTCCTTGTCAACAGAGCAGCCCTAAACTTTGGGGTGCTTGTGTCTTGCTGATTTTCAATATTCCCACTTTATACCCCCATGCGTGGAAGTGCCCTTTGCTCTCTAAGCTGTGTTTTTTAGATGTTTCAGGACACACCGTACACTTCTCCAGAGTGGCTGTTGGCAATTTACATCCCACCCATCAGTGTAGCAAGGCTCCCATTTCTCCATGGCCTGTCCTGCATTTCTGGTTTTGACACTTTTTTCAGCATGGCCCTTTTGACCGATGGGAAGCGAGACTTCTTTGTAGCGCTGATTTGCTTTTCCAGGTTGCTTGGTTGGCCAAAAAGGGCGCATGCGTTTTTTCCTGAATATATTCAGGAAAAAACGCATACGCCCTTTTTGGCCAAGGGCATCATTGTCAACGTTTTGCCGCTTTTCATGTGCTTTAAAGGCGATTCGAATCTACCTCCTGAAATCTGTTTCCTGCAATTCTGCCTTGATTTCAATTCTTCTTCTTTGCCTTCCCTCAATATATTTGTGGACGAGAGTTATCATTTATAACTCTGCAGGTTTGGGAATTGCAGTGCCCTGAAGCTCCATTTTACAACTCGCTTTTTTGGGAGCTGGCCGCAAAAGCGCAGGATGGCTTCAGGCCCTGTTCTGGTTCCGGGGGGCAGGCTGAGCCTGTGGTTAATTCTTCTTCCTGATGGGAAAATAGAGTGACCTGTGCCTGTCCCAACACCAAGAGCTAGTCTCTCTTTGGTTCCCCATCTTCCCGTTCATCCTCAGGACAAATTGCAACCTGTACGGAACAGGAGGTTTAAGGTGCTGATGCTCCAAGTAGGGAGATTGCTAGTAAAGTGGCTGGAATGGCAAACCCGAGCACAAGGAGATGAGAAATGAGGTGCGTTTTAGAAACCTTTCCCCATCACACGGTGTACCATCTTCTGGGTTTCTCATGCATGTTTTCGAAGTAGGAAGATGCCCTTGAACCTGGAGATTTGGGACCCATGCGATGGGTACCACGCAGTATTACTTTAAAGGGTCTGCATTTGCTCACCCAACCTCACCAAACCTCTCAGCCCCAAGAGTGTCCACCCTTATGTCTCATCCAGCTGTGGGTGAGATATGGTCAATCCAGGTTGCATCACAGCCCATGAACGAATTTTGTAAGAATTTCTCTCTCTTTCACTGTCTTTGTTTCATGGGTTTTTAAAAGTAATTTATTTTTATAATGGGGTTTAGCTGCTTTTCAAGGCTGTGTTTATACCGCTTTACACCCACTTGACACACTAACAGAGAGATATCAATACATAGGTTTTAAGATTATTACTAGTCAGATATATTCTTGTGCGGTGAATCGGGCGTGTTGAGTCCAATTCTCTGAGCAAGGAGTAGGTCTTGTCTATTACATATTGGGTTTATGGAATGGTATCTGAGCTAATTTGAAACTCTTGTTTTATGTATCACCCCACCTCACCTTTCCCGTTAAGCAGCCATAGTGTGTTTTCTGCATGTGTGACTCTGTTCTGTTTTGTAATTCAGTTCAAGTGTAAGGGTTTTTACATTCCCTCTATAATTGACACCTTATGAGAAGTGTCCTTTTCTGTGTGACTTATTTCACTTAGAATCGTCATACCTAAATCCACTCATCATGCTGCTACTAGCCTTATGACTTTGATTTCATGGCTGAGTGATATTCCATTGTACATAAGGACCACAACTTCTTTATCCATTTTTCTCCTTCCTGGGATATTTAAGGTGGAATGAAGAGGAGTTACTTGTCAACAGAGCAGCCCTAAACTTTGGTGTGCTTCTGTCTTGCTGATTTTCAATTTTCCCACTTTATACCCCCATGCGTGGTAGTGCCCTATGCTCTTTAAGCTGTGTTTTTTAGATGTTTCAGGACACACCGTACACTTCTCCAGAGTTGCTGTTGGCAATTTACATCCCGCCCATCAGTGTAGCAAGGCTCCCATTTCTCCATGGCCTGTCCTGCATTTCTGGTTTTGACACTTTTTTCAGCATGGCCCTTTTGACCGATGGGAAGCGAGACTTCTTTGTAGCGCTGATTTGCCTTTTCAGGTTGCTTGGTAGGCCAAAAAGGGCGTATGCGTTTTTTCCTGAATATATTCAGGAAAAAACGCATACGCCCTTTTTGGCCAAGGGCATCATTGTCAACGTTTTGCTGCTTTTAATGTGCTTTAAAGGCGATTCGAATCTACCTCCTGAAATCTGTTTCCTGCAATTCTGCCTTTATTTCAATTCTTCTTCTTTGCCTTCCCTCAATATATTTGTGGACGAGAGTTATCATTTATAACTCTGCAGGTTTGTGAATTGCAGTGCTCTGAAGCTCCATTTTACAACTCGCTTTTTTGGGAGCTGGCCGCAAAAGCGCAGGATGGCTTCAGGCCCTGTTCTGGTTCCGGGGGGCAGGCTGAGCCTGTGGTTAATTCTTCTTCCTGATGGGAAAATAGAGTGACCTGTGCCTGTCCCAACACCAAGAGCTAGTCTCTCATTGGTTCCCGGTGTTTCCGTTCATCCTCAGGACAAATTGCACCCTGTACGGAACAGGAGGTTAAAGGTGCTGTTGCTCCAAGTAGGGAGATTGCTAGTAAAGTGGCTGGAATGGCGAACCCGAGCACAAGGAGATGAGAAATGAGGTGCGTTTCAGAAACCTTTCCCCATCACACGGTGTACCATCATCTGGGTTTCTCATGCATGTTTTCGATGTAGGAAGATGCCCTTGAACCTGGAGATTTGGGACCCATGCGATGGGTAGCACGCAGTATTACTTTAAAGGGTCTGCGTTTGCTCACCCAACCTCACCAAACCTCTCAGCCCCAAGAGTGTCCACCCTTATGTCTCATCCAGCTGTGGGTCTAGATATGGTCAATCCAGGTTGCATCACAGCCCCTGAACGAATTGTGTAAGAATTTCTCTCTCTTTCCCTGTCTTTGTTTCATGGGTTTTTAAAAGTAATTTATTTTTATAATGGGGTTTAGCTGCTTTTCACGGCTGTGTTTATGCCGCTTTACACCCACTTGACACACTAACAGAGAGATATCAATACATAGGTTTTAAGATTATTACTAGTCAGATATATTCTTGTGCGGTGAATAGGGCGTGTTGAGTCCAGTTCTCTGAGCAAGGAGTAGGTCTTGTCTATTACATATTGGGTTTATGGAACGGTATCTGAGCTAGTTTGAAACTCTTGTGTTATGTATCACCCCACCTCACCTTTCCCGTTAAGCAGCCATAGTGTGTTTTCTGCATGTGTGACTCTGTTCTGTTTTGTAATTCAGTTCAAGTGTAACGGTTTTTACATTCCCTCTATAAGTGTCACCTTATGAGAAGTGTCCTTTTCTGTGTGACTTATTTCACTTGGAATCGTCGTACCTAAATCCACTCATCATGCTGCTACTAGCCTTATGACATTGATTTCATGGCTGAGTGATATTCCATTGTACATAAGGACCACAACTTTTTTATCCATTTTTCGCTTTCCTGCGATATTTAAGGTGGAATGAAGTGGAGTTCCTTGTCAACAGAGCAGCCCTAAACTTTGGGGTGCTTGTGTCTTGCTGATTTTTAATTTTCCCAATTTATACCCCCATGAGTGGAATTGCCCTATGCTCTCTAAGCTGTGTTTTTTACATGTTTCAGGACACACCGTACCCTTCTCCAGAGTGGCTGTTGGCAATTTACATGCCGCCCATCAGTGTAGCAAGGCTCCCATTTCTCCATGGCCTGTCCTGCATTTCTGGTTTTGACACTTTTTTCAGCATGGCCCTTTTGACCGATGGGAAGCGAGACTTCTTTGTAGCGCTGATTTGCCTTTCCAGGTTGCTTGGTTGGCCAAAAAGGGCGTATGCGTTTTTTCCTGAATATATTCAGGAAAAAACGCATACGCCCTTTTTGGCCAAGGGCATCATTGTCAACGTTTTGCCGCTTTTCATGTGCTTTATAGGCGATTCGAATCTACCTCCTGAAATCTGTTTCCTGCAATTCTGCCTTGATTTCAATTCTTCTTCTTTGCCTTCCCTCAATATATTTGTGGACGAGAGTTATCATTTATAACTCTGCAGGTTTGTGAATTGCAGTGCCCTGAAGCTCCATTTTACAACTCGCTTTTTTGGGAGCAGGCCGCAAAAGCACAGGATGGCTTCAGGCCCTGTTCTGGTTCCGGGGGGCAGACTGAGCCTGTGGTTAATTCTTCTTCCTGATGGGAAAATAGAGTGACCTGTGCCTGTCCCAACAACAAGAGCTGGTCTCTGATTGCTTCCCCGTCTTCCCGTTCATCCTCAGGACAAATTGCAACCTGTACGGAACAGGAGGTTAAAGGTGCTGATGCTCCAAGTAGGGAGATTGCTAGTAAAGTGGCTGGAATGGCGAACCCGAGCACAAGGAGATGAGAAATGAGGTGCGTTTTAGAAACCTTTCCCCATCACACGGTGTACCATCTTCTGGGTTTCTCATGCATGTTTTCGATGTAGGAAGATGCCCTTGAACCTGGAGATTTGGGACCCATGCGATGGGTACCACGCAGTATTACTTTAAAGGGTCTGCGTTTGCTCACCCAACCTCACCAAACCTCTCAGCCCCAAGAGTGTCCACCCTTATGTCTCATCCAGCTGTGGGTCTAGATATGGTCAATCCAGGTTGCATCACAGCCCCTGAACGAATTGTGTAAGAATTTCTCTCTCTTTCCCTGTCTTTGTTTCATGGGTTTTTAAAAGTAATTTATTTTTATAATGGGGTTTAGCTGCTTTTCACGGCTGAGTTTATGCCGCTTTACACCCACTTGACACACTAACAGAGAGATATCAATACATAGGTTTTAAGATTATTACTAGTCAGATATATTCTTGTGCGGTGAATCGGGCGTGTTGAGTCCAGTTCTCTGAGCAAGGAGTAGGTCTTGTCTATTACATATTGGGTTTATGGAACGGTATCTGAGCTAATTTGAAACTCTTGTTTTATGTATCACCCCACCTCACCTTTCCCGTTAAGCAGCCATAGTGTGTTTTCTGCATGTGACTCTGTTCTGTTTTGTAATTCAGTTCAAGTGTAACGGTTTTTACATTCCCTCTATAAGTGATATCTTGTGAGAAGTGTCCTTTTCTGTGTGACTTATTTCATTTAGAATCGTCGTACCTAAATCAACACATCATGCTGCTACTAGCCTTATGACATTGATTTCATGGCTGAGTGATATTCCATTGTACATAAGGACCACAACTTCTTTATCCATTTTTCTCTTTCCTGGTATATTTAAGGTGGAATGAAGTGGAGGTCCTTGTCAACAGAGCAGCCCTAAACTTTGGGGTGCTTGTGTCTTGCTGATTTTCAATTTTCCCACTTTATACCCCCATTGGTGGAAGTGCCCTATGCTCTCTAAGCTGTGTTTTTTAGATGTTTCAGGACACACCGTACACTTCTCCAGAGTGGCTGTTGGCAATTTACATCCCGCCCATCAGTGTAGCAAGGTTCCTATTTCTCCATGGCCTGTCCTGCATTTCTGGTTTTGACACTTTTTTCAGCATGGCCCTTTTGACCGATGGGAAGCGAGACTTCTTTGTAGCGCTGATTTGCCTTTCCAGGTTGCTTGGTTGGCCAAAAAGGGCGTATGTGTTTTTTCCTGAATATATTCAGGAAAAAACGCATACGCCCTTTTTGGCCAAGGGCATCATTGTCAACGATTTGCCGCTTTTCATGTGCTTTAAAGGCGATTCGAATCTACCTCCTGAAATCTGTTTCCTGCAATTCTGCCTTGATTTCAATTCCTCGTCTTTGCCTTCCCTCAATATATTTGTGGACGAGAGTTATCATTTATAACTCTGCAGGTTTGTGAATTGCAGTGCCCTGAAGCTCCATTTTACAACTCGCTTTTTTGGGAGCTGGCCGCAAAAGCGCAGGATGGCTTCAGGCCCTGTTCTGGTTCCTGGTGGCAGGCTGAGCCTGTGGTTAATTCTTCTTCCTGATGGGAAAATAGAGTGACCTGTGCCTGTCCCAACACCAAGAGCTAGTCTCTCATTGGTTCACCGTCTTCCCGTTCATCCTCAGGACAAATTGCAACCTGTACGGAACAGGAGGTTAAAGGTGCTGATGCTCCAAGTAGGGAGATTGCTAGTAAAGTGGCAGGAATGGCGAACTCGAGCACAAGGAGATGAGAAATGAGGTGCGTTTTAGAAAACTTTCCCGATCACACGGTGTACCATCTTCTGGGTTTCTCATGCATGTTTTCGATGTAGGAAGATGCCCGTGAACTTGGAGATTTTGGACCCATGCGATGGGTAGCACGCAGTATTACTTTAAAGGGTCTGCGTTTGCTCACCCAACCTCACCAAACCTCTCAGCCCCAAGAGTGTCCACCCTTATGTCTCATCCAGCTGTGGGTCTAGATATGGTCAATCCAGGTTGCATCACAGCCCCTGAACGAATTGTGTAAGAATTTCTCTCTCTTTCCCTGTCTTCGTTTCATGGGTTTTTAAAAGTAATTTATTTTTATAATGGGGTTTAGCTGCTTTTCACGGCTGTGTTTTTGCCGCTTTACACCCACTTGACACACTAACAGAGAGATATCAATACATAGGTTTTAAGATTATGACTAGTCAGTTATATACTTGTGCGGTGAATTGGGCGTGTTGAGACCAGTTCTCTGAGCAAGGAGTAGGTCTTGTCTATTACATATTGGGTTTATGGAACGGTATCTGAGCTAATTTGAAATTCTTGTTTTATGTATCACCCCACCTCACCTTTCCCGTTAAGCAACCATAGTGTGTTTTCTGCATGTGTGACTCTGTTCTGTTTTGTAATTCAGTTCAAGTGTAACGGTTTTTACATTCCCTCTATAAGTGATATCTTGTGAGAAGTGTCCTTTTCTGTGTGACTTATTTCACTTAGAATCGTCGTACTTAAATCCACTCATCATGCTGCTACTAGCCTTATGACATTGATTTCATGGCTGAGTGATATTCCATTGTACATAAGGACCACAACTTCTTTATCCATTTTTCTCTTTACTGGTATATTTAAGGTGGAATGAAGTGGAGGTCCTTGTCAACAGAGCAGCCCTAAACTTTGGGGTGCTTGTGTCTTGCTGATTTTCAATTTTCCCACTTTATACCCCCATGCGTGGAAGTGCCCTATGCTCTCTAAGCTGTGTTTTTTAGATGTTTCAGGACACACCGTACACTTCTCCAGAGTGGCTGTTGGCAATTTACATCCCGCCCATCAGTGTAGCAAGGTTCCTATTTCTCCATGGCCTGTCCTGCATTTCTGGTTTTGACACTTTTTTCAGCATGGCCCTTTTGACCGATGGGAAGCGAGACTTCTTTGTAGCGCTGATTTGCCTTTCCAGGTTGCTTGGTTGGCCAAAAAGGGCGTATGCGTTTTTTCCTGAATATATTCAGGAAAAAACGCATACGCCCTTTTTGGCCAAGGGCATCATTGTCAACGTTTTGCCGCTTTTCATGTGCTTTATAGGCGATTCGAATCTACCTCCTGAAATCTGTTTCCTGCAATTCTGCCTTGATTTCAATTCTTCTTCTTTGCCTTCCCTCAATATATTTGTGGACGAGAGTTATCATTTATAACTCTGCAGGTTTGTGAATTGCAGTGCCCTGAAGCTCCATTTTACAACTCGCTTTTTTGGGAGCAGGCCGCAAAAGCACAGGATGGCTTCAGGCCCTGTTCTGGTTCCGGGGGGCAGGCTGAGCCTGTGGTTAATTCTTCTTCCTGATGGGAAAATAGAGTGACCTGTGCCTGTCCCAACACCAAGAGCTAGTCTCTCATTGGTTCCCCGTCTTCCCGTTCATCCTCAGGACAAATTGCAACCTGTACGGAACAGGAGGTTAAAGGTGCTGATGCTCCAAGTAGGGAGATTGCTAGTAAAGTGGCTGGAATGGCGAACCCGAGCACAAGGAGATGAGAAGTGAGGTGCGTTTTAGAAACCTTTCCCCATCACACGGTGTACCATCTTCTGGGTTTCTCATGCATGTTTTCGATGTAGGAAGATGCCCTTGAACCTGGAGATTTGGGACCCATGCGATGGGTAGCACGCAGTATTACTTTAAAGGGTCTGCGTTTGCTCACCCAACCTCACCAAACCTCTCAGCCCCAAGAGTGTCCACCCTTATGTCTCATCCAGCTGTGGGTCTAGATATGGTCAATCCAGGTTGCATCACAGCCCCTGAACGAATTGTGTAAGAATTTCTCTCTCTTTCCCTGTCTTTGTTTCATGGGTTTTTAAAAGTAATTTATTTTTATAATGGGGTTTAGCTGCTTTTCACGGCTGTGTTTATGCCGCTTTACACCCACTTGACACACTAACAGAGAGATATCAATACATAGGTTTTAAGATTATTAGTAGTCAGATATATTCTTGTGCGGTGAATCGGGCGTGTTGAGTCCAGTTCTCTGAGCAAGGAGTAGGTCTTGTCTATTACATACTGGTTTTATGGAACGGTATCTGAGCTAATTAGAAACTCTTGTTTTATGTATCACCACACCTCACCTTTCCCTTTAAGCAGCCATAGTGTGTTTTCTAAACGTGTGACTCTGTTATGATTTGTAATTCAGTTCAAGTGTAACGGTTTTTACATTCCCACTATAAGTGACACCTTATGAGAAGTGTCCTTTTCTGTGTGACTTATTTCACTTAGAATCGTCGTACCTAAATCCACTCATCATGCTGCTACTTGCCTTATGACATTGATTTCATGGCTGAGTGATATTCCATTGTACATAAGGACCACAACTTTTTTATCCATTTTTCGCTTTCCTGGGATATTTAAGGTGGAATGAAGTGGAGGTCCTTGTCAACAGAGCAGCCCTAAACTTTGGGGTGCTTGTGTCTTGCTGATTTTCAATATTCCCACTTTATACCCCCATGCGTGGAAGTGCCCTTTGCTCTCTAAGCTGTGTTTTTTAGATGTTTCAGGACACACCGTACACTTCTCCAGAGTGGCTGTTGGCAATTTACATCCCGCCCATCAGTGTAGCAAGGCTCCCATTTCTCCATGGCCTGTCCTGCATTTCTGGTTTTGACACATTTTTCAGCATGGCCCTTTTGACCGATGGGAAGCGAGACTTCTTTGTAGCGCTGATTTGCCTTTCCAGGTTGCTTGAATGGCCAAAATGGGCGTATGCGTTTTTTCCTGAATATATTCAGGAAAAAACGCATACGCCCTTTTTGGCCAAGGGCATCATTGTCAACGTTTTGCTGCTTTTCATGTGCTTTAAAGGCGATTCGAATCTACCTCCTGAAATCTGTTTCCTGCAATTCTGCCTTGATTTCAAATCCTCTTCTTTGCCTTCCCTCAATATATTTGTGGACGAGAGTTATCATTTATAACTCTGCAGGTTTGTGAATTGCAGTGCCCTGAAGCTCCATTTTACAACTCGCTTTTTTGGGAGCTGGCCGCAAAAGCGCAGGATGGATTCAGGCCCTGTTCTGGTTCCGGGGGGCAGGCTGAGCCTGTGGTTAATTCTTCTTCCTGATGGGAAAATAGAGTGACCTGTGCCTGTCCCAACAACAAGAGCTAGTCTCTCATTGGTTCCCCGTCTTCCCGTTCATCCTCAGGAAAAATTGCAACCTGTACGGAACAGGAGGTTAAAGGTGCTGATTCTCAAAGTAGGGAGATTGCTAGTAAAGTGGCTGGAATGGCGAACCCGAGCACAAGGAGATGAGAAATGAGGTGCGTTTTAGAAACCTTTCCCCATCACACGGTATACCATCTTCTGGGTGTCTCATGCAAGTTTTCGATGTAGGAAGATGCCCTTGAACCTGGAGATTTGGGACCCGTGCGATGGGTACCACGCAGTATTACTTTAAAGGGTCTGCGTTTGCTCACCCAACCTCACCAAACCTCTCAGCCCCAAGAGTGTCCACCCATATGTCACATCGAGCTGTGGGTCTAGATATGGTCAATCCAGGTTGCATCACAGCCCCTGAACGAATTGTGTAAGAATTTCTCTCTCTTTCCCTGTCTTTGTTTCATGGGTTTTTAAAAGTAATTTATTTTTATAATGTGGTTTAGCTGCTTTTCACGGCTGTGTTTATGCCGCTTTACACCCACTTGACACACTAACAGAGAGATATCAATACATAGGTTTTAAGATTATTACTAGTCAGATATATTCTTGTGCGGTGAATCGGGCGTGTTGAGTCCAGTTCTCTGAACAAGGAGTTGGTCTTGTCTATTACTTATTGGGTTTATGGAATGGTATCTGAGCTAATTTGAAACTCTTGTTTTATGTATCACCCCACCTCACCTTTCCCGTTAAGCAGCAATAGTGTGTTTTCTGCATGTGTGACTCTGTTCTGTTTTGTAATTCAGTTCAAGTGTAACGGTTTTTACATTCCCTCTATAAGTGACACCTTATGAGAAGTGTCCTTTTCTGTGTGACTTATTTCACTTAGAATCGTCGTACCTAAATCCACTTATCATGCTGCTACTAGCCTTATGACATTAATTTCATGGCTGAGTGATATTCCATTGTACATAAGGACCACAACTTTTTTATCCATTTTTCTCTTTCCTGGGATATTTAAGGTGGAATGAAGTGGAGGTCCTTGTCAACAGAGCAGCCCTAAACTTTGGGGTGCTTGTGTCTTGCTGATTTTTAATTTTCCCAATTTATACCCCCATTTGTGGAAGTGCCCTATGCTCTCTAAGCTGTGTTTTTTACATGTTTCAGGACACACCGTACCCTTCTCCAGAGTGGCTGTTGGCAATTTACATGCCGCCCATCAGTGTAGCAAGGCTCCCATTTCTCCATGGCCTGTCCTGCATTTCTGGTTTTGACACTTTTTTCAGCATGGCCCTTTTGACCGATGGGAAGCGAGACTTCTTTGTAGCGCTGATTTGCCTTTCCAGGTTGCTTGGTTGGCCAAAAAGGGCGTATGCGTTTTTTCCTGAATATATTCAGGAAAAAACGCATACGCCCTTTTTGGCCAAGGGCATCATTGTCAACGTTTTGCCGCTTTTCATGTGCTTTATAGGCGATTCGAATCTACCTCCTGAAATCTGTTTCCTGCAATTCTGCCTTGATTTCAATTCTTCTTCTTTGCCTTCCCTCAATATATTTGTGGACGAGAGTTATCATTTATAACTCTGCAGGTTTGTGAATTGCAGTGCCCTGAAGCTCCATTTTACAACTCGCTTTTTTGGGAGCAGGCCGCAAAAGCACAGGATGGCTTCAGGCCCTGTTCTGGTTCCGGGGGGCAGACTGAGCCTGTGGTTAATTCTTCTTCCTGATGGGAAAATAGAGTGACCTGTGCCTGTCCCAACACCAAGAGCTGGTCTCTGATTGCTTCCCCGTCTTCCCGTTCATCCTCAGGACAAATTGCCACCTGTACGGAACAGGAGGTTAAAGGTGCTGATGCTCCAAGTAGGGAGATTGCTAGTAAAGTGGCTGGAATGGCGAACCCGAGCACAAGGAGATGAGAAATGAGGTGCGTTTTAGAAACCTTTCCCCATCACACGGTGTACCATCTTCTGGGTTTCTCATGCATGTTTTCGATGTAGGAAGATGCCCTTGAACCTGGAGATTTGGGACCCATGCGATGGGTACCACGCAGTATTACTTTAAAGGGTCTGCGTTTGCTCACCCAACCTCACCAAACCTCTCAGCCCCAAGAGTGTCCACCCTTATGTCTCATCCAGCTGTGGGTCTAGATATGGTCAATCCAGGTTGCATCACAGCCCCTGAACGAATTGTGTAAGAATTTCTCTCTCTTTCCCTGTCTTTGTTTCATGGGTTTTTAAAAGTAATTTATTTTTATAATGGGGTTTAGCTGCTTTTCACTGCTGTGTTTATGCCACTTTACACCCACTTGACACACTAACAGAGAGATATCAATACATAGGTTTTAAGATTATTACTAGTCAGATATATTCTTGTGCGGTGAATCGGGCGTGTTGAGTCCAGTTCTCTGAGCAAGGAGTAGGTCTTGTCTATTACATATTGGGTTTATGGAACGGTATCTGAGCTAATTTGAAACTCTTGTTTTATGTATCACCCCACCTCACCTTTCCCGTTAAGCAGCCATAGTGTGTTTTCTGCATGTGACTCTGTTCTGTTTTGTAATTCAGTTCAAGTGTAACGGTTTTTACATTCCCTCTATAAGTGACACCTTATGAGAAGTGTCCTTTTTTGTGTGACTTATTTCACTTGGAATCGTCGTACCTAAATCCACTCATCATGCTGCTACTAGCCTTATGACATTGATTTCATGGCTGAGTGATATTCCATTGTACATAAGGACCACAACTTTTTTATCCATTTTTCGCTTTCCTGGGATATTTAAGGTAGAATGAAGTGGAGGTCCTTGTCAACAGAGCAGCCCTAAACTTTGGGGTGCTTGTGTCTTGCTGATTTTTAATTTTCCCAATTTATACCCCCATGAGTGGAAGTGCCCTATGCTCTCTAAGCTGTGTTTTTTACATGTTTCAGGACACACCGTACCCTTCTCCAGAGTGGCTGTTGGCAATTTACATGCCGCCCATCAGTGTAGCAAGGCTCCCGTTTCTCCATGGCCTGTCCTGCATTTCTGGTTTTGACACTTTTTTCAGCATGGCCCTTTTGACCGATGGGAAGCGAGACTTCTTTGTAGCGCTGATTTGCCTTTCCAGGTTGCTTGGTTGGCCAAAAAGGGCGTATGCGTTTTTTCCTGAATATATTCAGGAAAAAACGCATACGCCCTTTTTGGCCAAGGGCATCATTGTCAACGATTTGCCGCTTTTCATGTGCTTTAAAGGCGATGCGAATCTACCTCCTGAAATCTGTTTCCTGCAATTCTGCCTTGATTTCAATTCCTCGTCTTTGCCTTCCCTCAATATATTTGTGGACGAGAGTTATCATTTATAACTCTGCAGGTTTGTGAATTGCAGTGCCCTGAAGCTCCATTTTACAACTCGCTTTTTTGGGAGGTGGCCGCAAAAGCGCAGGATGGCTTCAGGCCCTGTTCTGGTTCCGGGGGGCAGGCTGAGCCTGTGGTTAATTCTTCTTCCTGATGGGAAAATAGAGTGAACTGTGCCTGTCCCAACACCAAGAGCTAGTCTCTCATTGGTTCCCCGTCTTCCCGTTCATCCTCAGGACAAATTGCAACCTGTACGGAACAGGAGGTTAAAGGTGCTGATGCTCCAAGGAGGGAGAGTGCTAGTAAAGTGGCTGGAATGGCGAACCCGAGCACAAGGAGAGGAGAAATGAGGTGCATTTTAGAAACCTTTCCCCATCACACGGTGTACCATCTTCTGGGTTTCTCATGCATGTTTTCGATGTAGGAAGATGCCCTTGAACCTGGAGATTTGGGACCCATGCGATGGGTACCACGCAGTATTATTTTAAAGGGTCTGCGTTTGCTCACCCAACCTCACCAAACCTCTCAGCCCCAAGAGTGTCCACCCTTATGTCTCATCCAGCTGTGGGTCTAGATATGGTCAATCCAGGTTGCATCACAGCCCCTGAACGAATTGTGTAAGAATTTCTCTCTCTTTCCCTGTCTTTGTTTCATGGGTTTTTAAAAGTAATTTATTTTTATAATGGGGTTTAGCTGCTTTTCACGGCTGTGTTTATGCCGCTTTACACCCACTTGAACCACTAACAGAGAGATATCAATACATAGGTTTTAAGATTATTACTAGTCAGATATATTCTTGTGCGGTGAATCGGCCGTGTTGAGTCCAGTTCTCTGAGCAAGGAGTAGGTCTTGTCTATTACATATTGGGTTTATGGAACGGTATCTGAGCTAATTTGAAACTCTTGTTTTATGTATCACCCCACCTCACCTTTCCCGTTAAGCAGCCATAGTGTGTTTTCTGCATGTGTGACTCTGTTCTGTTTTGTAATTCAGTTCAAGTGTAACGGTTTTTACATTCCCTCTATAAGTGACACCTTATGAGAAGTGTCCTTTTCTGTGTGACTTATTTCACTTTGAATCGTCGTACCTAAATCAACTCATCATGCTGCTACTAGCCTTATGACATTGATTTCATGGCTGAGTGATATTCCATTGTACATAAGGACCGCAACTTCTTTATCCATTTTTCTCCTTCCTGGGATATTTAAGGTGGAATGAAGTGGAGGTCCTTGTCAACAGAGCAGCCCTAAACTTTGGGGTGCTTGTGTCTTGCTGATTTTCAATTTTCCCACTTTATACCCCCATGCGTGGAAGTGCCCTATGCTCTCTAAGCTGTGTTTTTTAGATGTTTCAGGACACACCGTACACTTCTCCAGAGTGGCTGCTGGCAATTTACATCCCGCCCATCAGTGTAGCAAGGCTCCCATTTTTCCATGGCCTGTCCTGCATTTCTGGTTTTGACACTTTTTTCAGCATGGCCCTTTTGACCGAAGGGAAGCGAGTCTTCTTTGTAGCGCTGATTTGCCTTTCCAGGTTGCTTGGTTGGCCAAAAAGGGCGTATGCGTTTTTTCCTGAATATATTCAGGAAAAAACGCATACCCTCTTTATGGCCAAGGGCATCATTGTCAACGTTTTGCCGCTTTTCATGTGCTTTAAAGGCGATTCGAATCTACCTCCTGAAATCTGTTTCCTGCAATTCTGCCTTGATTTCAATTCCTCGTCTTTGCCTTCCCTCAATATATTTGTGGACGAGAGTTATCTTTTATAACTCGGCAGGTTTGTGAATTACAGTGCCCTGAAGCTCCATTTTACAACTCGCTTTTTTGGGAGCTGGCCGCAAAAGCACAGGATGGCTTCAGGCCCTGTTCTGGTTCCGGGGGGCAGGCTGAGCCTGTGGTTAATTCTTCTTCCTGATGGGAAAATAGAGTGAACTGTGCCTGTCCCAACACCAAGAGCTAGTCTCTCATTGGTTCCCCGTCTTCCCGTTCATCCCCAGGACAAATTGCAACCTGTACGGAACAGGAGGTTAAAGGTGCTGATGCTCCAAGTAGGGAGATTGCTAGTAAAGTGGCTGGAATGGTGACCCCGAGCACAAGGAGATGAGAAATGAGGTGCGTTTTAGAAACCTTTCCACATCACACGGTGTACCATCTTCTGGGTTTCTCATGCATGTTTTCGATGTAGGAAGATGCCCTTGAACCTGGAGATTTGCGACCCATGCGATGGGTAGCACGCAGTATTACTTTAAAGGGTCTGCGTTTCCTCACCCAACCTCACCAAACCTCTCAGCCCCAAGAGTGTCCACCCTTATGTCTCATCCAGCTGTGGGTCTAGATATGGTCAATCCAGGTTGCATCACAGCCCCTGAACGAATTGTGTAAGAATTTCTCTCTCTTTCCCTGTCTTTGTTTCATGGGTTTTTAAAAGTAATTTATTTTTATAATGGGGTTTAGCTGCTTTTCACGGCTGTGTTTATGCCGCTTTACACCCACTTGACACACTAACAGAGAGATATCAATACATAGGTTTTAAGATTATTACTAGTCAGATATATTCTTGTGCGATGAATCGGGCGTGTTGAGTCCAGTTCTCTGAGCAAGGAGTAGGTCTTGTCTATTACATATTGGGTTTATGGAACGGTATCTGAGCTAATTTGAAACTCTTGTTTTATGTATCACCCCACCTCACCTTTCCCGTTAAGCAGCCATAGTGTGTTTTCTGCATGTGTGACTCTGTTCTGTTTTGTAATTCAGTTCAAGTGTAACGGTTTTTACATTCCCTCTATAAGTGATATCTTGTGAGAAGTGTCCTTTTGTGTGTGATTATTTCACTTAGAATCGTCGTACTTAAATCTACTCATCATGCTGCTACTAGCCTTATGACATTGATTTCATGGCTGAGTGATATTCCATTGTACATAAGGACCACAACTTCTTTATCCATTTTTCTCTTTCCTGGTATATTTAAGGTGGAATGAAGTGGAGGTCCTTGTCAACAGAGCAGACCTAAACTTTGGGGTGCTTGTGTCTTGCTGATTTTCAATTTTCCCACTTTATACCCCGATGAGTGGAAGTGCCCTATGCTCTCTAAGCTGTGTTTTTTACATGTTTCAGGACACACCGTACACTTCTCCAGAGTGGCTGTTGGCAATTTACATCCCGCCCATCAGTGTAGCAAGGTTCCCATTTCTCCATGGCCTGTCCTGCATTTCTGGTTTTGACACTTTTTTCAGCATGGCACTTTTGACCGATGGGAAGCGAGACTTCTTTGTAGCGCTGATTTGTCTTTCCAGGTTGCTTGGTTGGCCACAAAGGGCGTATGCGTTTTTTCCTGAATATATTCAGGAAAAAACGCATAAGCTCTTTTTGGCCAAGGGCATCATTTTCAACGTTTTGCTGCTTTTCATGTGCTTTAAAGGCGATTCGAATCTACCTCCTGAAATCTGTTTCCTGCAATTCTGCCTTGATTTCAAATCCTCTTCTTTGACTTGCCTCAATATATTTGTGGACGAGAGTTATCATTTATAACTGTGCAGGTTTGTGAATTGTAGTGCAGTGAAGCTCCATTTTACAACTCGCTTTTTTGGGAGGTGGCCGCAAAAGCGCAGGATGGCTTCAGGCCCTGTTCTGGTTCCGGGGGGCAGGCTGAGCCTGTGGTTAATTCTTCTTCCTGATGGGAAAATAGAGTGACCTGTGCCTGTCCCAACACCAAGAGCTAGTCTCTCATTGGTTCACCGTCTTCCCGTTCATCCTCCGGACAAATTGCAACCTGTACGGAACAGGAGGTTAAAGGTGCTGATGCTCCAAGTAGGGAGATTGCTAGTAAAGTGGCAGGAATGGCGAACTCGAGCACAAAGAGATGAGAAATGAGGTGCGTTTTAGAAAACTTTCCAAATCACACGGTGTACCATCTTCTGGGTTTCTCATGCATGTTTTCGATGTAGGAAGATGCCCGTGAACTTGGAGATTTTGGACCCATGCGATGGGTAGCACGCAGTATTACTTTAAAGGGTCTGCGTTTGCTCACCCAACCTCACCAAACCTCTCAGCCCCAAGAGTGTCCACCCTTATGTCTTATCCAGCTGTGGGTCTAGATATGGTCAATCCAGGTTGCATCACAGCCCCTGAACGAATTGTGTAAGAATTTCTCTCTCTTTCCCTGTCTTCGTTTCATGGGTTTTTAAAAGTAATTTATTTTTATAATGGGGTTTAGCTGCTTTTCACGGCTGTGTTTTTGCCACTTTACACCCACTTGACACACTAACAGAGAGATATCAATACATAGGTTTTAAGATTATGACTAGTCAGTTATATTCTTGTGCGGAGAATCGGGCGTGTTGAGACCAGTTCTCTGAGCAAGGAGTAGGTCTTGTCTATTACATATTGGGTTTATGGAACGGTATCTGAGCTAATTTGAAACTCTTGTTTTATGTATCACCCCACCTCACCTTTCCCGTTAAGCAGCCATAGTGTGTTTTCTGCATGTGTGACTCTGTTCTGTTTTGTAATTCAGTTCAAGTGTAACGGTTTTTACATTCCCTCTATAAGTGACACCTTATGAGAAGTGTCCTTTTCTGTGTGACTTATTTCACTTTGAATCGTCGTACCTAAATCAACTCATCATGCTGCTACTAGCCTTATGACATTGATTTCATGGCTGAGTGATATTCCATTGTACATAAGGACCGCAACTTCTTTATCCATTTTTCTCCTTCCTGGGATATTTAAGGTGGAATGAAGTGGAGGTCCTTGTCAACAGAGCAGCCCTAAACTTTGGGGTGCTTGTGTCTTGCTGATTTTCAATTTTCCCACTTTATACCCCCATGCGTGGAAGTGCCCTATGCTCTCTAAGCTGTGTTTTTTAGATGTTTCAGGACACACCGTACACTTCTCCAGAGTGGCTGCTGGCAATTTACATCCCGCCCATCAGTGTAGCAAGGCTCCCATTTTTCCATGGCCTGTCCTGCATTTCTGGTTTTGACACTTTTTTCAGCATGGCCCTTTTGACCGAAGGGAAGCGAGTCTTCTTTGTAGCGCTGATTTGCCTTTCCAGGTTGCTTGGTTGGCCAAAAAGGGCGTATGCGTTTTTTCCTGAATATATTCAGGAAAAAACGCATACCCTCTTTATGGCCAAGGGCATCATTGTCAACGTTTTGCCGCTTTTCATGTGCTTTAAAGGCGATTCGAATCTACCTCCTGAAATCTGTTTCCTGCAATTCTGCCTTGATTTCAATTCCTCGTCTTTGCCTTCCCTCAATATATTTGTGGACGAGAGTTATCTTTTATAACTCGGCAGGTTTGTGAATTACAGTGCCCTGAAGCTCCATTTTACAACTCGCTTTTTTGGGAGCTGGCCGCAAAAGCACAGGATGGCTTCAGGCCCTGTTCTGGTTCCGGGGGGCAGGCTGAGCCTGTGGTTAATTCTTCTTCCTGATGGGAAAATAGAGTGAACTGTGCCTGTCCCAACACCAAGAGCTAGTCTCTCATTGGTTCCCCGTCTTCCCGTTCATCCCCAGGACAAATTGCAACCTGTACGGAACAGGAGGTTAAAGGTGCTGATGCTCCAAGTAGGGAGATTGCTAGTAAAGTGGCTGGAATGGTGACCCCGAGCACAAGGAGATGAGAAATGAGGTGCGTTTTAGAAACCTTTCCACATCACACGGTGTACCATCTTCTGGGTTTCTCATGCATGTTTTCGATGTAGGAAGATGCCCTTGAACCTGGAGATTTGCGACCCATGCGATGGGTAGCACGCAGTATTACTTTAAAGGGTCTGCGTTTCCTCACCCAACCTCACCAAACCTCTCAGCCCCAAGAGTGTCCACCCTTATGTCTCATCCAGCTGTGGGTCTAGATATGGTCAATCCAGGTTGCATCACAGCCCCTGAACGAATTGTGTAAGAATTTCTCTCTCTTTCCCTGTCTTTGTTTCATGGGTTTTTAAAAGTAATTTATTTTTATAATGGGGTTTAGCTGCTTTTCACGGCTGTGTTTATGCCGCTTTACACCCACTTGACACACTAACAGAGAGATATCAATACATAGGTTTTAAGATTATTACTAGTCAGATATATTCTTGTGCGATGAATCGGGCGTGTTGAGTCCAGTTCTCTGAGCAAGGAGTAGGTCTTGTCTATTACATATTGGGTTTATGGAACGGTATCTGAGCTAATTTGAAACTCTTGTGTTATGTATCACCCCACCTCACCTTTCCCGTTAAGCAGCCATAGTGTGTTTTCTGCATGTGTGACTCTGTTCTGTTTTGTAATTCAGTTCAAGTGTAACGGTTTTTACATTCCCTCTATAAGTGATATCTTGTGAGAAGTGTCCTTTTGTGTGTGATTATTTCACTTAGAATCGTCGTACTTAAATCTACTCATCATGCTGCTACTAGCCTTATGACATTGATTTCATGGCTGAGTGATATTCCATTGTACATAAGGACCACAACTTCTTTATCCATTTTTCTCTTTCCTGGTATATTTAAGGTGGAATGAAGTGGAGGTCCTTGTCAACAGAGCAGACCTAAACTTTGGGGTGCTTGTGTCTTGCTGATTTTCAATTTTCCCACTTTATACCCCGATGAGTGGAAGTGCCCTATGCTCTCTAAGCTGTGTTTTTTACATGTTTCAGGACACACCGTACACTTCTCCAGAGTGGCTGTTGGCAATTTACATCCCGCCCATCAGTGTAGCAAGGTTCCCATTTCTCCATGGCCTGTCCTGCATTTCTGGTTTTGACACTTTTTTCAGCATGGCACTTTTGACCGATGGGAAGCGAGACTTCTTTGTAGCGCTGATTTGTCTTTCCAGGTTGCTTGGTTGGCCACAAAGGGCGTATGCGTTTTTTCCTGAATATATTCAGGAAAAAACGCATACGCTCTTTTTGGCCAAGGGCATCATTTTCAACGTTTTGCTGCTTTTCATGTGCTTTAAAGGCGATTCGAATCTACCTCCTGAAATCTGTTTCCTGCAATTCTGCCTTGATTTCAAATCCTCTTCTTTGACTTGCCTCAATATATTTGTGGACGAGAGTTATCATTTATAACTGTGCAGGTTTGTGAATTGTAGTGCAGTGAAGCTCCATTTTACAACTCGCTTTTTTGGGAGGTGGCCGCAAAAGCGCAGGATGGCTTCAGGCCCTGTTCTGGTTCCGGGGTGCAGGCTGAGCCTGTGGTTAATTCTTCTTCCTGATGGGAAAATACAGTGACCTGTGCCTGTCCCAACACCAAGAGCTAGTCTCTCATTGCTTCCCCATCTTCCCGTTCATCCTCAGGACAAATTGCAACCTGTACGGAACAGGAGGTTAAAGGTGCTGATGCTCCAAGTAGGGAGATTGCTAGTAAAGTGGCTGGAATGGCAAACCCGAGCACAAGGAGATGAGAAATGAGGTGCGTTTTAGTAAACTTTCCCCATCACACGGTGTACCATCTTCTGGGTTTCTCATTCATGTTTTCGATGTAGGAAGATGCCCTTGAACCTGGAGATTTGGGACCCATGCGATGGGTATCACGCAGTATTACTTTAAAGGGTCTGCGTTTGCTCACCCAACCTCACCAAACCTCTCAGCCCCAAGAGTGTCCACCCTTATGTCTCATCCAGCTGTGGGTCTAGATATGGTCAATCCAGGTTGCATCACAGCCCCTGAACGAATTATGTAAGAATTTCTCTCTGTTTCACTTGCTTTGTTTCATGGGTTTTTAAAAGTAATTTATTTTTATAATGGGGTTTAGCTGCTTTTCACGGCTGTGTTTATGCCGCTTTACACCCACTTGACACACTAACAGAGAGATATCAATACATAGGTTTTAAGATTATTACTAGTCAGATATATTCCTTTGCGGTGAAGCGGGCGTGTTGAGTCCAGTTCTCTGAGCAAGGAGTAGGTCTTGTCTATTACATATTGGGTTTATGGAACGGTATCTGAGCTAATTTGAAACTCATGTTTTATGTATCACCCCACCTCACCTTTCCCGTTAAGCAGCCATAGTGTGTTTTCTGCATGTGTGACTCTGTTCTGTTTTGTAATTCAGTTCAAGTGTAAGGGTTTTTACATTCCCTCTATAAGTGACACCATATGAGAAGTGTCCTTTTCCGTGTGACTTATTTCACTTAGAATCGTCGTACCTAAATCCACTCATCATGCTGCTACTAGCCTTATTACATTGATTTCATGGCTGAGTGATATTCCATTGTACATAAGACCACAACTTTTGTATCCATTTTTCGCTTTCCTGGGATATTTAAGGTGGAATGAAGTGGAGGTCCTTGTCAACAGAGCAGCCCTAAACTTTGGGGTTCTTGTGTCTTGCTGATTTTTAATTTTCCCACTTTATACCCCCATGCGTGGAAGTGCCCTATGCTCTCTAGGCTGTGTTTTTTAGATGTTTCAGGACACACCGTACACTTCTCCAGAGTGGCTGTTGGCAATTTACATCCCGCCCATCAGTGTAGCAAGGCTCCCATTTCTCCATGGCCTGTCCTGCATTTCTGGTTTTGACACTTTTTTCAGCATGGCCCTTTTGACCGATGGGAAGCGAGACTTCTTTGTAGCGCTGATTTGCCTTTCCAGGTTGCTTGGTTGGCCAAAAAGGGCGTATGCGTTTTTTCCTGAATATATTCAGGAAAAAACGCATACGCCCTTTTTGGCCAAGGGCATCATTGTCAAACTTTTGCCGCTTTTCATGTGCTTTAAAGGCGATTCGAATCTACCTCCTGAAATCTGTTTCCTGCAATTCTGCCTTGATTTCAATTCCTCGTCTTTGCCTTCCCTCAATATAATTGTGGACGAGAGTTATCATTTATAACTGTGCAGGTTTGTGAATTGCAGTGCCCTGAATCTCCATTTTACAACTCGGCTTTTCGGGAGCTGGCCACGAAAGCGCAGGATGGCTTCAGGCCCTGTTCTGGTTCCGGGGGGCAGGCTGAGCCTGTGGTTAATTCTTCTTCCTGATGGGAAAATAGAGTGACCTGTGCCTGTCCCAACACCAAGAGCTAGTCTCTCATTGGTTCCCCGTCTTCCCGTTCATCTCAGGACAAATTGCAACCTGTACGGAACAGGAGGTTAAAGGTGCTGATGCTCCAAGTAGGGAGATTGCTAGTAAAGTGGCTGGAATGGCGAACCCGAGCACAAGGAGATGAGAAATGAGGTGCGTTTTAGAAACCTTTCCCCATCACACGGTGTACCATCTTCTGGGTTTCTCATGCATGTTTTCGATGTAGGAAGATGCCCTTGAACCTGGAGATTTGGGACCCATGCGATGGGTAGCACGCAGTATTACTTTAAAGGGTCTGCGTTTGCTCACCCAACCTCACCAAACCTCTCAGCCCCAAGAGTGTCCACCCTTATGTCTCATCCAGCTGTGGGTCTAGATATGGTCAATCCAGGTTGCATCACAGCCCCTGAACGAATTGTGTAAGAATTTCTCTCTCTTTCACTGTCTTTGTTTCATGGGTTTCTAAAAGTAATTTATTTTTATAATGGGGTTTAGCTGCTTTTCACGGCTGTGTTTATGCCACTTTACACCCACTTGACACACTAACAGAGAGATATCAATACATAGGTTTTAAGATTATTACTACTCAGATATATTCTTGTGCGGTGAATTGGGCGTGTTGAGTGCAGTTCTCTGAGCAAGGAGTAGGTCTTGTCTATTACATATTGGGTTTATGGAACGGTATCTGAGCTAGTTTGAAACTCTTGTGTTATGTATCACCCCACCTCACCTTTCCCGTTAAGCAGCCATAGTGTGATTTCTGCATGTGTGACTCTGTTCTGTTTTGTAATTCAGTTCAAGTGTAACGGTTTTTACATTCCCTCTATAAGTGACACCATATGAGAAGTGTCCTTTTCCGTGTGACTTATTTCACTTAGAATCGTCGTACCTAAATCCACTCATCATGCTGCTACTAGCCTTATGACATTGATTTCATGGCTGAGTGATATTCCATTGTACATAAGACCACAACTTTTGTATCCATTTTTCGCTTTCCTGGGATATTTAAGGTGGAATGAAGTGGAGGTCCTTGTCAACAGAGCAGCCCTAAACTTTGGGGTTCTTGTGTCTTGCTGATTTTTAATTTTCCCACTTTATACCCCCATGCGTGGAAGTGCCCTATGCTCTCTAGGCTGTGTTTTTTAGATGTTTCAGAACACACCGTACACTTCTCCAGAGTGGCTGTTGGCAATTTACATCCCACCCATCAGTGTAGCAAGGCTCCCATTTCTCCATGGCCTGTCCTGCATTTCTGGTTTTGACACTTTTTTCAGCATGGCCCTTTTGACCGATGGGAAGCGAGACTTCTTTGTAGCACTGATTTGCCTTTCCAGGTTGCTTGGTTGGCCAAAAAGGGCGTATGCGTTTTTTCCTGAATATATTCAGGTAAAAACGAATACGCCCTTTTTGGCCAAGGGCATCATTGTCAACGTTTTGCCGCTTTTCATGTGCTTTAAAGGCGATTCGAATCTACCTCCTGAAATCTGTTTCCTGCAATTCTGCCTTGATTTCATTTCCTCGTCTTTGCCGTCCCTCAATATATTTGTGGACGAGAGTTATCATTTATAACTGTGCAGGTTTGTGAATTGCAGTGCAACTCGCTTTTTCGGGAGCTGGCCGCAAAAGCGCAGGATGGCTTCAGGCCCTGTTCTGGTTCCGGGGGGCAGGCTGAGCCTGTGGTTAATTCTTCTTCCTGATGGGAAAATAGAGTGACCTGTGCCTGTCCCAACACCTAGATCCAGTCTCTCATTGGTTCCCCGTCTTCCCGTTCATCCTCAGGACAAATTGCAACCTGTACGGAACAGGAGGTTAAAGGTGCTGATGCTCCAAGTAGGGAGATTGCTACTAAAGTGGCTGGAATGGCGAACCCGAGCACAAGGAGATGAGAAATGAGGTTCGTTTTAGAAACCTTTCCCCATCACACGGTGTACCATCTTCTGGGTTTCTCATGCATGTTTTCGATGTAGGAAGATGCCCTTGAACCTGGAGATTTGGGACCCATGCGATGGGTAGCACGCAGTATTACTTTAAAGGGTATGCGTTTGCTCACCCAACCTCACCAAACCTCTCAGCCCCAAGAGTGTCCACCCTTATGTCTCATCCAGCTGTGGGTCTAGATATGGTCAATCCAGGTTGCATCACAGCCCCTGAACGAATTGTGTAAGAATTTCTCTCTCTTTCCCTGTCTTTGTTTCATGGGTTTTTAAAAGTAATTTATTTTTATAATGGGGTTTAGCTGCTTTTCATGGCTGTGTTTATGACGCTCTACACCCACTTGACACACTAACAGAAAGATATCAATTTATATGTTTTAAGATTATTACTAGTCAGACATATTCTTGTGTGGTGAATCGGGCGTGTTGAGTCCAGTTCTCTGAGCAAGGAGTAGGTCTTGTCTGTTACATATTGGGTTTATGGAACGGTATCTGAGCTAATTTGAAACTCTTGTTTTATGTATCACCCCACCTCACCTTTCCCGTTAAGCAGCCATAGTGTGTGTTCTGCATGTGTGACTCTGTTCTGTTTTGTAATTCAGTTCAAGTGTAACGGTTTTTACATTCCCTCTATAAGTGACACCTTATGAGAAGTGTCCTTTTTGTGTGACTTATTTCACTTAGAATCGTCGTACCTAAATCCACTCATCATGCGGCTACTAGCCTTATGACATTGATTTCATGGCTGAGTGATATTCCATTGTACATAAGGACCACAACTTTTGTATCCATTTTTCGCTTTCCTGGGATATTTAAGGTGGAATGAAGTGGAGGTCCTTGTCAACAGAGCAGCCCTAAACTTTGGGGTGCTTGTGTCTTGCTGATTTTTAATTTTCCCACTTTATACCCCCATGCGTGGAAGTGCCCTATGCTCTCTAAACTGTGTTTTTTAGATGTTTCAGGACCCACCGTACACTTCTCCAGAGTGGCTGTTGCCAGTTTACATCCCGCCCATCAGTGTAGCAAGGCTCCCATTTCTCCATGGCCTGTCCTGCATTTCTGGTTTTGACACTTTTTTCAGCATGGCCCTTTTGACCGATGGGAAGCGAGACTTCTTTGTAGCGCTGATTTGCCTTTCCAGGTTGCTTGGTTGGCCAAAAAGGGCGTATGCGTTTTTTCCTGAATATATTCAGGAAATAACGCATACGCCCTTTTTGGCCAAGGGCATCATTGTCAACGTTTTGCCGCTTTTCATGTGCTTTAAAGGCGATTCGAATCTACCTCCTGAAATCTGTTTCCTGCAATTCTGCCTTGATTTCAATTCCTCGTCTTTGCCTTCCCTCAATATATTTGTGGACGAGAGTTATCATTTCTAACTGTGCAGGTTTGTGAATTGAAGTGCCCTGAAGCTCCATTTTACAACTTGGCTTTTCGGGAGCTGGCCGCAAAAGCGCAGGATGGCTTCAGGCCCTGTTCTGGTTCCGGGGGGCAGGCTGAGCCTGTGGTTAATTCTTCTTCCTGATGGGAAAATAGAGTGACCTGTGCCTGTCCCAACACCAAGAGCTAGTCTCTCATTGGTTCCCCGTCTTCCCGTTCATCCTCAGGACAATTTGCAACCGGTACGGAACAGGAGGTTAAAGGTGCTGATGCTCCAAGTAGGGAGATTGCTACTAAAGTGGCTTGGATGGCGAACCCGAGCACAAGGTGATGAGAAATGAGGTGCATTTTAGAAACCTTTCCCCATCACACGGTGTACCATCTTCTGGGTTTCTCATGCATGTTTTCGATGTAGGAAGATGCCCTTGAACCTGGAGATTTGGGACCCATGCGATGGGTAGCACGCAGTATTACTTTAAAGGGTATGCGTTTGCTCACCCAACCTCACCAAACCTCTCAGCCCCAAGAGTGTCCACCCTTATGTCTCATCCAGCTGTGGGTCTAGATATGGTCAATCCAGGTTGCATCACAGCCCCTGAACGAATTGTGTAAGAATTTCTCTCTCTTTCACTGTCTTTGTTTCATGGGTTTTTAAAAGTAATTTATTTTTATAATGGGGTTTAGCTGCTTTTCATGGCTGTGTTTATGCCGCTCTACACCCACTTGACACACTAACAGAAAGATATCAATATATATGTTTTAATATTATTACTAGTCAGATATATTCTTGTGTGGTGAATCGGGCGTGTTGAGTCCAGTTCTCTGAGCAAGGAGTAGGTCTTGTCTGTTACATATTGGGTTTATGGAACGGTATCTGAGCTAATTTGAAACTCTTGTTTTATGTATCACCCCACCTCACCTTTCCCGTTAAGCAGCCATAGTGTGTGTTCTGCATGTGTGACTCTGTTCTGTTTTGTAATTCAGTTCAAGTGTAACGGTTTTTACATTCCCTCTATAAGTGACACCTTATGAGAAGTGTCCTTTTCTGTGTGACTTATTTCACTTAGAATCGTCGTACCTAAATCCACTCATCATGCTGCTACTAGCCTTATGACATTGATTTCATGGCTTAGTGATATTCCATTGTACATAAGGACCACAACTTCTTTATCCATTTTTCTCCTTCCTGGGATATTTAAGGTGGAATGAAGTGGAGGTCCTTGTCAACAGAGCAGCCCTAAACTTTGGGGTGCTTGTGTCTTGCTGACTTTTCATTTTCCCACTTTATCCCCCCATGCGTGGAAGTGCCCTATGCTCTCTAAGCTGTGTTTTTTAGATGTTTCAGGACACACCGTACACTTCTCCAGAGTGGCTGTTGGCAATTTACATCCCGCCCATCAGTGTAGCAAGGCTCCCATTTCTCCATGGCCTGTCCTGCATTTCTGGTTTTGACACTTTTTTCAGCATGGCCCTTTTGACCGATGGGAAGTGAGACTTCTTTGTAGCGCTGATTTGCCTTTCCAGGTTGCTTGGTTGGCCAAAAAGGGCGTAGGCGTTTTTTCCTCAGGAAAAAACGCCTACGCCCTTTTTGGCCAAGGGCATCATTGTCAACGTTTTGCGGCTTTTCAAGTGCTTTAAAGGCGATTCAAATCTACCTCCTGATGTCTGTTTCCTGCAATTCTGCCTTGATTTCAAATCCTCTTCTTTGCCTTTCCTCAATATATTTGTGGACGAGAGTTATCATTTATAACTCCGCAGGTTTGTGAAATGCGGTGCCCTGAAGCTCCATTTTACAAGTCGCGTTTCTGGGAGCTGGCCGCAAAAGCGCAGGATGGCTTCAGGCTCTGTTCTGGTTCCAGGGGGAAGGCTGAAACTCTGGTAATTCTTCTTCCTGATGGGAAAATAGAGTGAACTGTGCCTTGCCCTACACCAATAGCTAGTCTTTCAATGGTTCCACGTCTTCCCGTTCATCCTCAGGACAAATTGCAACCTGTACGGAACAGGAGGTTAAAGGTGCTGATGCTCCAAGTAGGGAGATTGCTACTAAAGTGGCTGGAATGGCGAACCCGAGCACAAGGAGATTAGAAATGAGGTGCGTTTTAGAAACCTTTCCCCATCACACGGTGTACCATCTTCTGGGTTTCTCATGCATGTTTTCAGTGTAGGAAGATGCTCTTGAACCTGGAGATTTTGGACCCATGGGATGGTTACCACTCAGTATTACTTTCAACGGTCTGCGTTTTCTCACCAAACCTCACCAAACCTCTCAGCCCCGAGAGTGTCCACCCTTATGTCTCATCCTGCTGTGGGTCTAGATATGGTCAATCCAGGTTGCATCACAGCCCCTGAACGGATTGTGTAAGAATTTCTCTCTCTTTCATTGTCTTTGTTTCATGGGTTTTTAAAAGTAATTTATTTTTATAATGGGGTTTAGCTGCTTTTCACTGCTGTGTTTATGCCGCTTTACACCCACTTGACACACTAACAGAGAGATATCAAAACATAGGTTTTAAGATTACTACTAGTCAGATATATTCTTGTGCGGTAAATAGGGCGTGTTGAGTCCAGTTGTCTCAGCAAGGAGTAGGTCTTTTTTATTACATATTGGGTTTATTGAACGGTATCTCAGCTAATATGAAACCCTTGTTTTATGTATCACCCCACCTCACCTTTCCCGTTAAGCAGCCATAGTGTGTGTTCTGCATGTGTGACTCTGTTCTGTTTTGTAATTCAGTTCAAGTGTAACGGTTTTTACATTCCCTCTATAAGTGATACCTTATGAGAAGTGTCCTTTTCTGTGTGACTTATTTCACTTAGAATCGTCGTACCTAAATCCACTCATCATGCTGCTACTAGCTTCATGACATTGATTTCATGGCTGAGTGATATTCCATTGTACATAAGGACCACAACTTCTTTATCCATTTTTCTCTTTCCTGGGATATTTAAGGTGAAATGAAGTGGAGGTCCTTGTCAACAGAGCAGCCCTAAACTTTGGGGTGCTTGTGTCTTGCTGATTTTTAATTTTCCCAATTTATACCACCATGCGTGGAAGTGCCCTATTCTCTCTAAACTGTGTTTTTTAGATGTTTCAGGACACACCGTACACTTCTCCAGAGTGGCTGTTGGCAATTTACATCCCGCCCATCAGCGTAACAAGGCTCCCATTTCTCCATGGCCTGTCCTGCATTTCTGGTTTTGACACTTTTTTCAGCATAGCCCTTTTGACCGATGGGTAGCGAGACTTATTTGTAGCACTGATTTGCCTTTCCAGGTTGCTTGGTTGGCCAAAAAGGGCGTATGCGTTTTTTCCTGAATATATTCAGGAAAAAACGCATACGCCCTTTTTGGCCAAGGGCATCCTTGTAGACATTTTGCCACTTTTCATGTGCTTTTAAGGCGATTCGTATCTACCTCCTGAAATCTGTTTCCAGCAATTCAGCCTTGCTTTCAAATCCTCTTTGTTGCCTTCCCTCAATATATTTGTGGACGAGAGTTATCATTTATAAATCTGCAGGTTTGTGAATTGCAGTGCCCCTGAGCTCCATTTTTCAACTTGCTTTTTTGGGAGCTGACCGCAAAACCGCGGGATTGCCTCAGGCCCTATTCTGGTTCTGGGCGGCAGGCTGAGCCTGTGGTTAATTCTTCTTCCTGATGGGAACATAGGGTGACCTGTGCCTGTCCCAAAACCTAGATCCAGTCTCTCATTGGTTGACCCTCTTCCCTTTCATCCTCAGGACAAATTGCAACCGGTACGGAACAGGAGGTTAAAGGTGCTGATGCTCCAGGTAGTGAGACTGCTAGTAAAGTGGCTGGAATGGCGAACTCGAGCACAAGAAGATGAGAAATGAGGTGCGTTTTAGAACCCTTTCCCCATCACACGGTGTACCATCTTTTGGTTTTCTCATGCATGTTTTCGATGTAGGAAGATGCCCTTGAACCTGGAGATTTGGGACCCATGCGATGGGTAGCAGGCAGTATTACTTTAAAGGGTCTGTGTTTGCTCACCCAACCTCACCATACCTCTCAGCCCAAAGAGTGTCCACCCTTATGTCTCATCCAACTGTTGGTCTAGATATGGTCAATCCAGGTTGCATTACAGCCCCTGAACGAATTGTGTAAGAATTTCTCTCTCTTTCACTGTCTTTGTTTCATGGCTTTTTAAAAGTAATTTATTTTTATAATGGATTTTAGCTGCTTTTCACGGCTGTGCTTATGCCGCTTTACACCCACTTGACACACTAACAGAGAGATATCAATACATAGGTTTTAAGATTATTACTATTCAGATATATTCTTGTGCGGTGAATCGGGCGTGTTGAGTCCAGTTCTCTGAGCAAGGAGTAGGTCTTGTCTATTACATATTGGGTTTATGGAACGGTATCTGAGCTAATTTGAAACTCTTGTTTTATTTATCACTCCACCTCACCTTTCCCGTTAAGCAGCCATAGTGTGTTTTCTGCATGTGTGACTCTGTTCTGTTTTGTAATTCAGTTCAAGTGTAACGGTTTTTACATTCCCTCTATAAGTGACACCTTATGAGAAGTGTCCTTTTCCGTGTGACTTATTTCACTTAGAATCGTCGTACCTAAATCCACTCATCATGCTGCTACTAGCCTTATGACATTGATTTCATGGCTGAGTGATATTCCATTGTACATAAGGACCACAACTTTTGTATCCATTTTTCGCTTTCCTGGGATATTTAAGGTGGAATGAAGTGGAGGTCCTTGTCAACAGAGCAGCCCTAAACTTTGGGGTGCTTGTGTCTTGCTGATTTTTAATTTTCCCACTTTATACCCCCATGCGTGGAAGTGCCCTATGCTCTCTAAGCTGTGTTTTTTAGATGTTTCAGGACACACCGTACACTTCTCCAGAGGGGCTGTTGGCAATTTACATCCCGCCCATCGGTGTAGCAAGGCTCCCATTTCTCCATGGCCTGTCCTGCATTTCTGGTTTTGACACTTTTTTCAGCATGGCCCTTTTGACCGATGGGAAGCGAGACTTCTTTGTAGCGCTGATTTGCCTTTCCAGGTTGCTTGGTTGGCCAAAAAGGGCGTATGCGTTTTTTCCTGAATATATTCAGGAAAAAACGCATACGCCTTTTTTGGCCAAGGGCATCATTGTCAACGTTTTGCCGCTTTTCATGTGCTTTAAAGGCGATTCGAATCTACCTCCTGAAATCTGTTTCCTGCAATTCTGCCTTGATTTCATTTCCTCGTCTTTGCCTTCCCTCAATATATTTGTGGACGAGAGTTATCATTTATAACTGTGCAGTTTTGTGAATTGCAGTGCCCTGAAGCTCCATTTTACAACTCGCATTTTCGGGAGCTGGCCGCAAAAGCGCAGGATGGCTTCAGGCCCTGTTCTGGTTCCGGGGGGCAGGCTGAGCCTGTGGTTAATTCTTCTTCCTGATGGGAAAATAGAGTGACCTGTGCCTGTCCCAACACCAAGAGCTAGTCTCTCATTGGTTCCCCGTCTTCCCGTTCATCCTCAGGACAAATTGCAACCTGTAGGGAACAGGAGGTTAAAGGTGCTGATGCTCCAAGTAGGGAGATTGCTACTAAAGTGGCTGGAATGGCGAAGCCGAGCACAAGGAGATGAGAAATGAGGTGCGTTTTAGAAATCTTTCCCCATCACACGGTGTACCATCTTCTGGGTTTCTCATGCATGTTTTCGATGTAGGAAGATGCCCTTGAACCTGGAGATTTGGGACGCATGCGATGGGTAGCACGCAGTATTACTTTAAAGGGTCTGCGTTTGCTCACCCAACCTCACCAAAACTCTCAGCCCCAAGAGTGTCCACCCTTATGTCTCATCCAGCTGTGGGTCTAGATATGGTCAATCCAGGTTGCATCACAGCTCCTGAACGAATTGTGTAAGAATTACTCTCTTTTTCACTGTCTTTGTTTCATGGGTTTTTAAAAGTAATTTATTTTTATAATGGGGTTTAGCTGCTTTTCACGGCTGTGTTTATGCCGCTTTACACCCACTTGACACACTAACAGAGAGATATCAATACATAGGTTTTAAGATTATTACTAGTCATATATATCCTTGTGCGGTGAATCGGGCGTGTTGAGTCCAGTTCTCTGAGCAAGGAGTAGGTCTTGTCTATTACATGTTGGGTTTATGGAACGGTATATGAGCTAATTTGAAACTCTTGTTTTATGTATCACCCCACCTCACCTTTCCCGTTAAGCAGCCATAGTGTGTTTTCTGCATGTGTGACTCTGTTCTGTTTTGTAATTCAGTTCAAGTGTAACGGTTTTTACATTCCCTCTATAAGTGACACCTTATGAGAAGTGTCCTTTTCTGTGTGACTTAATACACTTAGAATCCTCGTACCTAAATCCACTCATCATGCTGCTACTAGCCTTAGGACATTGATTTCATGGCTGAGTGATATTCCATTGTACATAAGGACCACAACTTTTGTATACATTTTTCGCTTTCCTGGGATATTTAAGGTGGAATGAAGTGGAGGTCCTTGTCAACAGAGCAGCCCTAAACTTTGGGGTGCTTGTGTCTTGCTGATTTTTAATTTTCCCACTTTATACCCCCTTGCGTGGAAGTGCCCTATGCTCTCTAAGCTGTGTTTTTTAGATGTTTCAGGACACACCGTACACTTCTCCAGAGTGGCTGTTGGCAATTTACATCCCGCCCATCAGTGTAGCAAGGCTCCCATTTCTCCATGGCCTGTCCTGCATTTCTGGTTTTGACACTTTTTTCAGCATGGCCCTTTTGACCGATGGGAAGTGAGACTTCTTTGTAGCGCTGATTTGCCTTTCCAGGTTGCTTGGTTGGCCAAAAAGGGCGTAGGCGTTTTTTCCTCAGGAAAAAACGCCTACGCCCTTTTTGGCCAAGGGCATCATTGTCAACGTTTTGCGGCTTTTCAAGTGCTTTAAAGGCGATTCAAATCTACCTCCTGATGTCTGTTTCCTGCAATTCTGCCTTGATTTCAAATCCTCTTCTTTGCCTTTCCTCAATATATTTGTGGACGAGAGTTATCATTTATAACTCCGCAGGTTTGTGAAATGCGGTGCCCTGAAGCTCCATTTTACAAGTCGCGTTTCTGGGAGCTGGCCGCAAAAGCGCAGGATGGCTTCAGGCTCTGTTCTGGTTCCAGGGGGAAGGCTGAACCTCTGGTAATTCTTCTTCCTGATGGGAAAATAGAGTGAACTGTGCCTTGCCCTACACCAATAGCTAGTCTTTCAATGGTTCCACGTCTTCCCGTTCATCCTCAGGACAAATTGCAACCTGTACGGAACAGGAGGTTAAAGGTGCTGATGCTCCAAGTAGGGAGATTGCTACTAAAGTGGCTGGAATGGCGAACCCGAGCACAAGGAGATTAGAAATGAGGTGCGTTTTAGAAACCTTTCCCCATCACACGGTGTACCATCTTCTGGGTTTCTCATGCATGTTTTCAGTGTAGGAAGATGCTCTTGAACCTGGAGATTTTGGACCCATGGGATGGTTACCACTCAGTATTACTTTCAACGGTCTGCGTTTTCTCACCAAACCTCACCAAACCTCTCAGCCCCGAGAGTGTCCACCCTTATGTCTCATCCTGCTGTGGGTCTAGATATGGTCAATCCAGGTTGCATCACAGCCCCTGAACGGATTGTGTAAGAATTTCTCTCTCTTTCATTGTCTTTGTTTCATGGGTTTTTAAAAGTAATTTATTTTTATAATGGGGTTTAGCTGCTTTTCACTGCTGTGTTTATGCCGCTTTACACCCACTTGACACACTAACAGAGAGATATCAAAACATAGGTTTTAAGATTACTACTAGTCAGATATATTCTTGTGCGGTAAATAGGGCGTGTTGAGTCCAGTTGTCTCAGCAAGGAGTAGGTCTTTTTTATTACATATTGGGTTTATTGAACGGTATCTCAGCTAATATGAAACCCTTGTTTTATGTATCACCCCACCTCACCTTTCCCGTTAAGCAGCCATAGTGTGTGTTCTGCATGTGTGACTCTGTTCTGTTTTGTAATTCAGTTCAAGTGTAACGGTTTTTACATTCCCTCTATAAGTGATACCTTATGAGAAGTGTCCTTTTCTGTGTGACTTATTTCACTTAGAATCGTCGTACCTAAATCCACTCATCATGCTGCTACTAGCTTCATGACATTGATTTCATGGCTGAGTGATATTCCATTGTACATAAGGACCACAACTTCTTTATCCATTTTTCTCTTTCCTGGGATATTTAAGGTGAAATGAAGTGGAGGTCCTTGTCAACAGAGCAGCCCTAAACTTTGGGGTGCTTGTGTCTTGCTGATTTTTAATTTTCCCAATTTATACCACCATGCGTGGAAGTGCCCTATTCTCTCTAAACTGTGTTTTTTAGATGTTTCAGGACACACCGTACACTTCTCCAGAGTGGCTGTTGGCAATTTACATCCCGCCCATCAGCGTAGCAAGGCTCCCATTTCTCCATGGCCTGTCCTGCATTTCTGGTTTTGACACTTTTTTCAGCATAGCCCTTTTGACCGATGGGTAGCGAGACTTATTTGTAGCACTGATTTGCCTTTCCAGGTTGCTTGGTTGGCCAAAAAGGGCGTATGCGTTTTTTCCTGAATATATTCAGGAAAAAACGCATACGCCCTTTTTGGCCAAGGGCATCCTTGTAGACATTTTGCCACTTTTCATGTGCTTTTAAGGCGATTCGTATCTACCTCCTGAAATCTGTTTCCAGCAATTCAGCCTTGCTTTCAAATCCTCTTTGTTGCCTTCCCTCAATATATTTGTGGACGAGAGTTATCATTTATAAATCTGCAGGTTTGTGAATTGCAGTGCCCCTGAGCTCCATTTTTCAACTTGCTTTTTTGGGAGCTGACCGCAAAACCGCGGGATTGCCTCAGGCCCTATTCTGGTTCTGGGCGGCAGGCTGAGCCTGTGGTTAATTCTTCTTCCTGATGGGAACATAGGGTGACCTGTGCCTGTCCCAAAACCTAGATCCAGTCTCTCATTGGTTGACCCTCTTCCCTTTCATCCTCAGGACAAATTGCAACCGGTACGGAACAGGAGGTTAAAGGTGCTGATGCTCCAGGTAGTGAGACTGCTAGTAAAGTGGCTGGAATGGCGAACTCGAGCACAAGAAGATGAGAAATGAGGTGCGTTTTAGAACCCTTTCCCCATCACACGGTGTACCATCTTTTGGTTTTCTCATGCATGTTTTCGATGTAGGAAGATGCCCTTGAACCTGGAGATTTGGGACCCATGCGATGGGTAGCAGGCAGTATTACTTTAAAGGGTCTGTGTTTGCTCACCCAACCTCACCATACCTCTCAGCCCAAAGAGTGTCCACCCTTATGTCTCATCCAACTGTTGGTCTAGATATGGTCAATCCAGGTTGCATCACAGCCCCTGAACGAATTGTGTAAGAATTTCTCTCTCTTTCACTGTCTTTGTTTCATGGCTTTTTAAAAGTAATTTATTTTTATAATGGATTTTAGCTGCTTTTCACGGCTGTGCTTATGCCGCTTTACACCCACTTGACACACTAACAGAGAGATATCAATACATAGGTTTTAAGATTATTACTAGTCAGATATATTCTTGTGCGGTGAATCGGGCGTGTTGAGTCCAGTTCTCTGAGCAAGGAGTAGGTCTTGTCTATTACATATTGGGTTTATGGAACGGTATCTGAGCTAATTTGAAACTCTTGTTTTATTTATCACTCCACCTCACCTTTCCCGTTAAGCAGCCATAGTGTGTTTTCTGCATGTGTGACTCTGTTCTGTTTTGTAATTCAGTTCAAGTGTAACGGTTTTTACATTCCCTCTATAAGTGACACCTTATGAGAAGTGTCCTTTTCCGTGTGACTTATTTCACTTAGAATCGTTCTACCTAAATCCACTCATCATGCTGCTACTAGCCTTATGACATTGATTTCATGGCTGAGTGATATTCCATTGTACATAAGGACCACAACTTTTGTATCCATTTTTCGCTTTCCTGGGATATTTAAGGTGGAATGAAGTGGAGGTCCTTGTCAACAGAGCAGCCCTAAACTTTGGGGTGCTTGTGTCTTGCTGATTTTTAATTTTCCCACTTTATACCCCCATGCGTGGAAGTGCCCTATGCTCTCTAAGCTGTGTTTTTTAGATGTTTCAGGACACACCGTACACTTCTCCAGAGGGGCTGTTGGCAATTTACATCCCGCCCATCGGTGTAGCAAGGCTCCCATTTCTCCATGGCCTGTCCTGCATTTCTGGTTTTGACACTTTTTTCAGCATGGCCCTTTTGACCGATGGGAAGCGAGACTTCTTTGTAGCGCTGATTTGCCTTTCCAGGTTGCTTGGTTGGCCAAAAAGGGCGTATGCGTTTTTTCCTGAATATATTCAGGAAAAAACGCATACGCCTTTTTTGGCCAAGGGCATCATTGTCAACGTTTTGCCGCTTTTCATGTGCTTTAAAGGCGATTCGAATCTACCTCCTGAAATCTGTTTCCTGCAATTCTGCCTTGATTTCATTTCCTCGTCTTTGCCTTCCCTCAATATATTTGTGGACGAGAGTTATCATTTATAACTGTGCAGTTTTGTGAATTGCAGTGCCCTGAAGCTCCATTTTACAACTCGCATTTTCGGGAGCTGGCCGCAAAAGCGCAGGATGGCTTCAGGCCCTGTTCTGGTTCCGGGGGGCAGGCTGAGCCTGTGGTTAATTCTTCTTCCTGATGGGAAAATAGAGTGACCTGTGCCTGTCCCAACACCAAGAGCTAGTCTCTCATTGGTTCCCCGTCTTCCCGTTCATCCTCAGGACAAATTGCAACCTGTAGGGAACAGGAGGTTAAAGGTGCTGATGCTCCAAGTAGGGAGATTGCTACTAAAGTGGCTGGAATGGCGAACCCGAGCAAAAGGAGATGAGAAATGAGGTGCGTTTTAGAAACCTTTCCCCATCACACGGTGTACCATCTTCTGGGTTTCTCATGCATGTTTTCGATATAGGAAGATGCCCTTGATCCTGGAGATTTGGGACCCATGCGATGGGTAGCACGCAGTAATACTTTAAAGGGTCTGCGTTTGCTCACCCAACCTCACCAAACCTCTCAGCCCCAAGAGTGTCCACCCTTATGTCTCATCCAGCTGTGGGTCTAGATATGGTCAATCCAGGTTGCATCACAGCCCCTGAACGAATTGTGTAAGAATTTCTCTCTCTTTCACTGTCTTTGTTTCATGGGTTTCTAAAAGTAATTTATTTTTATAATGGGGTTTAGCTGCTTTTCACGGCTGTGTTTATGCCACTTTACACCCACTTGACACACTAACAGAGAGATATCAATACATAGGTTTTAAGATTATTACTACTCAGATATATTCTTGTGCGGTGAATTGGGCGTGTTGAGTCCAGTTCTCTGAGCATTGAGTAGGTCTTGTCTATTACATATTGGGTTTATGGAACGGTATCTGAGCTAGTTTGAAACTCTTGTGTTATGTATCACCCCACCTCACCTTTCCCGTTAAGCAGCCATAGTGTGATTTCTGCATGTGTGACTCTGTTCTGTTTTGTAATTCAGTTCAAGTGTAACGGTTTTTACATTCCCTCTATAAGTGACACCATATGAGAAGTGTCCTTTTCCGTGTGACTTATTTCACTTAGAATCGTCGTACCTAAATCCACTCATCATGATGCTACTAGCCTTATGACATTGATTTCATGGCTGAGTGATAGTCCATTGTACATAAGACCACAACTTTTGTATCCATTTTTCGCTTTCCTGGGATATTTAAGGTGGAATGAAGTGGAGGTCCTTGTCAACAGAGCAGCCCTAAACTTTGGGGTTCTTGTGTCTTGCTGATTTTTAATTTTCCCACTTTATACCCCCATGCGTGGAAGTGCCCTATGCTCTCTAGGCTGTGTTTTTTAGATGTTTCAGAACACACCGTACACTTCTCCAGAGTGGCTGTTGGCAATTTACATCCCACCCATCAGTGTAGCAAGGCTCCCATTTCTCCATGGCCTGTCCTGCATTTCTGGTTTTGACACTTTTTTCAGCATGGCCCTTTTGACCGATGGGAAGCGAGACTTCTTTGTAGCACTGATTTGCCTTTCCAGGTTGCTTGGTTGGCCAAAAAGGGCGTATGCGTTTTTTCCTGAATATATTCAGGTAAAAACGAATACGCCCTTTTTGGCCAAGGGCATCATTGTTAACGTTTTGCCGCTTTTCATGTGCTTTAAAGGCGATTCGAATCTACCTCCTGAAATCTGTTTCCTGCAATTCTGCCTTGATTTCATTTCCTCGTCTTTGCCGTCCCTCAATATATTTGTGGACGAGAGTTATCATTTATAACTGTGCAGGTTTGTGAATTGCAGTGCAACTCGCTTTTTCGGGAGCTGGCCGCAAAAGCGCAGGATGGCTTCAGGCCCTGTTCTGGTTCCGGGGGGCAGGCTGAGCCTGTGGTTAATTCTTCTTCCTGATGGGAAAATAGAGTGACCTGTGCCTGTCCCAACACCTAGATCCAGTCTCTCATTGGTTCCCCGTCTTCCCGTTCATCCTCAGGACAAATTGCAACCTGTACGGAACAGGAGGTTAAAGGTGCTGATGCTCCAAGTAGGGAGATTGCTACTAAAGTGGCTGGAATGGCGAACCCGAGCACAAGGAGATGAGAAATGAGGTGCGTTTTAGAAACCTTTCCCCATCACACGGTGTACCATCTTCTGGGTTTCTCATGCATGTTTTCGATGTAGGAAGATGCCCTTGAACCTGGAGATTTGGGACCCATGCGATGGGTAGCACGCAGTATTACTTTAAAGGGTATGCGTTTGCTCACCCAACCTCACCAAACCTCTCAGCCCCAAGAGTGTCCACCCTTATGTCTCATCCAGCTGTGGGTCTAGATATGGTCAATCCAGGTTGCATCACAGCCCCTGAACGAATTGTGTAAGAATTTCTCTCTCTTTCCCTGTCTTTGTTTCATGGGTTTTTAAAAGTAATTTATTTTTATAATGGGGTTTAGCTGCTTTTCATGGCTGTGTTTATGACGCTCTACACCCACTTGACACACTAACAGAAAGATATCAATTTATATGTTTTAAGATTATTACTAGTCAGACATATTCTTGTGTGGTGAATCGGGCGTGTTGAGTCCAGTTCTCTGAGCAAGGAGTAGGTCTTGTCTGTTACATATTGGGTTTATGGAACGGTATCTGAGCTAATTTGAAACTCTTGTTTTATGTATCACCCCACCTCACCTTTCCCGTTAAGCAGCCATAGTGTGTGTTCTGCATGTGTGACTCTGTTCTGTTTTGTAATTCAGTTCAAGTGTAACGGTTTTTAAATTCCCTCTATAAGTGACACCTTATGAGAAGTGTCCTTTTTGTGTGACTTATTTCACTTAGAATCGTCGTACCTAAATCCACTCATCATGCGGCTACTAGCCTTATGACATTGATTTCATGGCTGAGTGATATTCCATTGTACATAAGGACCACAACTTTTGTATCCATTTTTCGCTTTCCTGGGATATTTAAGGTGGAATGAAGTGGAGGTCCTTGTCAACAGAGCAGCCCTAAACTTTGGGGTGCTTGTGTCTTGCTGATTTTTAATTTTCCCACTTTATACCCCCATGCGTGGAAGTGCCCTATGCTCTCTAAACTGTGTTTTTTAGATGTTTCAGGACCCACCGTACACTTCTCCAGAGTGGCTGTTGCCAGTTTACATCCCGCCCATCAGTGTAGCAAGGCTCCCATTTCTCCATGGCCTGTCCTGCATTTCTGGTTTTGACACTTTTTTCAGCATGGCCCTTTTGACCGATGGGAAGCGAGACTTCTTTGTAGCGCTGATTTGCCTTTCCAGGTTGCTTGGTTGGCCAAAAAGGGCGTATGCGTTTTTTCCTGAATATATTCAGGAAAAAACGCATACGCCCTTTTTGGCCAAGGGCATCATTGTCAACGTTTTGCCGCTTTTCATGTGCTTTAAAGGCGATTCGAATCTACCTCCTGAAATCTGTTTCCTGCAATTCTGCCTTGATTTCAATTCCAAGTCTTTGCCTTCCCTCAATATATTTGTGGACGAGAGTTATCATTTCTAACTGTGCAGGTTTGTGAATTGAAGTGCCCTGAAGCTCCATTTTACAACTTGGCTTTTCGGGAGCTGGCCGCAAAAGCGCAGGATGGCTTCAGGCCCTGTTCTGGTTCCGGGGGGCAGGCTGAGCCTGTGGTTAATTCTTCTTCCTGATGGGAAAATAGAGTGACCTGTGCCTGTCCCAACACCAAGAGCTAGTCTCTCATTGGTTCCCCGTCTTCCCGTTCATCCTCAGGACAAATTGCAACCTGTAGGGAACAGGAGGTTAAAGGTGCTGATGCTCCAAGTAGGGAGATTGCTAGTAAAGTGGCTGGAATGGCGAACCCGAGCACAAGGAGATGAGAAATGAGGTGCGTTTTAGAAACCTTTCCCCATCACACGGTGTACCATCTTCTGGGTTTCTCATGCATGTTTTCGATGTAGGAAGATGCCCTTGAACCTGGAGATTTGGGACCCATGCGATGGGTAGCACACAGCATTACTTTAAAGGGTCTGCGTTTGCTCACCCTACATCACCAAACCTCTCAGCAACAAGAGTGTCCACCCATATGTCTCATCCAGCTGTGGGTCTAGATATGGTCAATCCAGGTTGCATCACAGCCCCTGAACGAATTATGTAAGAATTTCTCTCTCTTTAACTTGCTTTGTTTCATGTGTTTTTAAAAGTAATTTATTTTTATAATGGGGTTTAGCTGCTTTTCACGGCTGTGTTCATGCCGCTTTACACCCACTTGACACACTAACAGAGAGATATCAATACATAGGTTTTAAGATTATTACTAGTCAGATATATTCCTTTGCGGTGAATCGGGCGTGTTGAGTCCAGTTCTCTGAGCAAGGAGTAGGTCTTGTCTATTACATATTGGGTTTATGGAACGGTATCTGAGCTAATTTGAAACTCATGTTTTATGTATCACCCCACCTCACCTTTCCCGTTAAGCAGCCATAGTGTGTTTTCTGCATGTGTGACTCTGTTCTGTTTTGTAATTCAGTTCAAGTGTAACGGTTTTTACATTCCCTCTATAAGTGACACCATATGAGAAGTGTCCTTTTCCGTGTGACTTATTTCACTTAGAATCGTCGTACCTAAATCCACTCATCATGCTGCTACTAGCCTTATGACATTGATTTCATGGCTGAGTGATATTCCATTGTACATAAGACCACAAATTTTGTATCCATTTTTCGCTTTCCTGGGATATTTAAGGTGGAATGAAGTGGAGGTCCTTGTCAACAGAGCAGCCCTAAACTTTGGGGTGCTTGTGTCCTGCTGATTTTTAATTTTCCCACTTTATACCCCCATGCATGGAAGTGCCCTATGCTCTCTAAGCTGTGTTTTTTAGATGTTTCAGGACACACCGTACACTTTTCCAGAGTGGCTGTTGGCAATTTACATCCCGCCCATCAGTGTAGCAAGGTTCCCATTTCTCCATGGCCTGTCCTGCATTTCTGGTTTTGACACTTCTTTCAGCATGGCCCTTTTGACCGATGGGAAGCGAGACTTCTTTGTAGCGCTGATTTGCCTTTCCAGGTTGCTTGGTTGGCCAAAAAGGGCGTATGCGTTTTTTCCTGAATATATTCAGGTAAAAACGAATACGCCCTTTTTGGCCAAGGGCATCATTGTCAACGTTTTGCCGCTTTTCATGTGCTTTAAAGGCGATTCGAATCTACCTCCTGAAATCTGTTTCCTGCAATTCTGCCTTGATTTCATTTCCTCGTCTTTGCCGTCCCTCAATATATTTGTGGACGAGAGTTATCATTTATAACTGTGCAGGTTTGTGAATTGCAGTGCAACTCGCTTTTTCGGGAGCTGGCCGCAAAAGCGCAGGATGGCTTCAGGCCCTGTTCTGGTTCCGGGGGGCAGGCTGAGCCTGTGGTTAATTCTTCTTCCTGATGGGAAAATAGAGTGACCTGTGCCTGTCCCAACACCTAGATCCAGTCTCTCATTGGTTCCCCGTCTTCCCGTTCATCCTCAGGACAAATTGCAACCTGTACGGAACAGGAGGTTAAAGGTGCTGATGCTCCAAGTAGGGAGATTGCTACTAAAGTGGCTGGAATGGCGAACCCGAGCACAAGGAGATGAGAAATGAGGTGCGTTTTAGAAACCTTTCCCCATCACACGGTGTACCATCTTCTGGGTTTCTCATGCATGTTTTCGATGTAGGAAGATGCCCTTGAACCTGGAGATTTGGGACCCATGCGATGGGTAGCACGCAGTATTACTTTAAAGGGTATGCGTTTGCTCACCCAACCTCACCAAACCTCTCAGCCCCAAGAGTGTCCACCCTTATGTCTCATCCAGCTGTGGGTCTAGATATGGTCAATCCAGGTTGCATCACAGCCCCTGAACGAATTGTGTAAGAATTTCTCTCTCTTTCCCTGTCTTTGTTTCATGGGTTTTTAAAAGTAATTTATTTTTATAATGGGGTTTAGCTGCTTTTCATGGCTGTGTTTATGACGCTCTACACCCACTTGACACACTAACAGAAAGATATCAATTTATATGTTTTAAGATTATTACTAGTCAGACATATTCTTGTGTGGTGAATCGGGCGTGTTGAGTCCAGTTCTCTGAGCAAGGAGTAGGTCTTGTCTGTTACATATTGGGTTTATGGAACGGTATCTGAGCTAATTTGAAACTCTTGTTTTATGTATCACCCCACCTCACCTTTCCCGTTAAGCAGCCATAGTGTGTGTTCTGCATGTGTGACTCTGTTCTGTTTTGTAATTCAGTTCAAGTGTAACGGTTTTTACATTCCCTCTATAAGTGACACCTTATGAGAAGTGTCCTTTTTGTGTGACTTATTTCACTTAGAATCGTCGTACCTAAATCCACTCATCATGCGGCTACTAGCCTTATGACATTGATTTCATGGCTGAGTGATATTCCATTGTACATAAGGACCACAACTTTTGTATCCATTTTTCGCTTTCCTGGGATATTTAAGGTGGAATGAAGTGGAGGTCCTTGTCAACAGAGCAGCCCTAAACTTTGGGGTGCTTGTGTCTTGCTGATTTTTAATTTTCCCACTTTATACCCCCATGCGTGGAAGTGCCCTATGCTCTCTAAGCTGTGTTTTTTAGATGTTTCAGGACCCACCGTACACTTCTCCAGAGTGGCTGTTGCCAGTTTACATCCCGCCCATCAGTGTAGCAAGGCTCCCATTTCTCCATGGCCTGTCCTGCATTTCTGGTTTTGACACTTTTTTCAGCATGGCCCTTTTGACCGATGGGAAGCGAGACTTCTTTGTAGCGCTGATTTGCCTTTCCAGGTTGCTTGGTTGGCCAAAAAGGGCGTATGCGTTTTTTCCTGAATATATTCAGGAAAAAACGCATACGCCCTTTTTGGCCAAGGGCATCATTGTCAACGTTTTGCCGCTTTTCATGTGCTTTAAAGGCGATTCGAATCTACCTCCTGAAATCTGTTTCCTGCAATTCTGCCTTGATTTCAATTCCAAGTCTTTGCCTTCCCTCAATATATTTGTGGACGAGAGTTATCATTTCTAACTGTGCAGGTTTGTGAATTGAAGTGCCCTGAAGCTCCATTTTACAACTTGGCTTTTCGGGAGCTGGCCGCAAAAGCGCAGGATGGCTTCAGGCCCTGTTCTGGTTCCGGGGGGCAGGCTGAGCCTGTGGTTAATTCTTCTTCCTGATGGGAAAATAGAGTGACCTGTGCCTGTCCCAACACCAAGAGCTAGTCTCTCATTGGTTCCCCGTCTTCCCGTTCATCCTCAGGACAAATTGCAACCTGTAGGGAACAGGAGGTTAAAGGTGCTGATGCTCCAAGTAGGGAGATTGCTAGTAAAGTGGCTGGAATGGCGAACCCGAGCACAAGGAGATGAGAAATGAGGTGCGTTTTAGAAACATTTCCCCATCACACGGTGTACCATCTTCTGGGTTTCTCATGCATGTTTTCGATGTAGGAAGATGCCCTTGAACCTGGAGATTTGGGACCCATGCGATGGGTAGCACACAGCATTACTTTAAAGGGTCTGCGTTTGCTCACCCAACATCACCAAACCTCTCAGCAACAAGAGTGTCCACCCATATGTCTCATCCAGCTGTGGGTCTAGATATGGTCAATCCAGGTTGCATCACAGCCCCTGAACGAATTATGTAAGAATTTCTCTCTCTTTAACTTGCTTTGTTTCATGTGTTTTTAAAAGTAATTTATTTTTATAATGGGGTTTAGCTGCTTTTCACGGCTGTGTTCATGCCGCTTTACACCCACTTGACACACTAACAGAGAGATATCAATACATAGGTTTTAAGATTATTACTAGTCAGATATATTCCTTTGCGGTGAATCGGGCGTGTTGAGTCCAGTTCTCTGAGCAAGGAGTAGGTCTTGTCTATTACATATTGGGTTTATGGAACGGTATCTGAGCTAATTTGAAACTCATGTTTTATGTATCACCCCACCTCACCTTTCCCGTTAAGCAGCCATAGTGTGTTTTCTGCATGTGTGACTCTGTTCTGTTTTGTAATTCAGTTCAAGTGTAACGGTTTTTACATTCCCTCTATAAGTGACACCATATGAGAAGTGTCCTTTTCCGTGTGACTTATTTCACTTAGAATCGTCGTACCTAAATCCACTCATCATGCTGCTACTAGCCTTATGACATTGATTTCATGGCTGAGTGATATTCCATTGTACAGAAGACCACAAATTTTGTATCCATTTTTCGCTTTCCTGGGATATTTAAGGTGGAATGAAGTGGAGGTCCTTGTCAACAGAGCAGCCCTAAACTTTGGGGTGCTTGTGTCCTGCTGATTTTTAATTTTCCCACTTTATACCCCCATGCATGGAAGTGCCCTATGCTCTCTAAGCTGTGTTTTTTAGATGTTTCAGGACACACCGTACACTTTTCCAGAGTGGCTGTTGGCAATTTACATCCCGCCCATCAGTGTAGCAAGGTTCCCATTTCTCCATGGCCTGTCCTGCATTTCTGGTTTTGACACTTCTTTCAGCATGGCCCTTTTGACCGATGGGAAGCGAGACTTCTTTGTAGCGCTGATTTGCCTTTCCAGGTTGCTTGGTTGGCCAAAAAGGGCGTATGCGTTTTTTCCTGAATATATTCAGGTAAAAACGAATACGCCCTTTTTGGCCAAGGGCATCATTGTCAACGTTTTGCCGCTTTTCATGTGCTTTAAAGGCGATTCGAATCTACCTCCTGAAATCTGTTTCCTGCAATTCTGCCTTGATTTCATTTCCTCGTCTTTGCCGTCCCTCAATATATTTGTGGACGAGAGTTATCATTTATAACTGTGCAGGTTTGTGAATTGCAGTGCAACTCGCTTTTTCGGGAGCTGGCCGCAAAAGCGCAGGATGGCTTCAGGCCCTGTTCTGGTTCCGGGGGGCAGGCTGAGCCTGTGGTTAATTCTTCTTCCTGATGGGAAAATAGAGTGACCTGTGCCTGTCCCAACACCTAGATCCAGTCTCTCATTGGTTCCCCGTCTTCCCGTTCATCCTCAGGACAAATTGCAACCTGTACGGAACAGGAGGTTAAAGGTGCTGATGCTCCAAGTAGGGAGATTGCTACTAAAGTGGCTGGAATGGCGAACCCGAGCACAAGGAGATGAGAAATGAGGTGCGTTTTAGAAACCTTTCCCCATCACACGGTGTACCATCTTCTGGGTTTCTCATGCATGTTTTCGATGTAGGAAGATGCCCTTGAACCTGGAGATTTGGGACCCATGCGATGGGTAGCACGCAGTATTACTTTAAAGGGTATGCGTTTGCTCACCCAACCTCACCAAACCTCTCAGCCCCAAGAGTGTCCACCCTTATGTCTCATCCAGCTGTGGGTCTAGATATGGTCAATCCAGGTTGCATCACAGCCCCTGAACGAATTGTGTAAGAATTTCTCTCTCTTTCCCTGTCTTTGTTTCATGGGTTTTTAAAAGTAATTTATTTTTATAATGGGGTTTAGCTGCTTTTCATGGCTGTGTTTATGACGCTCTACACCCACTTGACACACTAACAGAAAGATATCAATTTATATGTTTTAAGATTATTACTAGTCAGACATATTCTTGTGTGGTGAATCGGGCGTGTTGAGTCCAGTTCTCTGAGCATGGAGTAGGTCTTGTCTGTTACATATTGGGTTTATGGAACGGTATCTGAGCTAATTTGAAACTCTTGTTTTATGTATCACCCCACCTCACCTTTCCCGTTAAGCAGCCATAGTGTGTGTTCTGCATGTGTGACTCTGTTCTGTTTTGTAATTCAGTTCAAGTGTAACGGTTTTTACATTCCCTCTATAAGTGACACCTTATGAGAAGTGTCCTTTTTGTGTGACTTATTTCACTTAGAATCGTCGTACCTAAATCCACTCATCATGCGGCTACTAGCCTTATGACATTGATTTCATGGCTGAGTGATATTCCATTGTACATAAGGACCACAACTTTTGTATCCATTTTTCGCTTTCCTGGGATATTTAAGGTGGAATGAAGTGGAGGTCCTTGTCAACAGAGCAGCCCTAAACTTTGGGGTGCTTGTGTCTTGCTGATTTTTAATTTTCCCACTTTATACCCCCATGCGTGGAAGTGCCCTATGCTCTCTAAGCTGTGTTTTTTAGATGTTTCAGGACCCACCGTACACTTCTCCAGAGTGGCTGTTGCCAGTTTACATCCCGCCCATCAGTGTAGCAAGGCTCCCATTTCTCCATGGCCTGTCCTGCATTTCTGGTTTTGACACTTTTTTCAGCATGGCCCTTTTGACCGATGGGAAGCGAGACTTCTTTGTAGCGCTGATTTGCCTTTCCAGGTTGCTTGGTTGGCCAAAAAGGGCGTATGCGTTTTTTCCTGAATATATTCAGGAAAAAACGCATACGCCCTTTTTGGCCAAGGGCATCATTGTCAACGTTTTGCCGCTTTTCATGTGCTTTAAAGGCGATTCGAATCTACCTCCTGAAATCTGTTTCCTGCAATTCTGCCTTGATTTCAATTCCAAGTCTTTGCCTTCCCTCAATATATTTGTGGACGAGAGTTATCATTTCTAACTGTGCAGGTTTGTGAATTGAAGTGCCCTGAAGCTCCATTTTACAACTTGGCTTTTCGGGAGCTGGCCGCAAAAGCGCAGGATGGCTTCAGGCCCTGTTCTGGTTCCGGGGGGCAGGCTGAGCCTGTGGTTAATTCTTCTTCCTGATGGGAAAATAGAGTGACCTGTGCCTGTCCCAACACCAAGAGCTAGTCTCTCATTGGTTCCCCGTCTTCCCGTTCATCCTCAGGACAAATTGCAACCTGTAGGGAACAGGAGGTTAAAGGTGCTGATGCTCCAAGTAGGGAGATTGCTAGTAAAGTGGCTGGAATGGCGAACCCGAGCACAAGGAGATGAGAAATGAGGTGCGTTTTAGAAACCTTTCCCCATCACACGGTGTACCATCTTCTGGGTTTCTCATGCATGTTTTCGATGTAGGAAGATGCCCTTGAACCTGGAGATTTGGGACCCATGCGATGGGTAGCACACAGCATTACTTTAAAGGGTCTGCGTTTGCTCACCCAACATCACCAAACCTCTCAGCAACAAGAGTGTCCACCCATATGTCTCATCCAGCTGTGGGTCTAGATATGGTCAATCCAGGTTGCATCACAGCCCCTGAACGAATTATGTAAGAATTTCTCTCTCTTTAACTTGCTTTGTTTCATGTTTTTTTAAAAGTAATTTATTTTTATAATGGGGTTTAGCTGCTTTTCACGGCTGTGTTCATGCCGCTTTACACCCACTTGACACACTAACAGAGAGATATCAATACATAGGTTTTAAGATTATTACTAGTCAGATATATTCCTTTGCGGTGAATCGGGCGTGTTGAGTCCAGTTCTCTGAGCAAGGAGTAGGTCTTGTCTATTACATATTGGGTTTATGGAACGGTATCTGAGCTAATTTGAAACTCATGTTTTATGTATCACCCCACCTCACCTTTCCCGTTAAGCAGCCATAGTGTGTTTTCTGCATGTGTGACTCTGTTCTGTTTTGTAATTCAGTTCAAGTGTAACGGTTTTTACATTCCCTCTATAAGTGACACCATATGAGAAGTGTCCTTTTCCGTGTGACTTATTTCACTTAGAATCGTCGTACCTAAATCCACTCATCATGCTGCTACTAGCCTTATGACATTGATTTCATGGCTGAGTGATATTCCATTGTACATAAGACCACAAATTTTGTATCCATTTTTCGCTTTCCTGGGATATTTAAGGTGGAATGAAGTGGAGGTCCTTGTCAACAGAGCAGCCCTAAACTTTGGGGTGCTTGTGTCCTGCTGATTTTTAATTTTCCCACTTTATACCCCCATGCATGGAAGTGCCCTATGCTCTCTAAGCTGTGTTTTTTAGATGTTTCAGGACACACCGTACACTTTTCCAGAGTGGCTGTTGGCAATTTACATCCCGCCCATCAGTGTAGCAAGGTTCCCATTTCTCCATGGCCTGTCCTGCATTTCTGGTTTTGACACTTCTTTCAGCATGGCCCTTTTGACCGATGGGAAGCGAGACTTCTTTGTAGCGCTGATTTGCCTTTCCAGGTTGCTTGGTTGGCCAAAAAGGGCGTATGCGTTTTTTCCTGAATATATTCAGGTAAAAACGAATACGCCCTTTTTGGCCAAGGGCATCATTGTCAACGTTTTGCCGCTTTTCATGTGCTTTAAAGGCGATTCGAATCTACCTCCTGAAATCTGTTTCCTGCAATTCTGCCTTGATTTCATTTCCTCGTCTTTGCCGTCCCTCAATATATTTGTGGACGAGAGTTATCATTTATAACTGTGCAGGTTTGTGAATTGCAGTGCAACTCGCTTTTTCGGGAGCTGGCCGCAAAAGCACAGGATGGCTTCAGGCCCTGTTCTGGTTCCGGGGGGCAGGCTGAGCCTGTGGTTAATTCTTCTTCCTGATGGGAAAATAGAGTGACCTGTGCCTGTCCCAACACCTAGATCCAGTCTCTCATTGGTTCCCCGTCTTCCCGTTCATCCTCAGGACAAATTGCAACCTGTACGGAACAGGAGGTTAAAGGTGCTGATGCTCCAAGTAGGGAGATTGCTACTAAAGTGGCTGGAATGGCGAACCCGAGCACAAGGAGATGAGAAATGAGGTGCGTTTTAGAAACCTTTCCCCATCACACGGTGTACCATCTTCTGGGTTTCTCATGCATGTTTTCGATGTAGGAAGATGCCCTTGAACCTGGAGATTTGGGACCCATGCGATGGGTAGCACGCAGTATTACTTTAAAGGGTATGCGTTTGCTCACCCAACCTCACCAAACCTCTCAGCCCCAAGAGTGTCCACCCTTATGTCTCATCCAGCTGTGGGTCTAGATATGGTCAATCCAGGTTGCATCACAGCCCCTGAACGAATTGTGTAAGAATTTCTCTCTCTTTCCCTGTCTTTGTTTCATGGGTTTTTAAAAGTAATTTATTTTTATAATGGGGTTTAGCTGCTTTTCCTGGCTGTGTTTATGACGCTCTACACCCACTTGACACACTAACAGAAAGATATCAATTTATATGTTTTAAGATTATTACTAGTCAGACATATTCTTGTGTGGTGAATCGGGCGTGTTGAGTCCAGTTCTCTGAGCAAGGAGTAGGTCTTGTCTGTTACATATTGGGTTTATGGAACGGTATCTGAGCTAATTTCAAACTCTTGTTTTATGTATCACCCCACCTCACCTTTCCCGTTAAGCAGCCATAGTGTGTGTTCTGCATGTGTGACTCTGTTCTGTTTTGTAATTCAGTTCAAGTGTAACGGTTTTTACATTCCCTCTATAAGTGACACCTTATGAGAAGTGTCCTTTTTGTGTGACTTATTTCACTTAGAATCGTCGTACCTAAATCCACTCATCATGCGGCTACTAGCCTTATGACATTGATTTCATGGCTGAGTGATATTCCATTGTACATAAGGACCACAACTTTTGTATCCATTTTTCGCTTTCCTGGGATATTTAAGGTGGAATGAAGTGGAGGTCCTTGTCAACAGAGCAGCCCTAAACTTTGGGGTGCTTGTGTCTTGCTGATTTTTAATTTTCCCACTTTATACCCCCATGCGTGGAAGTGCCCTATGCTCTCTAAACTGTGTTTTTTAGATGTTTCAGGACCCACCGTACACTTCTCCAGAGTGGCTGTTGCCAGTTTACATCCCGCCCATCAGTGTAGCAAGGCTCCCATTTCTCCATGGCCTGTCCTGCATTTCTGGTTTTGACACTTTTTTCAGCATGGCCCTTTTGACCGATGGGAAGCGAGACTTCTTTGTAGCGCTGATTTGCCTTTCCAGGTTGCTTGGTTGGCCAAAAAGGGCGTATGCCTTTTTTCCTGAATATATTCAGGAAAAAACGCATACGCCCTTTTTGGCCAAGGGCATCATTGTCAACGTTTTGCCGCTTTTCATGTGCTTTAAAGGCGATTCGAATCTACCTCCTGAAATCTGTTTCCTGCAATTCTGCCTTGATTTCAATTCCTCGTCTTTGCCTTCCCTCAATATATTTGTGGACGAGAGTTATCATTTCTAACTGTGCAGGTTTGTGAATTGAAGTGCCCTGAAGCTCCATTTTACAACTTGGCTTTTCGGGAGCTGGCCGCAAAAGCGCAGGATGGCTTCAGGCCCTGTTCTGGTTCCGGGGGGCAGGCTGAGCCTGTGGTTAATTCTTCTTCCTGATGGGAAAATAGAGTGACCTGTGCCTGTCCCAACACCAAGAGCTAGTCTCTCATTGGTTCCCCGTCTTCCCGTTCATCCTCAGGACAAATTGCAACCGGTACGGAACAGGAGGTTAAAGGTGCTGATGCTCCAAGTAGGGAGATTGCTAGTAAAGTGGCTGGAATGGCGAACCCGAGCACAAGGAGATGAGAAATGAGGTGCGTTTTAGAAACCTTTCCCCATCACACGGTGTACCATCTTCTGGGTTTCTCATGCATGTTTTCGATGTAGGAAGATGCCCTTGAACCTGGAGATTTGGGACCCATGCGATGGGTAGCACACAGCATTACTTTAAAGGGTCTGCGTTTGCTCACCCAACATCACCAAACCTCTCAGCAACAAGAGTGTCCACCCATATGTCTCATCCAGCTGTGGGTCTAGATATGGTCAATCCAGGTTGCATCACAGCCCCTGAACGAATTATGTAAGAATTTCTCTCTCTTTAACTTGCTTTGTTTCATGTGTTTTTAAAAGTAATTTATTTTTATAATGGGGTTTAGCTGCTTTTCACGGCTGTGTTCATGCCGCTTTACACCCACTTGACACACTAACAGAGAGATATCAATACATAGGTTTTAAGATTATTACTAGTCAGATATATTCCTTTGCGGTGAATCGGGCGTGTTGAGTCCAGTTCTCTGAGCAAGGAGTAGGTCTTGTCTATTACATATTGGGTTTATGGAACGGTATCTGAGCTAATTTGAAACTCATGTTTTATGTATCACCCCACCTCACCTTTCCCGTTAAGCAGCCATAGTGTGTTTTCTGCATGTGTGACTCTGTTCTGTTTTGTAATTCAGTTCAAGTGTAACGGTTTTTACATTCCCTCTATAAGTGACACCATATGAGAAGTGTCCTTTTCCGTGTAACTTATTTCACTTAGAATCGTCGTACCTAAATCCACTCATCATGCTGCTACTAGCCTTATGACATTGATTTCATGGCTGAGTGATATTCCATTGTACATAAGACCACAAATTTTGTATCCATTTTTCGCTTTCCTGGGATATTTAAGGTGGAATGAAGTGGAGGTCCTTGTCAACAGAGCAGCCCTAAACTTTGGGGTGCTTGTGTCCTGCTGATTTTTAATTTTCCCACTTTATACCCCCATGCGTGGAAGTGCCCTATGCTCTCTAAGCTGTGTTTTTTAGATGTTTCAGGACACACCGTACACTTTTCCAGAGTGGCTGTTGGCAATTTACATCCCGCCCATCAGTGTAGCAAGGTTCCCATTTCTCCATGGCCTGTCCTGCATTTCTGGTTTTGACACTTCTTTCAGCATGGCCCTTTTGACCGATGGGAAGCGAGACTTCTTTGTAGCGCTGATTTGCCTTTCCAGGTTGCTTGGTTGGCCAAAAAGGGCGTATGCGTTTTTTCCTGAATATATTCAGGTAAAAACGAATACGCCCTTTTTGGCCAAGGGCATCATTGTCAACGTTTTGCCGCTTTTCATGTGCTTTAAAGGCGATTCGAATCTACCTCCTGAAATCTGTTTCCTGCAATTCTGCCTTGATTTCATTTCCTCGTCTTTGCCGTCCCTCAATATATTTGTGGACGAGAGTTATCATTTATAACTGTGCAGGTTTGTGAATTGCAGTGCAACTCGCTTTTTCGGGAGCTGGCCGCAAAAGCACAGGATGGCTTCAGGCCCTGTTCTGGTTCCGGGGGGCAGGCTGAGCCTGTGGTTAATTCTTCTTCCTGATGGGAAAATAGAGTGACCTGTGCCTGTCCCAACACCTAGATCCAGTCTCTCATTGGTTCCCCGTCTTCCCGTTCATCCTCAGGACAAATTGCAACCTGTACGGAACAGGAGGTTAAAGGTGCTGATGCTCCAAGTAGGGAGATTGCTACTAAAGTGGCTGGAATGGCGAACCCGAGCACAAGGAGATGAGAAATGAGGTGCGTTTTAGAAACCTTTCCCCATCACACGGTGTACCATCTTCTGGGTTTCTCATGCATGTTTTCGATGTAGGAAGATGCCCTTGAACCTGGAGATTTGGGACCCATGCGATGGGTAGCACGCAGTATTACTTTAAAGGGTATGCGTTTGCTCACCCAACCTCACCAAACCTCTCAGCCCCAAGAGTGTCCACCCTTATGTCTCATCCAGCTGTGGGTCTAGATATGGTCAATCCAGGTTGCATCACAGCCCCTGAACGAATTGTGTAAGAATTTCTCTCTCTTTCCCTGTCTTTGTTTCATGGGTTTTTAAAAGTAATTTATTTTTATAATGGGGTTTAGCTGCTTTTCATGGCTGTGTTTATGACGCTCTACACCCACTTGACACACTAACAGAAAGATATCAATTTATATGTTTTAAGATTATTACTAGTCAGACATATTCTTGTGTGGTGAATCGGGCGTGTTGAGTCCAGTTCTCTGAGCAAGGAGTAGGTCTTGTCTGTTACATATTGGGTTTATGGAACGGTATCTGAGCTAATTTGAAACTCTTGTTTTATGTATCACCCCACCTCACCTTTCCCGTTAAGCAGCCATAGTGTGTGTTCTGCATGTGTGACTCTGTTCTGTTTTGTAATTCAGTTCAAGTGTAACGGTTTTTACATTCCCTCTATAAGTGACACCTTATGAGAAGTGTCCTTTTTGTGTGACTTATTTCACTTAGAATCGTCGTACCTAAATCCACTCATCATGCGGCTACTAGCCTTATGACATTGATTTCATGGCTGAGTGATATTCCATTGTACATAAGGACCACAACTTTTGTATCCATTTTTCGCTTTCCTGGGATATTTAAGGTGGAATGAAGTGGAGGTCCTTGTCAACAGAGCAGCCCTAAACTTTGGGGTGCTTGTGTCTTGCTGATTTTTAATTTTCCCACTTTATACCCCCATGCGTGGAAGTGCCCTATGCTCTCTAAACTGTGTTTTTTAGATGTTTCAGGACCCACCGTACACTTCTCCAGAGTGGCTGTTGCCAGTTTACATCCCGCCCATCAGTGTAGCAAGGCTCCCATTTCTCCATGGCCTGTCCTGCATTTCTGGTTTTGACACTTTTTTCAGCATGGCCCTTTTGACCGATGGGAAGCGAGACTTCTTTGTAGCGCTGATTTGCCTTTCCAGGTTGCTTGGTTGGCCAAAAAGGGCGTATGCCTTTTTTCCTGAATATATTCAGGAAAAAACGCATATGCCCTTTTTGGCCAAGGGCATCATTGTCAACGTTTTGCCGCTTTTCATGTGCTTTAAAGGCGATTCGAATCTACCTCCTGAAATCTGTTTCCTGCAATTCTGCCTTGATTTCAATTCCTCGTCTTTGCCTTCCCTCAATATATTTGTGGACGAGAGTTATCATTTCTAACTGTGCAGGTTTGTGAATTGAAGTGCCCTGAAGCTCCATTTTACAACTTGGCTTTTCGGGAGCTGGCCGCAAAAGCGCAGGATGGCTTCAGGCCCTGTTCTGGTTCCGGGGGGCAGGCTGAGCCTGTGGTTAATTCTTCTTCCTGATGGGAAAATAGAGTGACCTGTGCCTGTCCCAACACCAAGAGCTAGTCTCTCATTGGTTCCCCGTCTTCCCGTTCATCCTCAGGACAAATTGCAACCGGTACGGAACAGGAGGTTAAAGGTGCTGATGCTCCAAGTAGGGAGATTGCTAGTAAAGTGGCTGGAATGGCGAACCCGAGCACAAGGAGATGAGAAATGAGGTGCGTTTTAGAAACCTTTCCCCATCACACGGTGTACCATCTTCTGGGTTTCTCATGCATGTTTTCGATGTAGGAAGATGCCCTTGAACCTGGAGATTTGGGACCCATGCGATGGGTAGCACACAGCATTACTTTAAAGGGTCTGCGTTTGCTCACCCAACATCACCAAACCTCTCAGCAACAAGAGTGTCCACCCATATGTTTCATCCAGCTGTGGGTCTAGATATGGTCAATCCAGGTTGCATCACAGCCCCTGAACGAATTATGTAAGAATTTCTCTCTCTTTAACTTGCTTTGTTTCATGTGTTTTTAAAAGTAATTTATTTTTATAATGGGGTTTAGCTGCTTTTCACGGCTGTGTTCATGCCGCTTTACACCCACTTGACACACTAACAGAGAGATATCAATACATAGGTTTTAAGATTATTACTAGTCAGATATATTCCTTTGCGGTGAATCGGGCGTGTTGAGTCCAGTTCTCTGAGCAAGGAGTAGGTCATGTCTATTACATATTGGGTTTATGGAACGGTATCTGAGCTAATTTGAAACTCATGTTTTATGTATCACCCCACCTCACCTTTCCCGTTAAGCAGCCATAGTGTGTTTTCTGCATGTGTGACTCTGTTCTGTTTTGTAATTCAGTTCAAGTGTAACGGTTTTTACATTCCCTCTATAAGTGACACCATATGAGAAGTGTCCTTTTCCGTGTGCCTTATTTCACTTAGAATCGTCGTACCTAAATCCACTCATCATGCTGCTACTAGCCTTATGACATTGATTTCATGGCTGAGTGATATTCCATTGTACATAAGACCACAAATTTTGTATCCACTTTTCGCTTTCCTGGGATATTTAAGGTGGAATGAAGTGGAGGTCCTTGTCAACAGAGCAGCCCTAAACTTTGGGGTGCTTGTGTCTTGCTGATTTTTAATTTTCCCACTTTATACCCCCATGCGTGGAAGTGCCCTATGCTCTCTAAGCTGTGTTTTTTAGATGTTTCAGGACACACCGTACACTTTTCCAGAGTGGCTGTTGGCAATTTACATCCCGCCCATCAGTGTAGCAAGGCTCCCATTTCTCCATGGCCTGTCCTGCATTTCTGGTTTTGACACTTTTTTCAGCATGGCCCTTTTGACCGATGGGAAGCGAGACTTCTTTGTAGCGCTGATTTGCCTTTCCAGGTTGCTTGGTTGGCCAAAAAGGGCGTATGCGTTTTTTCCTGAATATATTCAGGAAAAAACGCATACGCCCTTTTTGGCCAAGGGCATCATTGTCAACGTTTTGCCGCTTTTCATGTGCTTTAAAGGCGATTCGAATCTACCTCCTGAAATCTGTTTCCTGCAATTCTGCCTTGATTTCAATTCCTCTTCTTTGCCTTCTCTCAATATATTTGTGGACGAGAGTTATCATTTATAACTGTGCAGGTTTGTGAATTGCAGTGCCCTGAAGCTCCATTTTACAACTTGGCTTTTCGGGAGCTGGCCGCAAAAGCGCAGGATGGCTTCAGGCCCTGTTCTGGTTCCGGGGGTCAGGCTGAGCCTGTGGTTAATTCTTCTTCCTGATGGGAAAATAGAGTGACCTGTGCCTGTCCCAACACCAAGAGCTAGTCTCTCATTGGTTCCCCGTCTTCCCGTTCATCCTCAGGACAAATTGCAACCTGTACGGAACAGGAGGTTAAAGGTGCTGATGCTCCAAGTAGGGAGATTGCTACTAAAGTGGCTGGAATGGCGAACCCGAGCACAAGGAGATGAGAAATGAGGTGCGTTTTAGAAACCTTTCCCCATCACACGGTCTAAAACCTTCTGGGTTTCTCATGCAAGTTTTCGATGTAGGAAGATGCCCTTGAACCTGGAGATTTGGGACCCATGCGATGGGTAGCACGCAGTATTACTTTAAAGGGTCTGCGTTTGCTCACCCAACCTCACCAAACCTCTCAGCCCCAAGAGTTTCCACACTTATTTCTCGTCCAGCTGTGGGTCTAGATATGGTCAATCCAGGTTGCATCACAGACCCTGAACGAATTGTGTAAGAATTTCTCGCTCTTTCACTGTCTTTGTTTCATGGGTGTTTAAAAGTAATTTATTTTTATAATGGGGTTTAGCTGCTTTTCACGGCTGTGTTTATGCCGCTTTACACCCACTTGACACACTAACAGAGAGATATCAATACATAGGTTTTAAGATTATTACTAGTCAGATATATTCTTGTGCGGTGAATCGGGCGTGTTGAGTCCAGTTCTCTGAGCAAGGAGTAGGTCTTGTCTATTACATATTGGGTTTATGGAACGGTATCTGAGCTAATTTGAAACTCTTGTTTTATGTATCACCCCACCTCACCTTTCCCGTTAAGCAGCCATAGTGTGTTTTCTGCATGTGTGACTCTGTTCTGTTTTGTAATTCAGTTCAAGTGTAACGGTTTTTACATTCCCTCTATAAGTGACACCTTATGAGAAGTGTCCTTTTCTGTGTGACTTATTTCACTTAGAATCGTCGTACCTAAATCCACTCATCATGCTGCTACAAGCCTTATGACATTGATTTCATGGCTGAGTGATATTCCATTGTACATAAGGACCACAACTTTTTTCTCCATTTTTCGCTTTCCTGGGATATTTAAGGTGGAATGAAGTGGAGGTCCTTGTCAACAGAGCAGCCCTAAACTTTGGGGTTCTTGTGTCTTGCTGATTTTTAATTTTCCCACTTTATACCCCCATGCGTGGAAGTGCCCTATGCTCTCTAAGCTGTGTTTTTTAGATGTTTCAGGACACACCGTACACTTCTCCAGGGTGGCTGTTGGCAATTTACATCCCACCTATCAGTGTAGCATGGCTCCCATTTCTCCATGGCCTGTCCTGCATTTCTGGTTTTGACACTTTTTTCAGCATGGCCCTTTTGACCGATGGGAAGCGAGACTTCTTTGTAGCGCTGATTTGCCTTTCCAGGTTGCTTGGTTGGCCAAAAAGGGCGTATGCGTTTTTTCCTGAATATATTCAGGAAAAAACGCATACGCCCTTTTTGGCCAAGGGCATCATTGTCAACGTTTTGCCGCTTTTCATGTGCTTTAAAGGCGATTCGAATCTACCTCCTGAAATCTGTTTCCTGCAATTCTGCCTTGATTTCAATTCCTCTTCTTTGCCTTCTCTCAATATATTTGTGGACGAGAGTTATCATTTATAACTGTGCAGGTTTGTGAATTGCAGTGCCCTGAAGCTCCATTTTACAACTTGGCTTTTCGGGAGCTGGCCGCAAAAGCGCAGGATGGCTTCAGGCCCTGTTCTGGTTCCGGGGGTCAGGCTGAGCCTGTGGTTAATTCTTCTTCCTGATGGGAAAATAGAGTGACCTGTGCCTGTCCCAACACCAAGAGCTAGTCTCTCATTGGTTCCCCGTCTTCCCGTTCATCCTCAGGACAAATTGCAACCTGTACGGAACAGGAGGTTAAAGGTGCTGATGCTCCAAGTAGGGAGATTGCTACTAAAGTGGCTGGAATGGCGAACCCGAGCACAAGGAGATGAGAAATGAGGTGCGTTTTAGAAACCTTTCCCCATCACACGGTCTAAAACCTTCTGGGTTTCTCATGCAAGTTTTCGATGTAGGAAGATGCCCTTGAACCTGGAGATTTGGGACCCATGCGATGGGTAGCACGCAGTATTACTTTAAAGGGTCTGCGTTTGCTCACCCAACCTCACCAAACCTCTCAGCCCCAAGAGTTTCCACACTTATTTCTCGTCCAGCTGTGGGTCTAGATATGGTCAATCCAGGTTGCATCACAGACCCTGAACGAATTGTGTAAGAATTTCTCGCTCTTTCACTGTCTTTGTTTCATGGGTGTTTAAAAGTAATTTATTTTTATAATGGGGTTTAGCTGCTTTTCACGGCTGTGTTTATGCCGCTTTACACCCACTTGACACACTAACAGAGAGATATCAATACATAGGTTTTAAGATTATTACTAGTCAGATATATTCTTGTGCGGTGAATCGGGCGTGTTGAGTCCAGTTCTCTGAGCAAGGAGTAGGTCTTGTCTATTACATATTGGGTTTATGGAACGGTATCTGAGCTAATTTGAAACTCTTGTTTTATGTATCACCCCACCTCACCTTTCCCGTTAAGCAGCCATAGTGTGTTTTCTGCATGTGTGACTCTGTTCTGTTTTGTAATTCAGTTCAAGTGTAACGGTTTTTACATTCCCTCTATAAGTGACACCTTATGAGAAGTGTCCTTTTCTGTGTGACTTATTTCACTTAGAATCGTCGTACCTAAATCCACTCATCATGCTGCTACTAGCCTTATGACATTGATTTCATGGCTGAGTGATATTCCATTGTACATAAGGACCACAACTTTTTTCTCCATTTTTCGCTTTCCTGGGATATTTAAGGTGGAATGAAGTGGAGGTCCTTGTCAACAGAGCAGCCCTAAACTTTGGGGTTCTTGTGTCTTGCTGATTTTTAATTTTCCCACTTTATACCCCCATGCGTGGAAGTGCCCTATGCTCTCTAAGCTGTGTTTTTTAGATGTTTCAGGACACACCGTACACTTCTCCAGGGTGGCTGTTGGCAATTTACATCCCACCTATCAGTGTAGCATGGCTCCCATTTCTCCATGGCCTGTCCTGCATTTCTGGTTTTGACACTTTTTTCAGCATGGCCCTTTTGACCGATGGGAAGCGAGACTTCTTTGTAGCGCTGATTTGCCTTTCCAGGTTGCTTGGTTGGCCAAAAAGGGCGTATGCGTTTTTTCCTGAATATATTAAGGAAAAAACGCATACGCCCTTTTTGGCCAAGGGCATCATTGTCAACGTTTTGCCGCTTTTCATGTGCTTTAAAGGCGATTCGAATCTACCTCCTGAAATCTGTTTCCTGCAATTCTGCCTTGATTTCAATTCCTCTTCTTTGCCTTCTCTCAATATATTTGTGGACGAGAGTTATCATTTATAACTGTGCAGGTTTGTGAATTGCAGTGCCCTGAAGCTCCATTTTACAACTTGGCTTTTCGGGAGCTGGCCGCAAAAGCGCAGGATGGCTTCAGGCCCTGTTCTGGTTCCGGGGGTCAGGCTGAGCCTGTGGTTAATTCTTCTTCCTGATGGGAAAATAGAGTGACCTGTGCCTGTCCCAACACCAAGAGCTAGTCTCTCATTGGTTCCCCGTCTTCCCGTTCATCCTCAGGACAAATTGCAACCTGTACGGAACAGGAGGTTAAAGGTGCTGATGCTCCAAGTAGGGAGATTGCTACTAAAGTGGCTGGAATGGCGAACCCGAGCACAAGGAGATGAGAAATGAGGTGCGTTTTAGAAACCTTTCCCCATCACACGGTCTAAAATCTTCTGGGTTTCTCATGCAAGTTTTCGATGTAGGAAGATGCCCTTGAACCTGGAGATTTGGGACCCATGCGATGGGTAGCACGCAGTATTACTTTAAAGGGTCTGCGTTTGCTCACCCAACCTCACCAAACCTCTCAGCCCCAAGAGTGTCCACCCTTATGTCTCATCCAGCTGTGGGTCTAGATATGGTCAATCCAGGTTGCATCACAGACCCTGAACGAATTGTGTAAGAATTTCTCGCTCTTTCACTGTCTTTGTTTCATGGGTTTTTAAAAGTAAGTTATTTTTATAATGGGGTTTAGCTGCTTTTCACGGCTGTGTTTATGCCGCTTTACACCCACTTGACACACTAACAGAGAGATATCAATACATAGGTTTTAAGATTATTACTAGTCAGATATATTCTTGTGCGGTGAATCGGGCGTGTTGAGTCCAGTTCTCTGAGCAAGGAGTAGGTCTTGTCTATTACATATTGGGTTTATGGAACGGTATCTGAGCTAATTTGAAACTCTTGTTTTATGTATCACCCCACCTCACCTTTCCCGTTAAGCAGCCATAGTGTGTTTTCTGCATGTGTGACTCTGTTCTGTTTTGTAATTCAGTTCAAGTGTAACGGTTTGTACATTCCCTCTATAAGTGACACCTTATGAGAAGTGTCCTTTTCTGTGTGACTTATTTCACTTAGAATCGTCGTACCTAAATCCACTCATCATGCTGCTACTAGCCTTATGACATTGATTTCATGGCTGAGTGATATTCCATTGTACATAAGGACCACAACTTTTTTCTCCATTTTTCGCTTTCCTGGGATATTTAAGGTGGAATGAAGTGGAGGTCCTTGTCAACAGAGCAGCCCTAAACTTTGGGGTTCTTGTGTCTTGCTGATTTTTAATTTTCCCACTTTATACCCCCATGCGTGGAAGTGCCCTATGCTCTCTAAGCTGTGTTTTTTAGATGTTTCAGGACACACCGTACACTTCTCCAGGGTGGCTGTTGGCAATTTACATCCCGCCTATCAGTGTAGCATGGCTCCCATTTCTCCATGGCCTGTCCTGCATTTCTGGTTTTGACACTTTTTTCAGCATGGCCCTTTTGACCGATGGGAAGCGAGACTTCTTTGTAGCGCTGATTTGCCTTTCCAGGTTGCTTGGTTGGCCAAAAAGGGCGTATGCGTTTTTTCCTGAATATATTAAGGAAAAAACGCATACGCCCTTTTTGGCCAAGGGCATCATTGTCAACGATTTGCCGCTTTTCATGTGCTTTAAAGGCGATTTGAATCTCCCTCCTGAAATCTGTTTCCTGCAATTCTGCCTTGATTTCAATTCCTCGTCTTTGCCTTCCCTCAATATATTTGTGGACGAGAATTATCATTTCTAACTGTGCAGGTTTGTGAATTGCAGTGCCCTGAAGCTCCATTTTACAACTCGCTTTTTTGGGAGCTGGCCGCAAAAGCGCAGGATGGCTTCAGGCCCTGTTCTGGTTCCTGGTGGCAGGCTGAGCCTGTGGTTAATTCTTCTTCCTGATGGGAAAATAGAGTGACCTGTGCCTGTCCCAACACCAAGAGCTAGCCTCTCATTGGTTCCCCGTCTTCCCGTTCATCCTCAGGACAAATTGCAACCTGTACAGAACAGGAGGTTAAAGGTGCTGATGCTCCAAGTAGGGAGATTGCTAGTAAAGTGGCTGGAATAGCGAACCCGAGCAAAAGGAGATGAGAAATGAGGTGCGTTTTAGAAACCTTTCCCCATCACACGGTGTACCATCTTCTGGGTTTCTCATGCATGTTTTCGATGTAGGAAGATGCCCTTGAACCTGGAGATTTGGGACCCATGCGATGGGTAGCACGCAGTATTACTTTAAAGGGTCTGCGTTTGCTCACCCAACCTCACCAAACCTCTCAGCCCCAAGAGTGTCCACCCTTATTTCTCATCCAGCTGTGGGTCTAGATATGGTCAATCCAGGTTGCATCACAGACCCTGAACGAATTGTGTAAGAATTTCTCGCTCTTTCACTGTCATTGTTTCATGGGTTTTTAAAAGTAATTTATTTTTATAATGGGGTTTAGCTGCTTTTCACGGCTGTGTTTATGCCGCTTTACACCCACTTGACACACTAACAGAGAGATATCAATACATAGGTTTTAAGATTATTACTAGTCAGATATATTCTTGTGCGGTGAATCGGGCGTGTTGAGTCCAGTTCTCTGAGCAAGGAGTAGGTCTTGTCTATTACATATTGGGTTTATGGAACGGTATCTGAGCTAATTTGAAACTCTTGTTTTATGTATCACCCCACCTCACCTTTCCCGTTAAGCAGCCATAGTGTGTTTTCTGCATGTGTGACTCTGTTCTGTTTTGTAATTCAGTTCAAGTGTAACGGTTTGTACATTCCCTCTATAAGTGACACCTTATGAGAAGTGTCCTTTTCTGTGTGACTTATTTCACTTAGAATCGTCGTACCTAAATCCACTCATCATGCTGCTACTAGCCTTATGACATTGATTTCATGGCTGAGTGATATTCCATTGTACATAAGGACCACAACTTTTTTCTCCATTTTTCGCTTTCCTGGGATATTTAAGGTGGAATGAAGTGGAGGTCCTTGTCAACAGAGCAGCCCTAAACTTTGGGGTTCTTGTGTCTTGCTGATTTTTAATTTTCCCACTTTATACCCCCATGTGTGGAAGTGCCCTATACTCTCTAATCTGTGTTTTTTATATGTTTCAGGACACACCGTACACTTCTCCAGAGTGGCTGTTGGCAATTTACATCCCGACCATCAGTGTAGCAAGGCTCCCCTTTCTCCATGGCCTGTCCTGCATTTCTGGTTTTGACACTTTTTTCAGCATGGCCCTTTTGACCGATGGGAAGCGAGACTTCTTTGTAGCGCTGATTTGCCTTTCCAGGTTGCTTGGTTGGCCAAAAAGGGCGTATGCGTTTTTTCCTGAATATATTCAGGAAAAAACGCATACGCCTTTTTTGGCCAAGGACATCATTGTCAACGTTTTGCTGCTTTTCATGTGCTTTAAAGGCGATTCGAATCTACCTCCTGAAATCTGTTTCCTGCAATTCTGCCTTGATTTCATTTCCTCGTCTTTGCCTTCCCTCAATATATTTGTGGATGAGAGTTATCATTTATAACTGTGCAGGTTTGTGAATTGCAGTGCCCTGAAGCTCCATTTTACAACTCGCTTTTTCGGGAGCTGGCCGCAAAAGCGCAGGATGTCTTCAGGCCCTGTTCTGGTTCCGGGGGGCAGGCTGAACCTGTGGTTAATTCTTCTTCCTGATGGGAAAATAGAGTGACCTGTGCCTGTCCCAACACCAAGAGCTAGTCTCTCATTGGTTCCCCGTCTTCTCGTTCATCCAAAGGACAAATTACAACCTGTACGGAACAAGAGGATAAAGGTGCTGATGCTCCAAGTAGGGAGATTGCTAGTAAAGTGGCTGGAATGGCGAAGCCGAGCACAAGGAGATGAGAAATGAGGTGCGTTTTAGAAACCTTTCCCCATCACACGGTGTACCATCTTCTGGGTTTCTCATGCATGTTTTCGATGTAGGAAGATGCCCTTGAACCTGGAGATTTGGGACCCATGCGATGGGTAGCACGCAGTATTACTTTAAAGGGTCTGCGTTTCCTCACCCAACCTCACCAAAACTCTCAGCCCCAAGAGTGTCCACCCTTATGTCTCATCCATCTGTGGGTCTAGATATGGTCAATCCAGGTTGCATCACAGCCCCTGAACGAATTGTGTAAGAATTACTCTCTCTTTCACTGTCTTTGTTTCATGGGTTTTTAAAAGTAGTTTATTTTTATAATGGGGTTTAGCTGCTTTTCACGGCTGTGTTTATGCCGCTTTACACCCACTTGACACACTAACAGAGAGATATCAATACATAGGTTTTAAGATTATTACTAGTCAGATATATCCTTGTGCGGTGAATCGGGCGTGTTGAGTCCAGTTCTCTGAGCAAGGAGTAGGTCTTGTCTATTACATATTGGGTTTATGGAACGGTATATGAGCTAATTTGAAACTCTTGTTTTATGTATCACCCCACCTCACCTTTCCCGTTCAGCAGCCATAGTGTGTTTTCTGCATGTGTGACTCTGTTCTGTTTTGTAATTCAGTTCAAGTGTAACGGTTTTTACATTCCCTCTATAAGTGACACCTTATGAGAAGTGTCCTTTTCTGTGTGACTTAATTCACTTAGAATCCTCGTACCTAAATCCACTCATCATGCTGCTACTAGCCTTAGGATATTGATTTCATGGCTGAGTGATATTCCATTGTACATAAGGACCACATCTACTTTATCCATTTTTCTCTTTCCTGGGATATTTAAGGTGGAATGAAGTGGAGGTCCTTGTCAACAGAGCAGCCCTAAACATTGGGGTGCTTGTGTCTTGCTGATTTTTAATTTTCCCAGTTTATACCCCCATGCGTGGATGTGCCCTATGCTCTCTAAGCTGTGGTTTTTAGATGTTTCAGAACACACCGTACCCTTCTCCAGAGTGGCTGTTGGCAATTTACATCCCGCCCATCAGTGTAGCAAGGCTCCCATTTCTCCATGGCCTTTCCTGCATTTCTGGTTTTGACACTTATTTCAGCATGGCCCTTTTGACCGATGGGAAGCGAGACTTCTTTGTAGCGCTGATTTGCCTTTCCAGGTTGCTTGGTTGGCCAAAAAGAGCGTATGCGTTTTTTCCTGAATATATTCAGGAAAAAACGCATACGCCCTTATTGGCCAAGGGCATCATTATCAACGTTTTGCCGCTTTTCATGGGCTTTAAAGGCGTTTCGGATCTACCTCATGAAATCTGTTTCCTGCAATTCTGCCTTGATTTCAACTCCTCTTCTTTGCCTTCCCTCAATATATTTGTGGACGAGAGTTATCATTTATAACTCTGAAGGTTTGTGAATTGCAGTGCCCTGAAGCTCCATTTTACAACACGCTTTTTTGGGAGCTGACCGAAAAAGCGCAGGATGGCTTCAGGCCCTGTTCTGGTTCTGGGGGGCAGGCTGAGTCTGTGGTTAATTCTTCTTCCTGATGGGAAAATAGGGTGACCTGTGTCTGTCCCAATTCCAAGAGCTAGTCTCTCATTGGTTCCCCGTCTTCCCGTTCATCCTCAAGAAAAATTGCAACCTGTACGGAACAGGAGGTTAAAGGTGCTCATACTCCAAGTAGGGAGATTGCTAGTAAAGTGGCTGGAATGGCGAACACGAGCACAAGGAGATGAGAAATGAGGTGCGTTTTAGAAACCATTCCCCATCACACGGTGTACCGTTTTCTGGGTTTCTCATGCATGTTTTCGATGTAGGAAGATACCCTTGATCCTGGAGATTTGGACCCATGTGATGGGTACCACGCAGTATTACTTTAAATAACCTGCGTTTGCTCACCCAACCTCACCAAACCTCTAAGCCCCAAGAGCGTCCACGCTTATGTCTCATCCAGCTGTAGGTCTAGATATGGTCAATCCAGGTTCCATCACAGCCCCTGAACGAATTGTGTAAGAATTTCTCTCTCTTTCACTGTCTTTGTTTCATGGGTTTTTAAAATTAATTTATTTTTATAATGGGGTTTAGCTGCTTTTCACTGCTATGTTTATGCCGCTTTACACCCACTTGTCACACTAACAGAGAGATTTCAATACATAGGTTTTAAGATTATTACTAGTAAGATATATACTTGTGTGGTGAATAAGGGGTGTTGAGTCCAGTTCTCTGAGCAAGGAGTAGGTCTTGTCTGTTACATATTGGGTTTATGGAACGGTATCTGAGCTAATTTGAAACCCTTGTTTTATGTATCACCCCACCTCACCTTTCCCGTTAAGCAGCCATAGTGTGTTTTCTGCATGTGTGACTCTGTTCTGTTTTGTAATTCAGTTCAAGTGTAACGGTTTTTACATTCCCTCTATAAGTGATACCTTATGAGAAATGTCCTTTTTTGTGTGACTAATTTCACTTAGAATCGTCGTACCTAAATCCACTCATCATGCTGCTACTAGCCTCATGACATTGATTTCATGGATGAGTGATATTCCATTGTACATAAGGACCACATCTACTTTATCCATTTTTCTCTTTCCTGGGATATTTAAGGTGGAATGAAGTGGAGGTCCTTGTCAACAGAGCAGCCCTAAACTTTGGGTTGCTTGTGTCCTGCTGATTTTTAATTTTCCCAATTTATACCCCCATGCGTGGAAGTGCCCTATGCTCTCTAAGCTGTGTTTTTTAGATGTTTCAGGACACACCGTACCCTTCTCCAGAGTGGCTTTTGGCAATATACATCCCGCCCATCAGCGTAGCAAGGCTCCCATTTCTCCATGGCCTCTCCTGCATTTCTGGTTTTGACACTTTTCTCAGCATGGCCCTTTTGACCGATGGGAAGCGAGACTTCTTTGTTGCGCTGATTTGCCTTTCCAGGTTGCTTGGTTGGCTAAAAAGTGCCTATGCGTTTTTTCCTGAGTATATTCAGGAAAAAACGCATAAGCTCTTTTTGGCCAAGGGCATCATTGTCAACGTTTTGCCGCTTTACATATGCTTTAAAGGCATTTCGGATCTACCTCATGAAATCTGTTTCCTGCAATTCTGCCTTGATTTCAAATCCTCTTATTTGCCTTCACTCAATATGTTTGTGGACGAGAGTTATCATTTATAACTGTGCAGGTTTGTGAATTGCAGTGTCCTGATGCTCCATTTTACAACTCGCTTTTTTGGGAGCTGGCCGCAAAAGCGCAGGATGGCTTCAGGCCCTGTTCTGGTTCCGGGGGGCAGGCTGAGCCAGTGCTTAATTCTTCTTCCTGATGGGAAAATAGAGTGACCTGTGTCTGTCCCACTACCAAGAGCTAGTCTCTCATTGGTTCCCCGTTTTCCCGTTCATCCTCAGTACAAATTGCAACCTGTACGGAACAGGAGGTTAAAGGTGCTGATGCTCCAAGTAGGGAGATTGCTAGTAAAGTGGCTGGAATGGCGAACCCGAGCAAAAGGAGATGAGAAATGAGGTGCGTTTTAGAAACCTTTCCCCATCACACGGTGTACCATCTTCTGGGTTTCTCATGCATGTTTTCGATGTAGGAAGATGCCCTTGAACCTGGAGATTTGGGACCCATGCGATGGGTAGCACGCAGTATTACTTTAAAGGGTCTGCGTTTGCTCACCCAACCTCACCAAACCTCTCAGCCCCAAGAGTGTCCACCCTTATTTCTCATCCAGCTGTGGGTCTAGATATGGTCAATCCAGGTTGCATCACAGACCCTGAACGAATTGTGTAAGAATTTCTCGCTCTTTCACTGTCATTGTTTCATGGGTTTTTAAAAGTAATTTATTTTTATAATGGGGTTTAGCTGCTTTTCACGGCTGTGTTTATGCCGCTTTACACCCACTTGACACACTAACAGAGAGATATCAATACATAGGTTTTAAGATTATTACTAGTCAGATATATTCTTGTGCGGTGAATCGGGCGTGTTGAGTCCAGTTCTCTGAGCAAGGAGTAGGTCTTGTCTATTACATATTGGGTTTATGGAACGGTATCTGAGCTAATTTGAAACTCTTGTTTTATGTATCACCCCACCTCACCTTTCCCGTTAAGCAGCCATAGTGTGTTTTCTGCATGTGTGACTCTGTTCTGTTTTGTAATTCAGTTCAAGTGTAACGGTTTGTACATTCCCTCTATAAGTGACACCTTATGAGAAGTGTCCTTTTCTGTGTGACTTATTTCACTTAGAATCGTCGTACCTAAATCCACTCATCATGCTGCTACTAGCCTTATGACATTGATTTCATGGCTGAGTGATATTCCATTGTACATAAGGACCACAACTTTTTTCTCCATTTTTCGCTTTCCTGGGATATTTAAGGTGGAATGAAGTGGAGGTCCTTGTCAACAGAGCAGCCCTAAACTTTGGGGTTCTTGTGTCTTGCTGATTTTTAATTTTCCCACTTTATACCCCCATGTGTGGAAGTGCCCTATACTCTCTAATCTGTGTTTTTTATATGTTTCAGGACACACCGTACACTTCTCCAGAGTGGCTGTTGGCAATTTACATCCCGACCATCAGTGTAGCAAGGCTCCCCTTTCTCCATGGCCTGTCCTGCATTTCTGGTTTTGACACTTTTTTCAGCATGGCCCTTTTGACCGATGGGAAGCGAGACTTCTTTGTAGCGCTGATTTGCCTTTCCAGGTTGCTTGGTTGGCCAAAAAGGGCGTATGCGTTTTTTCCTGAATATATTCAGGAAAAAACGCATACGCCTTTTTTGGCCAAGGACATCATTGTCAACGTTTTGCTGCTTTTCATGTGCTTTAAAGGCGATTCGAATCTACCTCCTGAAATCTGTTTCCTGCAATTCTGCCTTGATTTCATTTCCTCGTCTTTGCCTTCCCTCAATATATTTGTGGATGAGAGTTATCATTTATAACTGTGCAGGTTTGTGAATTGCAGTGCCCTGAAGCTCCATTTTACAACTCGCTTTTTCGGGAGCTGGCCGCAAAAGCGCAGGATGTCTTCAGGCCCTGTTCTGGTTCCGGGGGGCAGGCTGAACCTGTGGTTAATTCTTCTTCCTGATGGGAAAATAGAGTGACCTGTGCCTGTCCCAACACCAAGAGCTAGTCTCTCATTGGTTCCCCGTCTTCTCGTTCATCCAAAGGACAAATTACAACCTGTACGGAACAAGAGGATAAAGGTGCTGATGCTCCAAGTAGGGAGATTGCTAGTAAAGTGGCTGGAATGGCGAAGCCGAGCACAAGGAGATGAGAAATGAGGTGCGTTTTAGAAACCTTTCCCCATCACACGGTGTACCATCTTCTGGGTTTCTCATGCATGTTTTCGATGTAGGAAGATGCCCTTGAACCTGGAGATTTGGGACCCATGCGATGGGTAGCACGCAGTATTACTTTAAAGGGTCTGCGTTTCCTCACCCAACCTCACCAAAACTCTCAGCCCCAAGAGTGTCCACCCTTATGTCTCATCCATCTGTGGGTCTAGATATGGTCAATCCAGGTTGCATCACAGCCCCTGAACGAATTGTGTAAGAATTACTCTCTCTTTCACTGTCTTTGTTTCATGGGTTTTTAAAAGTAATTTATTTTTATAATGGGGTTTAGCTGCTTTTCACGGCTGTGTTTATGCCGCTTTACACCCACTTGACACACTAACAGAGAGATATCAATACATAGGTTTTAAGATTATTACTAGTCAGATATATCCTTGTGCGGTGAATCGGGCGTGTTGAGTCCAGTTCTCTGAGCAAGGAGTAGGTCTTGTCTATTACATATTGGGTTTATGGAACGGTATATGAGCTAATTTGAAACTCTTGTTTTATGTATCACCCCACCTCACCTTTCCCGTTCAGCAGCCATAGTGTGTTTTCTGCATGTGTGACTCTGTTCTGTTTTGTAATTCAGTTCAAGTGTAACGGTTTTTACATTCCCTCTATAAGTGACACCTTATGAGAAGTGTCCTTTTCTGTGTGACTTAATTCACTTAGAATCCTCGTACCTAAATCCACTCATCATGCTGCTACTAGCCTTAGGATATTGATTTCATGGCTGAGTGATATTCCATTGTACATAAGGACCACATCTACTTTATCCATTTTTCTCTTTCCTGGGATATTTAAGGTGGAATGAAGTGGAGGTCCTTGTCAACAGAGCAGCCCTAAACATTGGGGTGCTTGTGTCTTGCTGATTTTTAATTTTCCCAGTTTATACCCCCATGCGTGGAAGTGCCCTATGCTCTCTAAGCTGTGGTTTTTAGATGTTTCAGAACACACCGTACCCTTCTCCAGAGTGGCTGTTGGCAATTTACATCCCGCCCATCAGTGTAGCAAGGCTCCCATTTCTCCATGGCCTTTCCTGCATTTCTGGTTTTGACACTTATTTCAGCATGGCCCTTTTGACCGATGGGAAGCGAGACTTCTTTGTAGCGCTGATTTGCCTTTCCAGGTTGCTTGGTTGGCCAAAAAGAGCGTATGCGTTTTTTCCTGAATATATTCAGGAAAAAACGCATACGCCCTTATTGGCCAAGGGCATCATTATCAACGTTTTGCCGCTTTTCATGGGCTTTAAAGGCGTTTCGGATCTACCTCATGAAATCTGTTTCCTGCAATTCTGCCTTGATTTCAACTCCTCTTCTTTGCCTTCCCTCAATATATTTGTGGACGAGAGTTATCATTTATAACTCTGAAGGTTTGTGAATTGCAGTGCCCTGAAGCTCCATTTTACAACACGCTTTTTTGGGAGCTGACCGAAAAAGCGCAGGATGGCTTCAGGCCCTGTTCTGGTTCTGGGGGGCAGGCTGAGTCTGTGGTTAATTCTTCTTCCTGATGGGAAAATAGGGTGACCTGTGTCTGTCCCAATTCCAAGAGCTAGTCTCTCATTGGTTCCCCGTCTTCCCGTTCATCCTCAAGAAAAATTGCAACCTGTACGGAACAGGAGGTTAAAGGTGCTCATACTCCAAGTAGGGAGATTGCTAGTAAAGTGGCTGGAATGGCGAACACGAGCACAAGGAGATGAGAAATGAGGTGCGTTTTAGAAACCATTCCCCATCACACGGTGTACCGTTTTCTGGGTTTCTCATGCATGTTTTCGATGTAGGAAGATACCCTTGATCCTGGAGATTTGGACCCATGTGATGGGTACCACGCAGTATTACTTTAAAGTATCTGCGTTTGCTCACCCAACCTCACCAAACCTCTAAGCCCCAAGAGCGTCCACGCTTATGTCTCATCCAGCTGTAGGTCTAGATATGGTCAATCCAGGTTCCATCACAGCCCCTGAACGAATTGTGTAAGAATTTCTCTCTCTTTCACTGTCTTTGTTTCATGGGTTTTTAAAATTAATTTATTTTTATAATGGGGTTTAGCTGCTTTTCACTGCTATGTTTATGCCGCTTTACACCCACTTGTCACACTAACAGAGAGATTTCAATACATAGGTTTTAAGATTATTACTAGTAAGATATATACTTGTGTGGTGAATAAGGGGTGTTGAGTCCAGTTCTCTGAGCAAGGAGTAGGTCTTGTCTGTTACATATTGGGTTTATGGAACGGTATCTGAGCTAATTTGAAACCCTTGTTTTATGTATCACCCCACCTCACCTTTCCCGTTAAGCAGCCATAGTGTGTTTTCTGCATGTGTGACTCTGTTCTGTTTTGTAATTCAGTTCAAGTGTAACGGTTTTTACATTCCCTCTATAAGTGATACCTTATGAGAAATGTCCTTTTTTGTGTGACTAATTTCACTTAGAATTGTCGTACCTAAATCCACTCATCATGCTGCTACTAGCCTCATGACATTGATTTCATGGATGAGTGATATTCCATTGTACATAAGGACCACATCTACTTTATCCATTTTTCTCTTTCCTGGGATATTTAAGGTGGAATGAAGTGGAGGTCCTTGTCAACAGAGCAGCCCTAAACTTTGGGTTGCTTGTGTCCTGCTGATTTTTAATTTTCCCAATTTATACCCCCATGCGTGGAAGTGCCCTATGCTCTCTAAGCTGTGTTTTTTAGATGTTTCAGGACACACCGTACCCTTCTCCAGAGTGGCTTTTGGCAATATACATCCCGCCCATCAGCGTAGCAAGGCTCCCATTTCTCCATGGCCTCTCCTGCATTTCTGGTTTTGACACTTTTCTCAGCATGGCCCTTTTGACCGATGGGAAGCGAGACTTCTTTGTTGCGCTGATTTGCCTTTCCAGGTTGCTTGGTTGGCTAAAAAGTGCCTATGCGTTTTTTCCTGAGTATATTCAGGAAAAAACGCATAAGCTCTTTTTGGCCAAGGGCATCATTGTCAACGTTTTGCCGCTTTACATATGCTTTAAAGGCATTTCGGATCTACCTCATGAAATCTGTTTCCTGCAATTCTACCTTGATTTCAAATCCTCTTATTTGCCTTCACTCAATATGTTTGTGGACGAGAGTTATCATTTATAACTGTGCAGGTTTGTGAATTGCAGTGTCCTGATGCTCCATTTTACAACTCGCTTTTTTGGGAGCTGGCCGCAAAAGCGCAGGATGGCTTCAGGCCCTGTTCTGGTTCCGGGGGGCAGGCTGAGCCAGTGCTTAATTCTTCTTCCTGATGGGAAAATAGAGTGACCTGTGTCTGTCCCACTACCAAGAGCTAGTCTCTCATTGGTTCCCCGTTTTCCCGTTCATCCTCAGTACAAATTGCAACCTGTACGGAACAGGAGGTTAAAGGTGCTGATGCTCCAAGTAGGGAGATTGCTAGTAAAGTGGCTGGAATGGCGAACCCGAGCACAAGGAGATGAGAAATGAGGTGCATTTTAGAAACCTTTCCCCATCACACGGTGTACCATCTTCTGGGTTTCTCATGCATGTTTTTGATGTAGGAAGATGCCCTTGAACCTGGAGATGTGGGACCCATGGGACGGGTACCACGCTGTATTACTTTAAAGGGTCTGCGTTTGCTCACCCAACCTCACCAAACCTCTCAGCCCCAAAAGTGTCCACCCTTATGTCTCATCCAGCTGTGTGACTAGATATGGTCAATCCAGGTTGCATCACAGCCCCTGAACGAATTGTGTAAGAATTTCTCTCTCTTGCACTCTCTTTGTTTCATGGGTTTTTTAAAGTAATTTATTTTTATAATGGGGTTTAGCTGCTTTTCACTGCTGTGTTTATGCCGCTTTACACCCACTTGACACACTAACAGAGAGATTACAATACATAGGTTTTAAGTTTATTACTAGTCAGATATATCCTTGTGTGGTGAATAGGAGGTGTTGAGTCCCGTTCTCTGAGCAAGGAGTAGGTCTTGTCTATTACATATTGGGTTTATGGAACGGTATCTCAGCTAATTTGAAACCCTTGTTTTATGTATCACCCCACCTCACCTTTCCTGTTAAGCAGCCATAGTGTGTTTTCTGCATGTGTGACTCTGTTCTATTTTGTAATTCAGTTCAAGTGTAACGGTTTTTACATTCCCTCTATAAGTGATACCTTATGAGAAATGTCCTTTTCTGTGTGACTTATTTCACTTAGAATCGTCGTACCTAAATCCACTCATCATGCTGCTACTAGCCTCATGACATTGATTTCATGGCTGAGTGATATTCCATTGTACATAAGGACCACATCTACTTTATCCATTTTTCTCTTTCCTGGGATATTTAAGGTGGAATGAAGTGGAGGTCCTTGTCAACAGAGCAACCCTAAACTTTGGGGTGCTTGTGTCTTGCTGATTTTATTTTTCCCACTTTATACCCCCATGCGTGGAAGTGCCCGATGCTCCCTAAGCTGTGTTTTTTAGATGTTTCAGGACACACCGTACCCTTCTCAGGAGTGGCTGTTGGCAATTTACATCCCGCCCATCAGCGTAGCAAGGCTCCCATTTCTCCATAGCCTGTCCTGCATTTCTGGTTTTGACAATTTTCTCAGCATGGCCCTTTTCACCGATGGGAAGTGAGACTTCTTTGTAGCGCTGATTTGCCTTTCCAGATTGCTTGGTTGGCCAAAACGGTCGTATGCGTTTTTTCCTGAATATATTCAGGAAAAGACGCATACGCACTTTTTGGCCAAGGGCATCATTGTCAACGTTTTCCTGCTTTTCATGTGCTTTAAAGGCGTTTCGGATCTACCTCATGAAATCTGTTTCCTGCAATTCTGCCTTGATTTCAAATCCTCTTCTTTGCCTTCCCTCAATATATTTGTGGACGAGAGTTATCATTTATAATTCTGCAGGTTTGTGAATTGCAGTGCCCTGAAGCTCCATTTTACAACTCGATTTTTTGGGAGCTGGCCGTAAAAGCACAGAATGGCTTCAGGCCCTGTTCTGGTTCCGGGGGGCAGGCTGAGCCTGTGGTTAATTCTTCTTCCTGATGGGAAAATAGAGTGACCTGTGCCTGTCCCAACACCAACAGCTAGTCTCTCATTGGTTCCCCGTCTTCCCGTTCATCCTCAGGACAAATTGCAACCTGTACCAAACAGGAGGTTAAAGGTTCTGATGCTCAAAGTAGGGAGAATGCTAGTAAAGTGTCTGGAATGGCGAACCCGAACACAAGGAGAATAGAAATGAGGTGCGTTTTAGAACCCTTTCTCCATCACACGTTGTACCATCTTCTGGGTTTCTCATGCATGTTTTTGATGTAGGAAGATGCCCTTGAACCTTGAGATTTGGGACCCATGGGATGGGTTCCGCGCCGTATTACTTTAAAGGGTCTGCGTTTGCTCACCCAACCTCACCAAACCTCTCAGCCCCAAGAGTGTCCACCCTTATGTCTCATCCATCTGTGGGTCTAGATATGGTCAATCCGGGTTGCATCACAGCCCCTGAACGAATTGTGTAAGAATTTCTCTCTCTTTCACTGTCTTTGTTTCATGGGTTTTTAAAATTAATTTATTTTTATAATGGGGTTTAGCTGCTTTTCACTGCTGTGTTTATGCTGCTTTACACCCACTTGACACACTAACAGAGAGATATCAATACATAGGTTTTAAGATTATTACTAGTCAGATATATTCTTGTGCGGTGAATAGGGGGTGTTGAGTCCAGTTCTCTGAGCAACGAGTAGGTCTTGTCTATTACATATTGGGTTTATGGAACGGTATCTGAGCTAATTTGAAGCCGTTGTTTTATGTATCACCACACCTCACCTTTCCTGTTAAGCAGCCATAGTGTGTTTTCTAAACGTGTGACTCTGTTCTGTTTTGTAATTCAGTTCAAGTGTAACGGTTTTTACATTTCCTCTATAAGTGATATCTTATGAGAACTGTCATTTTCTGTGTGACTTATTTCACTTAGAATCGTCGTACCTAAATCCACTCATCATGCTGCTACTAGGCTCATGACATTGATTTCATGGCTGAGTGATATTCCATTGTACAGAAGGACCACATCTACTTTATCCATTTTTCTCTTTCCTGGGATATTTAAGGTGGAATGAAGTGGAGGTCCTTTTCAACATAGCAGCCCTAAACTTTGGGGTGCTTGTGTCTTGCTGATTTTTAATTTTCCCAATTTATACCCCCATGCGTGGAAGTGCCCTATGCTCTCTAAGCTGTGTTTTTTAGATGTTTCAGGACACACCGTACCCTTCTCCAGAGTGGCTGTTGGCAATTTACATCCCGCACATCCGCGTAGCAAGGCTCCCATTTCTCCATGGCCTGTCATGCATTTCTGGTTTTGACACTTTTTTCAGCATGGCACTTTTGACCGATTTGGAGCGAGACTACTTTGTAGCGCTGATTTGCCTTTCCAGGTTGCTTGGTTGGCCAAAAAGGGCGTATGCTTTTTTTCCTGAATATATTCAGGAAAAAACGCATACGCCCTTTTTGGCGAAGGGCCTCATTGTCAATGTTTTGCCGCTTTTCATGTGATTTAAAGGCGTTTCGGATCTACCTCATGAAATCTGTTTCCTGCAATTCTGCCTTGATTTCAAATCCTCTTCTTTGCCGTTCCTCAATATATTTGTGGACGAGAGTTATCATTTATAACTCTGAAGGTTTGTGAATTGCAGTGCCCTGAAGCTACATTTTACAACACGCTTTTTTGGGAGCTGGCCGAAAAAGCGCAGGATGGCTTCAGGCCCTGTTCTGGTTCTGGGGGGCAGGCTGAGTCTGTGGTTAATTCTTCTTCCTGATGGGAAAATAGGGTGACCTGTGTCTGTCCCAATTCCAAGAGCTAGTCTCTCATTGGTTCCCCGTCTTCCCGTTCATCCTCAAGACAAATTGCAACCTGTACGGAACAGGAGGTTAAAGGTGCTGATACTCCAAGTAGGGAGATTGCTAGTAAAGTGGCTGGAATGGCGAACACGAGCACAAGGAGATGAGAAATGAGGTGCGTTTTAGAAACCTTTCCCCATCACTCGGTGTACCGTTTTCTGGGTTTCTCATGCATGTTTTCGATGTAGGAAGATACCCTTGATCCTGGAGATTTGGACCCATGTGATGGGTACCGCGCAGTATTACTTTAAAGTATCTGCGTTTGCTCACCCAACCTCACCAAACCTCTCAGCCCCAAGAGCGTCCACGCTTATGTCTCATCCAGCTGTAGGTCTAGATATGGTCAATCCAGGTTCCATCACAGCCCCTGAACGAATTGTGTAAGAATTTCTCTCTCTTTCACTGTCTTTGTTTTATGGGTTTTTAAAATTAATTTATTTTTATAATGGGGTTTAGCTGCTTTTCACTGCTATGTTTATGCCGCTTTACACCCACTTGTCACACTAACAGAGAGATTTCAATACATAGGTTTTAAGATTATTACTAGTCAGATATATACTTGTGTGGTGAATAAGGGGTGTTGAGTCCAGTTCTCTGAGCAAGGAGTAGGTCTTGTCTGTTACATATTGGGTTTATGGAACGGTATCTGAGCTAATTTGAAACCCTTGTTTTATGTATCTCCCCAACTAACCTTTCCCGTTAAGCAGCCATAGTGTGTTTTCTGCATGTGTGACTCTGTTCTGTTTTGTAATTCAATTCAAGTGTAACGGTTTTACATTCCCTCTATAAGTGATACCTTATGAGAAATGTCCTTTTTTGTGTGACTAATTTCACTTAGAATTGTCGTACCTAAATCCACTCATCATGCTGCTACTAGGCTCATGACATTGATTTCATGGCTGAGTGATATTCCATTGTACAGAAGGACCACATCTACTTTATCCATTTTTCTCTTTCCTGGGATATTTAAGGTGGAATGAAGTGGAGGTCCTTGTCAACAGAGCAGCCCTAAACTTTGGGTTGCTTGTGTCCTGCTGATTTTTAATTTTCCCAATTTATACCCCCATGCGTGGAAGTGCCCTATGCTCTCTAAGCTGTGTTTTTTAGATGTTTCAGGACACACCGTACCCTTCTCCAGAGTGGCTTTTGGCAATATACATCCCGCCCATCAGCGTAGCAAGGCTCCCATTTCTCCATGGCCTCTCCTGCATTTCTGGTTTTGACACTTTTCTCAGCATGGCCCTTTTGACCGATGGGAAGCGAGACTTCTTTGTAGCGCTGATTTGCCTTTCCAGGTTGCTTGGTTGGCTAAAAAGTGCCTATGCGTTTTTTCCTGAGTATATTCAGGAAAAAACGCATAAGCTCTTTTTGGCCAAGGGCATCATTGTCAACGTTTTGCCCCTTTACATGTGCTTTAAAGGCGTTTCGGATCTACCTCATGAAATCTGTTTTCTGCAATTCTGCCTTGATTTCAAATCCTCTTATTTGCCTTCCCTCAATATATTTGTGGACGAGAGTTATCATTTATAACTCTGCAGGTTTGTGAATTGCAGTGTCCTGAAGCTCCATTTTACAACTCGCTTTTTTGGGAGCTGGACGCAAAAGCGCATGATGGCTTCAGGCCCTGTTCTGGTTCTGGGGGGCAGGCTGAGCCATTGGTTAATTCTTCTTCCTGATGGGAAAATAGTGTGACCTGTGTCTGTCCCAATACCAAGAGCTAGTCTCTCATTGGTTCCCCGTTTTCCCGTTCATTCTCAGTACAATTTGCAACCTGTACGGAACAGGAGGTTAAAGGTGCTGATGCTCCAAGTAGGGAGATTGCTAGGAAAGTGGCTGGAATGGCAAACCCGAGCACAAGGAGATGAGAAATGAGGTGCATTTTAGAAACCTTTCCCCATCACACGGTGTACCATCTTCTGCGTTTCTCATGCATGTTTTTGATGTAGGAAGATGCCCTTGAACCTGGAGATGTGGGACCCATGGGATGGGTACCACGCTGTATTACTTTAAAGGGTCTGCGTTTGCTCACCCAACCTCACCAAACCTCTCAGCCCCTAAAGTGTCCACCCTTATGTCTCATCCAGCTGTGGGTCTAGATATAGTCAATCCAGGTTCCATCACAGCCCCTGAACGAATTTTGTAAGAATTTCTCTCTATATAACTGTCTTTGTTTCATGGGTTTTTAATTTTTCTATAATGGGGTTTAGCTGTTTTTCACCGCTGTGTTTATGCCGCTTTACACCCACTGGACACAATAACGGAGATATATCAAAACATTGGTTTTAAGATTATTACTAGTCAAATATATTCTTGTGTGGTGAATAGGGCGTGTTGAGTCCAGTACTCTGAGCATGGAGTAGGTCTTGTCTACTACGTATTGGGTTTACGGAACGGTATCTGAGCTAATTTGAAACCCTTCTTTTATGTATCACCCCACCTCACCTTTCCCGTTAAGCAGCCATAGTGTGTTTTCTGCATGTGTGACTCTGTTCTGTTTTGTAATTCAGTTCAAGTGTAACGGTTTTTACATTCCCTCTATAAGTGATAGCTTATGATAAGTGTCTTTTTCTGTGTGACTTATTTCACTTAGAATCATCGAAACTTAATCCACTCATCATGCTGCTACTAGCCTTATGACATTGATTTCATGGCTGAGTGATATTCCATTGTACATAAGGACCACAACTTCTTTATCCTTTTTTGTCTTTCCTGGGATATTTAAGGTGGAATGAAGTGGAGGTCTTTTTCAACAGAGCAGCCCTAAACTTTGGGGTGTTTGTGTCTTGCTGATTTTTAATTTTCTGAATTTATACACCCAATAGTGGTAGTGCCCTACGTTCTCTACGCTGTGTTTTTCAGATGTTTCAGGACACACCGTACACTTCTCCAGAGTGACAGTTGGCAATTTACATCCCGCCCATCAGTGTAGCAAGGCTCCCATTTCTGCATGGCCTATTCTGCATTTCTGGTTTTGACACATTTTTCAGCATGGCCCTTTTGACCAATGGGAAACGAGACTTCTTTGTAGCGCTGATTTGCGTTTCCAGGTTGCTTGGTTGGCCAAAAAGGGCGTATGCGTTTTTTCCTGAATATATTCAGGAAAGTACGCATACGCCCTTTTTGGCCAAGGGCATCATTGTCGAAGTTTTGCTGCTTCTCCTGTGCTTTAAAGGCGATTCGAATCTACCTCCTGAAATCTGTTTCCTGCATGTCTGCCTTGCTTTCAAATCCTCTTCTTTGCCTTCCCTCAATATATTTGTGGACGAGAGTTATCATTTATAACTCTGCAGGTTTGTGAATTGCAGTGCCCCTGAGCTCCATTTTTCAACTCGCTTTTTTGGGATCTGGCTGCAAAATGGCAGGATGGCCTCAGGCACTATTCTGGTTCCGGGCGGCAGGCTGAGCCTGTGGTTAATTCTTCTTCTTGATGGGAAAATAGAGTGACCTGTGCCTCTCCCAACACCTAGAGCTAGTCTCTCATTGGCTCCCCCTTTTCCCGTTCATCCTCAGGACAAATTGCAACCTGTATGGAACAGGAGGTTAAAGGTGCTGATTCTCCAAGGAGGGAGATTGCTAGTAAAGCAGCTGGAATGGCGAACAAGAGCACAAGGAGATGAGGAATGAGGTGCGTTTTAGAAACCTTTCCCGATCACACAGTGACCACCTTCTGGGTTTCTCATGCATGTTTTCAATGTAGGAAGATGCCCTTGAACCTGGAGGTTTGGGACCAATGGGATGGGTAACAGGCAGTATTACTTTAAAGGCTCTGCATTTGCTCCCCCAACCTCAACAAAACTCTCTGCCCCGAGAGTGTCCACCCTTATGTTTCATCCAGCTGTGGGTCTAGATATAATCAATCCAGGTTGCATCACAGCCACTGAACGAATTTTGTAGGAATTTCTCTCTCTTTCACTGTCTTTGTTTCACGGGTTTTTAAAAGTAATTTATTTTTATAATAGGGTTTAGCTGCTTTTCACTGCTGTGTTTATGCCGCTTTACACCCACTTGACACACTAACAGAGAGATTACAATACATAGGTTTTAAGTTTATTACTAGTCAGATATATCCTTGTGTGGTGAATAGGAGGTGTTGAGTCCCGTTCTCTGAGCAAGGAGTAGGTCTTGTCTATTACATATTGGGTTTATGGAACGGTATCTGAGCTAATTTGAAACCCTTGTTTTATGCATCACCCCACCTCACCTTTCCCGTTAAGCAGCCATAGTGTGTTTTCTACATGTGTGACTCTGTTCTGTTTTGTAATTCAGTTCAAGTGTAGCGGTTTTTACATTCCCTCTATTAGTGATAGCTTAGGATAAGTGTCTTTTTCTGTGTGACTTATTTCACTTAGAATCGTCGTACCTAAATCCACTCATCATGCTGCTACTAGCCTTATGACATTGATTACATGGCTGAGTGATATCCCATTGTACATAAGGACCACCACTTCTTTATCCATTTTCCTCTTTTCTGGGATATTTAATGTGTCATGAAGTGGCGGTTCTTGTCAACAGAGCAGCCCTAAACTTTGGGGTGCCTGTGTCTTGCTTATATTTAGTTTTCCCAATTTATATGCCCATGAGTGGATGTGCCCCTTTCTCTCTAGCTGTGTTTTGTAGATGTTTTAGGAAACACCATACCCTTCTCCAGAGTCGTCATTTGCAATTTACATCCCACCCATCAGTGTAACCAGGCTCCCTTTCCTCCCTGTCCTCTCCTGCATTTCTTGTGTTTACCCTTATTTAAGAAGGCCATTTTGACCTATGGGAAGTCAGACTTCTTTGTAGTGCTGAATTGAATTTCCGGCTTGCTTGGTTGGCCAAAAAGGGCCTATCGGTTTTTTCTTGAATTCATTCAGAAAAAAACGCATATGCTCTATTTGTCCAAGTGCATCATTGTCAACGTTTTGACGCTTTTCATGTGCTTTAGGTGTGATTCGAATCTAACTCCTGAAATTTGTTTCCTGCAATTCTGCCTTGATTTCAAATCGTCTTTGTTTCCTTCCCTCAATATATTTGTGGACGAGAGTTATCATTTATAACTCTGCAGGTTTGTGAATTGCAGTGCCCCTGAGCTCCATTTTTCAACTCGCTTTTTTGGGAGATTTCCGCAGAACCGCTGGTTTGCTTCTGGCCCTACTCTGGTTCCCGGTGGCAGGCTAAGCCTTTGCTTAATTCTTCTTCCTGACTGGAAAGTAGAGTGACATGTGCCTCTCCGAACATCTAGGGCTTGGCTCTCCTTGTTTCTCCTCCTTCCCCTTCTTCCTTTGGACAAATTCCAATTTCTGTGCAACTGGATGTTTATGGTGCTGACATCCTCAAGTGGGGAGATTTTAAGGAAAAATGCTGGAGGGGTGAACCCAAAAACCAGGAATTTTGGTGCCTTTTCCAAAATCTTCCTGATCCAACCGTGTTCCATCTTCTGGGTGTCACAGGCATGTTTTATCTGTAGGAAAGGTCCCGTGTATGTATGGAGAACACAAGGGATTTTTCCAAATCAGTGTCTCCCCGAACTCCAATCTGGGGAATTTTTAAGCTACTGGTACATGTGTGTTCATTAAGGGACTTGGGCCATAGGCAGAGTCCGAACTTTAGATGATTGAAGTCTTCAGGTTCAGAAACGCTCACCATTGGCCTCCTTTAGTTTTCATTTTATCTGTAGTTGATAGATGATGTCGATATAGATATCTATTGTTTTTCAGATTATTTCCCCTTAGGGGTCATTACAAAATATTGAGTATAGTTCCCTGTGCTATACAGTAGTTCCTTGTTGATGATATATTTTATACATAGCAGTGTGTATATGTTAATCTGAAACTGTTAATTTATCCCTCCTCCCATCTTTCCCCTTTGGTAATAAAAAATATAAGATTTTATACTTCTCAGAAATCTAGGAGCTGAAAGAGAGGTATCATTTTCAATGGAAAATCATTCAAATCAAGGTTGAAACTTCAACCAAGATTATTAGATGTACATCCTTGGAAAGAAATCACTGCATTTCTCTACTGTTGACCTGACAAATAAGACAAACCCCTCCACTGAACTTGCTTATAATAAAGTGATGGAAATATCAAATGGAAGTGTTAGAAACATCTTATTTTACACGAGCCTTATACACTGCTCTATGTTAATTACAGTTTGGCTCACACATCTGTTCATTGAAGTTACAATGTTCTCAAATTCTGTTACTGATCCTGCAGAGTGGGCCCCAACAAGGGTCTCCCTGCCCAGTGTCATTGGAGCCAACAGATCGAGACTGACTTTGGTTCAGAAGCAAAGGAAAACTTTATATTTTGATCAGAGAATGGAGAGGTGAGAGTGTGTGCTCCCCTGCGGGTTGTGGGCCGGCCTGCTGTGTAGGGATCCTGTCAGCGTCAGCGGGAGGGAGGGGGCGGAGCTCTCGAGGGCGAGGTTGGCTGGAGCTCAGGCTCTATGTCGCAGAGTCTGCACGGGACCCCACGAGCTGAGGTGTCAGCCCAGCCATTTTGCACTAGGAAATCGGGTCTGAAGTGTCGGGTGTGGGACCTCTGCATGTGGAAACCTAGGAGCAAGTGAAATTAGACAAAGCACAAAGGAAAAAATGGTTAGACTTTATTTTATTGCCCGGATTCTATTTTTATCTCCCAGGAATTTTTAATGGGCTTTGCCAGTGACAAAGCCCTCCTCTGCCTTTTGTCCCATTCCTCATTCTTGGGGCGCTGAGGGTGCAGACACGTCTTCTGTAAATGCTTCATGCTGAGTTGGGTGTCCTCATACCCAGGGGGAGGGGCAGGACTTCTCCCCAGCAGCCTCCAGGTGAGGTTGATTGTCCGCAGGCCTCCTCCCTCACTGCTCGTCTGCCTGAGCACCAGCATTGGAAGTTTTATAGATTCTAATGACCTTTAAGGGTCCAGGAAAGAGATGTGCAGAGACGCTGGGGGGGTGGGCGGTTTTACCCTGCTCCACATTGGTTCGGCCCCCTTAGGCTGACGGTTTCTGCCAGCCTAGATGCTCTGACCAGTAGTCTGCGCTTTCTTCAGTTAGGTCACTGAATTAACGTACAAACAGCACCAGGTGTCAGAGCCCTGCTTGCTCAACTCCCAGACAGTCCAGGGCCGGTGGTGATCCAGGACCATGACGGCCACTCAGTCAACGGCCTTTTGAAGTAGCCAGGAGTACAGCCGGTCTCACTGGCCGCAATCACCGCGGTGTCTGTAGGCTTATCTATGGTGGCAGCGTTATTTACGGTTCCCCTGCCAAGTTTATTAGCTCCGCTCTGGGTGCAGTAAGTCCTGTAAGCAATAGTCTGGTCTTTTGGGGCACACTCTTGTTGTTTTCTGAGAGAAGCTCCAGGTCAAGTGATGGTCACACGAGTCGTCATGGGGGCCCGTTGCCCCAGGTTGTCTCTCTGGAGGTTGGTGTTGGAGGGCCTCCTCACTCGAGGTCATTGTGCCCACGGAGCAATCCCTGCAACTTCAGGGCATGGTGGGTGGTTAGGATCACCAAGTGGCGTCCTTTTCCCTTAGGAGGGAGCTGGCCTTGCGGGCTGCTGATTTCCAGGTTTTTAGATACCCCCAGTATCCTGGTCGGATGGGGTGGCTGGCCAATGCCTGGAGGGCATTCTTGCATTGTTCCATTTCAAGTGGTCCCAGTTTTTGCACTAATACTCCAAGGGCGATTCGCCTTGGACCAGGAATGTAAAGGTCAAAGGGTTTAGCTAACTTAGGGAGGTCCAGGACCAGGGTCTGAATTGACTGCTCTTTCCAATCTTGAAAGGCCGCTTCTGGATTCTATTCAAAAGGATCATCATCTTTTCCTTTCAGTGTTTCATATATAGGCCCAGCTATTAGACTCTAGTTAGGGATCCAGATGCAGCAAACCCCGGTCTCCCCAGGAACCCCTAAGCTGTCTGCTAGTTTCAGGAAGTGTGAGGCTGCAAATGGCTTCTTCCCTTTCCTGGGGTGGGCTTCTCCGACGGGTGCAAATGAAGCCCAGGAAGGCCACCTTAGTTTCTGATATTTGAGCCTTTTCCTTGGACACCTTCTATCTTTTATTGGCTAGGTAGTTCAGAGGCCTCCTTAGTCGGGCTGGTGATCAGAATGTCATCTGCATATTGAAGGAGGGTTCCCTTCTCCAGAGGTAGATCTTTTAGGTCTTTAGCTAACGTTTCCCCAAAGATGGTGTGGGAATTTTTGAACCCCTGGGGCAGGACGGCCCAGCAGTATTGTTTTTGTTGTATGTTGAGTCCTGCCACTCACAGCCAAAATTTCTTGTGACTCTAGGACTAATGGAATACAGAAGAAGGCATCATTGAAGTCTAATACAGAATGCCATGTCCTGGTGGATGGTAGAATGACCAGCAGGGTGTAGGAATTAGGAACTACTAGATGTATATCCTCTGTGGCTTCACTGACTGTCCTGGCGTGCTCTACCAGGTCCCCAGCAGCCCACGGGGCTCTTGTGGTCAGGCCCCTCCAAGGATATGGAGCTCACCTGGGCAGGTACCCAGCAGCCCACGGGGCTCTGGTGGTTAGGCCGCTCCCAGCATATGGAGCTCACCTGGGCAGGTATGCAGCAGCCCATGGGGCTCTCGTGGGCAGGCCCCTCCCTGGATATGGAGCTCCCGTGGACAGGTACCCCGGCAGGGCTGGGCACACAGGAACCGTCCACATAGCCCTCATTGCAAAGCACCCCCAGCACACCTGTCACTCAGAGCTGACACAGAGCACCTCAGAGCAGAGCTTGAACTAACAAACAGCAGCTCCAACAGGTCTGTGACCCTAGGCTTCACTCTGTGCGGCCTCCCTCTGCCTGGTCTTCCAGGGGCTTCCACTGCAGCCGGGGCACCAGGCCTCTGTCTCCACCACCACCCCTCCTCTCCCTGACTCCTGGGTTCCTCTCATTAGCAGACGGTCTTCTTGAAGTTGTCTCCCACTCATGGACCAGATAAAATGATTAGAAAACAAGCCAAGGCTGCCGCCCCTTATCTATCCTGACTCTCGGGACCCTACACCTGTTCCTTGGATCTGGCCGGTGCAGCAAGGCCCATTTTCTGCAACTCTGAGGCCCTGAGGGGCGAGGATTGGCTGACCTGGGCAGCCTGACCTGGCCGGCCAGCCCTTCCCAGGTGTGCCTGGGTTGAGGTCAATATAAACACCCCTCGAGGCAGCAAAAGCCTCTGCAGCTGTGCCTGACGCCATATTCTCTGCCCCATCAGCAGTCTCGGGGTTGGGCTGGTGGGAAGGAGTAGGGCCCACGGCTCTATGAGTGGCCCGGTGTGACTGGGGCTCTGCCGGACTTTCTGCAGGAGTTGCCGGGCTGCCACCTGCTAAAGAAGAGGATGTTTCACCCATACTTGCTGCTGGAATTTCTCCCCGGGCAGAGGTGAGGAAGGAAAAAAGCAGTGGGGGCCGGGACAGGAGGGGTACCTCAGGCAGGGAAATGGAAAGCTTCCAGACGATTGCCCGGGGCCAGGACCATCCTGGCTGGCCTGCAGGCACCAAGTCGGCCTGCGTGCTGTCGCTGGTGTGACTCCAAGCCCCTTCCTCTAGTTTTTAAAGTCTTTGCACACATTCAGGTGTTTTACCTGGGAAGGGTGGGAAAAGTTCAGCAGCAGCTGGCCTGGGGTTCAGCTCACGTTTACTCAGAGACGCCTCCTCACGGTCCCCCAGCTTTGCAATGAGGACACTCCTCGTGTGGGGGCTGCTGGCTGCATGGGAGATGATTCCCACCTGTGACCAACTTCAGAATTGTTTACCACTGGAGCAAGTGCCCTGATAGGGTTTTCCTCTGTATGACCAGTGGGTTCTGATTTTTTTTTTTTTCTTTTTTGGTTCAAGGTAAGTTTTATTCCTCTTTTTGTATTTATGGATATAAGCATGGAAATAATTCATTGATATAAATACGTCTATGGAAAGGACAGAACTTTTTTTTCTGTGTTATTTTTTTAAGTATTATTTATTTTTTAATTTTTGAATTTATTTTATTCATTTTTTTATACAGCAGGCTCTTATTGGTTACCTATTTTATACATATAAGTGTATATATGTCAATCCCAGGCTCGCAATTCATCCCACCACCACCACCCTGCCACTTTCCCCCCTTGGTGTCCATACATTTGTTCTCTACATCTGTGTCCCTATTTCTGCCTTGCAAACCGGTTCATATTTACCATTTTTCTAGGTTCCACATGTATGCGTTAATATACGATATTTGTTTTTCTCTTTCTGACTTACTTCACTCTGTATGACAGTCTCTAGATCTATCCACGTCTCTACAAATGACCCAATTTCATTCCTTTTTATGGCTGAGTAATATTCCATTTTATATATGTAGCACATCTTTTCTGTTCGTCTGTCTATGGGCATTTAGGTTGCTTCCATGACCTGGCTATTGTAAATAGTGCTGCAATGAATATTGTGGTGAATATGTCTTTTTGAATTATGGTTTTCTCTGGGTATATGGCCAGTAGTGGGATTGCTGGCTCATATGGTAATTCTATTTTTAGTATTTTAAGGAACCTCCATGCTGTTCTCCATAGTGACTGTATCAATTTACATTCCCACAAATAGTGTAAGAGGGTTCCCTTTTCTCCACACCCTCTCCATCATTTGTTGCTTGTAGATTTTCTGATGATGCCCATTCTAACTCGTGTGAGGTGATACCTCATTGTAGTTTTGGTTTATATTTCTCTAATAATTAGTGATGTTGAGCAGCTTTTCATGTGCTTCTTGGTCATCTGTATGTCTTCTTGGGACAAATGTCTATTTACGTCATCTGCCCCTTTTTGGATTGGGTTGTTTGTTTTTTTACTGTTGAGCTGCATGAGCTGTTTATATACATTGGAGATTAATCCTTTGTCCATTGATTCGTTTGCAAATATTTTCTCCCATTGTGAGGGTTGTCTTTTCGTCTTGTTTGTAGTTTCCTTTGCTTTGCAAAAGCTTTTAGGTTTCATTTGCTCCCATATGTTTATTTTTTTTATTCCATTACTCTAGGAGGTGGATCAAAAAAGATCTTGCTGTGATTTATGTCAAAGAGTATTCTTCCTATGTTTTCCTCTAAGAGTTTTATAGTGTCCGGTCTTACATTTCGGTCTCTAATCCATTTTGAGTTTACTTTTTGTGTATGGTGTTAGGGAGTGTTCTAATTTCATTCTTTTACATGTAACTGTCCATTTTTCCCAGCACCACTTATTGAAGAGACTTTCTTTTCTCCTTTGTATACCCTTGCCTCCTTTGTCATAGATTAGTGGGCCATAGGTGTGTAGGTTTATCTCTGCGCTTTTTTTTTCTTTTATATCTTTATTGGAGTATAATTGCTTTACAATTGTGTGTTAGTTTCTGCTGTATAAAAAAGTGAAACAGCTGTGCGTATACATATAACACCATATCCCCTCCCTCTTGCACCTCCCTCTCACTCCCTTATCCCACCCTTTTAGGTGGTCACAAAGCACAGAGCTGATCTCCCTGTGCTATGTGGTTGCTTCCCAGTAGCTATCAATTTTACATTTGGTAGTGTATATATGTCCATAGCACTCTCTCACTTTGTCCCAGCTTACCCTTCCCTCTCCCCATGTCCTCAAGTCCTTTCTCTACGTCTGTGTCCTTAATCCTTTCCTGCCCCTAGGTTCTTCATAAACTTTTTTTTTTTAAGATTCCATATATATGTGTTAGCATACGGTATTTGTTTTTCTCTTTCTGACTTACTTCACTCTGTAGGACAGACTCTAGATCCATCCACCTCACTAAAAATAACTCAATTTCGTTTCTTTTTATGGCTGAATAATGTTCCATTGTATATATATGTGCCACATCTTCTTTATCCATTTATCTGTTGATGGACACTTAGGTTGCTTCCATGTCCTGGCTATTGTAAATAGAGCTACAGTGAACATTGTGGTACATGACTCTTTTTGAATTATGGTTTTCTCAGGGTAAATGTCCAGGAGTGGGTTTGCTGGGTTGTATGGTAGTTCTATTTTTAGTTTTTAAGGAACCCCCATACCGTTCTCCCCAGTGGCTATATCAATTTACATTCCCACCAACAGTGCAAGACGGTTCCCTTTTCTCCAATAAATGCCTCTCCAGCATTTATTGTTGGTAGATTTTTTGATGATGGCCATTCTGACTGGTGTGAGGTGATACCTCACTGTAGTTTTGATTTGCATTTCTCTAATGATTAGTGATGTTCAGCATCGTTTCATGTGTTTGTTGGCAACCTGTATATCTTCTTTGGAGAAATGTCTATTTAGGTCTTCTGCCCATTTTTGGATTGGGTTGTTTGGTTTTGTGATATTGAGCTACATGAGCTGCTTTTTGGAGATTAATCCTTTGCCATTTGCTTCATTTGAAAATATTTTCTCCCATTCTGATGGTTGTCTTTTCATCTTGCTTATGTTTTCCTTTGCTGTGCAAAAGAATTTATGTTTCATTCGGTCCCATTTTTTTATATTTGTTTTTATTTCCATTTCTCTAGGAGGTGGGTCAAAAAGGATCTTGCTGTGATTTATGTCATAGACTGTTCTGCTTATGTTTTCCTCTAAGAGTTTTATAGTGGCTGGTCTTATATTTAGGTCTCTAATCCATTTTGAGTTTATTTTTGTGTATGGTGTTAGGGAGTGTACTAATTTCATTATTTTACATGTAACTGTCCAGTTTTCCCAGCACCACTTGCTGAAGACACTGTCTTTTCTCCATTGTATACCCTTGCCTCCTTTGTCATAAATTAGTTAACCATAGGTACGTGGGTTTATCTCTGTGCTTTCTATCCTGTTCTATTGACCTATATTTCTGTTTTTGTGTCAGTACCATATTATCTTGATTACTCTAGCTTTGTAATATAGTCTGAAGTCTGGAAGTCTGATTCCTCCAGCTCTTTTTTTTCCCTCTCAAGACTGCTTTGGCTATCCAGGGTCTTTTGTGTCTCCCTACAAATTTTAAGATTTTTTTTTCTTGTTCTGTAGAAAATGCCAAAGGTATTTTGATCGGGATTGCATTGAATCTGTAGATTGCTTTGGGTAGTATAGTCATTTTCACAATATTGATTCTTCTAATCCGAGAACATGGTATATGTCTCCATCTGTTTATATCATCTTTGATTTCTTTCATCAGTGTCTTTTAGTTTTCTGAGTACAGGTCTTTTACTTCCTTAGGTAGGTTTATTCCTAGGTATTTTATTCTTATTGTTGCAGTGGTAATGGGATTGTTTCCTTAATTTCTCTTTCTGATCTTTCATTGTTAGTGTAGAGGAATGCAAGCAATTTCTCTGCTTTAATTTTGTATCCTGCAACTTTACCAAATTCATTGATTAGCTCCAGGGGTTTTCTGGTGGCATCTTTAGGATTCTCTATCTATGATATCATGTCATCTGCAAACAGTGACAATTTTACTTCTTCTTTTCCTTTTTGTATTCCTTTTATTTCTTTTTCTTCTCTGATTGCCATGGCTAGGACTTCCAAAACTATGTTGAATAGCAGTGGTGAGAGTGGACATCCTCGTCTTGTTCCTGATCTTAGAGGAAACGCTTTCAGTTTTTCACCATTGAGAATGCTGTTTGCTGTGGGTTTGTCATATATGGCCTTTATTATGTTGAGGTAGTTTCCCTCTATGCCCACACTCTGCAGAGTTTTTATCGTAAATGAGTGTTGAATTTTCTCAAAATCTTTTCCTTCATCTATTGAGATGATCATATGGTTTTATTCTACAATTTGTTAATATGGTGTATCACATTGATTTGTGTATATTGAAGAATCCTTGCATCCCTGGGATAAACCCCACTTGATCATGGTGTATGATCCTTTTAATGTGTTGTTCGATTCTGTTTGCTAGTATTTTGTTGAGGATTTTTACATCTATATTCATCAGTCATATTGGTCTATAATTTTCTTTCCTTGTAGTATCTCTGTCTGATTTTGGTATCAGGGTGATGGTGGTCTCATAGAATGAGTTTGGGAGTGTTCCTTCCCCTGCAATTGTTTTGAAGAATTTGAGAAGGCTGGGTGTTAGCGCTTCTCTAAATGTTTGATAGAATTCACCTGTGATGCCATCTGGTTCTGGACTTTTGTTTGTTGGAAGATTTTTAATCACAGTTTCAATTTCATTGCTTGTGATAGGTTTGTTCATATTTTCTATTTCTTCCTGGTTCAGTCTTAGAAGGTTATCCCTTTCTAAGAATTTGTCCATTTCTTCCAGATTGTCCATTTTATTGGCCTAGAGTTGCTTGTAGTAGTCTCTTAGGATGCTTTGTATTCCTGTGGTGTCTGTTGTAACTTCGGCTTTTTCACTTCTAATTTTGTTGATTTGCGTCCTCTCCCTCTTTTTCTTGAGTCTGGCTAAAGGTTGATTATTTTTGCTTATCTTCTCAAAGAACCAGCTTTTAGTTTTATTGATCTTTGCTTTCGTTTTCTTTGTTTCTATTTCATTTATTTCTGCTCTGATCTTTATGATTTCTTTCCTTCTACTAACTTTGGGTTTTGTTCTTCTTTCTCTAGTTCCTCTAGGTGTAAGGTTAGATTGTTTATTTGAGATTTTTCTTGTTTCTTGAGGTAGGCTTGTATTGCTATAAACTTCCCTCTTAGAACTCCTTTTGCTGCATCCCATAGGTTTTGGATCATCGTGTTTTTGTTGTCGTTTGTCTCTAGGTAGTTTTTGATTTCCTCTTTGATTTCTTCAGTGATCTCTTGGTTATTTAGTAACGTATTGTTTAGCCTCCATGTGTTTGTGTTTTTTACGGTTTTTTCCATGTAATTGATTTCTAATCTCATAGCATTGTGGTCGGAACAGCTGCTTGATATGATTTCAGTTTTCTTAAATTTACTGAGGCTTTATCTGTGACCCAAGATGTGATCTATCCTGGAGAATGTTCCGTGTGCAGTTGAGACGAACGTGTAATCTGCTGTTTTTGGATGGAATGTCCTATAAATATCAATTAACTCTATCTGGTCTATTGTGTCATTTAAAGCTTGTGTTTCCTTATTAATTTTCTGTCAGGCTGATCTCCACTGGTGTAAGTGAGCTGTTAAAGTCCCCCGCTATTATTGTGTTACTGTCAATTTCCTCTTTTATAGCTGTTAGCATTTGCCTTATACATTGAGGTGCTCCTATTTTGGGTACATATATATTTATAATTGTTATATCTTCTTCTTGGATTGATCCCCTGACCATTATGTAGTGTCTTTCCTTGTCTCTTGTAACATTCTTTATTTTAAAGTCTATTTTATCTGATATGAGTATTGCTACTCCAGCTTTCTTTTGATTTTCATTTGCATAGAATATATTTTTCCATCGCCTCACTTTGAGTCTGTATGTGTCCCTAGGTCTGAAATGGATCTCTTGTAGACAGCATATATATGGGTCTTGTTTTTGTATCCATTCAGCGAGCCTGTGTCTTTTGGTTGGAACATTTAGTGCATTCACGTTTAAGGTAATTATCAATATGTATGTTCCTACTACTATTTTCTTAATTGTTATGGGTTTGTCTTGGTGGGTCCTTTTCTTCTCTTGTGTTTCCCACTTAGAGAAGTTCCTTTAGCATTTGGTGTAGAGCTGGTTTCATGGTGCTGAATTCTCTTAGCTTTTGCTTGTCTGTAAGGCTTTTGATTTCTCCATCAAATCTGAATGAGCTCTTTGCAGGGTGGAGTACTCTTGGTTGTAGGTTCTTCCCTTTCATCACTTTAAATTTATCATGCCACTTCCTTCTGGCTTGTAGATTTTCTGCTGAGAAATCAGTTGTTATCCTTATGGGAGTTCCCTTGTATGTTATTGGTCATTTTTCCCTTGCTGCTTTCAATCATTTTTCTTTGTCGTTAATTTTTGTCAATTTGATTACTATGTGTCTTGTCATTTTTCTCCTTTGGTTTATCCTGCCTGGGACACTCTGTGCTTCTGGACTTGGGTGGCTATTTCTTTTCCCATGCTAGGGAAGTTTTTGACCATAATCTCTTCAAATATATTCTCGGGTCCTTTCTCTCTCTCTTCTCCTTCTGGGACCCATATAATGCGAATGTTGTTGCGTTTAATGTTGTCCCAGAGGACTCTTGGGGTGTCTTCGTTTATTTTCATTCTTTTTCTTTATTCTGTTCCATGGCAGTGATTTCCACCTTTCTGTCTTCCAGGTCACTTATCCGTTCTTCTGCCACAGTTATTCTGCTACTGATTCCTTCTAGTGTATTTTTCCTTTCAGTTATTACGTTGTTCACCTCTGTTTGTTTGTTCTTTAATTCTTCTAGGTCTTTGTTAAACATTTCTTGCATCTTCTCGATCTTTGCCTCCTTTTTTTTTTCCAAGGTCTTGGCTCAACTTCACTATCATTATTCTGAATTCTTTTTCTGGAAGGTTCACTATCTCCACCTCATTTCGTTTTTTTTCTGGGGTTTTATCTTGTTCCTTGATCTGGTATAAAGTCCTCTGCCTTTTCATTTTGTCTATCTTTCTGTGAGTGTGGTTTTCCTTCCACAGGCTGCAGAATTGTAGTTCTTCTTGCTTCTGCTGTCTGCTCTCCGGTGGATGAGTCTATCTTAGAGGCTAGTGCAAGCTTCCTGATGGGAAGGACTGGTGGTGGGTAGAGCTGGGTGTTGCTTTGGTGGGCAGAGCTTTAATCCGCTTGTCTACGGATTAAATAAAACTTTAATAAAAAGTTTAATCCGCTTGTCTGCTGAGGCATTAGGCTGGGTTCCCTCCCTGTTGGTTGTTTGGCCTGAGGCGACCCAGCCCTGGAGCCTACCTTGCTCTTGGTGGGGCTAATGGCGGACTCTGGGAGGGCTCACACCAAGGAGTATTTCCCAGATCTTCTGCTTCCAGTGTCGTTGTCCTCACGGTGAGCCACAGCCACAGCCACCACCTGCCTCTGCAGGAGACCCTCTAAAAGTAGCAGGTAGTTCTGGTCATTCTCCTACAGGGTCACTGCTCCTTCCCCTGGGTCCTGATGTGCACACTACTTTGTGTGTGCCATCCAAGAGTGGAGTATCTGAGTGGAGTTGAGACACTGAGACTCTGTGTGGACTCGCACAGACACTGGGTCCTGTGAAGCTTCGATGTTTTGTGATTCTAGAAATCCTATAGGAGACGGTCCACAGCAGGTGACGCTAATGTTGTCAGTAGAGGTGTTGAAGCCAAAGATCTGCAGTTCCAACTAGAGGTGCCGATGTACATACAGGACAAAATCATCTCGTGTGAATGTAGTTCAGGCATGTTTAAGATGAATGCAGTCATATTAACGCCTACCATATTCTATCTTGAGCCTCTCTTCAGGGACCCCCTCCTCAGTTCCTGAGGCTCCTGTAAGTCATGTACAGGGGACTGGAGAGTGGGCTCTGTCCAGTCTGAGCCCTGAGTTACCCTGTGTGTATCTTAGGATACTTTGTATTTCTGTGGTGTCTGTTGTAACATCATCTCTTTCATTTCAGATTTATTTGGGCCCTCTCTTTTTAAAAAAACATACGACTGTTGTCTTTTATTCTTTACAGAAGTTTAATAAGTGTTTGATCTACTATCCTTACCCTATGTATACTTTTTGCAGTGAGATTTTTACTTTTCTTTGTTTCCTTGTTACTATCAATAATTAGTGAGACTTCTTTTAAGCTACCTTCAACATTGCTTATAAAGCTGCTTTATTAGTGATGACAGAGCCTTAATGGAAGTCATGTTCTGGTTGTAAATTAGAATGCAATGTGCCAGCAAATAGCCCCTTAAGTTTATGTCTCATTACTTCTTGTTCTTTTTTTAATTTAATTCTTGTTTTTTGTCAGAGCAAATTTAATTAAAATGTTTTGTTTCTTCTAGGTGTGCAAGATGTGGTTCTTTTAAACATATACATATATCTATTCTTCTTTGGATCATTTTCCCATGTAGGTTATGACACGATGTTGAGTAGTCTTGTCTTGGTATTACGTAGGTCTTTGGTGATTACATATTTCACATGTGTTTCTATATCTATCTTAACCCCAATATCCTAATGTATCTAATCCTCACACCTTTCCATTTGGTGAACCATAAGTTTGTTTAATGAATCTGTGATTGCATTTCTCTGTGGAAATATCTTCATTGGTATCAATTTTTAGCTAAGACCTATAAGTGATATTATAGGATATGTGTCTTTTGCTTTCTGACTTAGTACAATTTGCCTGATTACCTCAAGAATCATACATGGTGCTGCAAATGGCATTGTTTCATTTTTTTCCCTGGCTAATATTCCATCTGTACGTGTACCAGTTCTTCTTTGGCCACGCACCTCTTGATGGACTTTCTGGTTGCCTCCAGGTCTTGGCTATTGTAATACTGCTGCAATGCACATTTGCTTGCCTGTGTCTTTCCAGTTCTATCTTCTTATGTTATAGGCCAAGGAGTGGGCTTGCTGTATCATATGGTAGCTCAGTGTGTATGTTTTAAAGGCACCCCCATTCAGTTCTCATTAGTGGCTCTTTCCAGGTTACGTCGCACTTAAAACTGAGGGTATGCATTTCTCCAAAACACCTTCAATATTTATTGTTTGTAGTTTTCTTGGTGATAGTTATTCTAACAGGAGTGAGCTGATACCTATCTGTGGTTGAATTTGCATGTGTCCCATAATCTGTTGAAATTGAGCTTTAAAGCATGCCCTTTTTATTTATCAAACTGTGATTACAGCTTAGTTCTTCAAAGTGTTTTCTTAAAGTAAGTGTCACATTTTGAAAATTTTTGGCCATTAACTCCCTCAAGACATTTTGAGGGCACGTTTCATTTACAGCCCTGAAGTACTTGTTCATATGAAGAGACCATTAGCACAGGTTTTAAAGCTGCTTGTGCAGGTAACGGCCAGAGGGTGGCAGCCTTTCTACATTCCCAATCTGGTAAATAGGAAAAGAGACCTTCAGCCCCAAGAGTGTCCAGCTTTATTTCTCATCCAGCTGTGGGTCTAGATATGGTCACACCAGGTTGCATCACAGCCCCGGAACGAATTATGTAAAAATTTCTCCCTCTATCACTGTCTTTGTTTTTTGGAATTTTAAAGTAATTTATTTTTATAATGGGGTTTACCTGATTTTCACTGCTGTGTTTATGCCCCTTTACACCCATTGATTAACTTACAGAGAGATATCAATACATAGGTTTTAAGATTTTAACTAGTCAGATATATTCTTGTTCGTTGGATAGGGGGTGTTGCGTCCACTTCACTGAGCAAGGAGCAGGTCTTGTCTATTACATAATGGGTTTATGGATCGGTAACTGAGCTAATATGAAACCCTTGTTTTATGCATCACCCCACCTCACCTTTCCCGTTAAGCAGCCATAGTGTGTTTTCTAAATGTGTGACTCTGTTCTGTTTTGTAATTCAGTTCAAGTGTAACGGTTTTTACATTCCGTCTATAAGTGATATCTTATGATAAGTGTCTTTTTCTGTGTGACTTATTTCACTTAGAATCGTCGAACCTAAATCCACTCATCATGCTGCTAATAGCCTTATGACATTGATTTCAAGGCTGAGTGATATTCCATTGTACATAAGGACCACAACATCGTTATCCATTTTCCGATTTCCTGGGATATTTAAGGTGTAATGAAGAGGAGGTTCTTGTCAACAGAGCAGCCCTATACTTTGGTGTGCCTGTGTCTTGCTGATTTTTAGTTTTCCCAATTTATACGCCCATGAGTGGAAGTGCCCTATGCTCTCTAAGCTGTGTTTTTTAGATGTTTCAGGACACACTGTACACTTCTCCAAAGTGGCTGTTGGCAATTTACATCCCGCCCATCAGCATAGCAAGGCTCCCATTTCTCCATAGCCTGTCCTGCATTTCTGGTTTTGACACTTTTTTCAGGATGGCCCTTTTGATCGATGGGAAACGAGACTTCTTTGTAGTGCTGATTTGCCTTTCCAGGTTGCTTGGTTGTCCAAAAAGGGCCTATGCGTTTTTTCCTGAATATATTCAGGAAGGAACGCATAGGCCCTTTTTGGCCAAGGGCATCATTGTCGAGGTTTTGCAGCTTTTCATGTGCTTTAAAGGCGATTCGAATCTACCTCCTTAAGACTGTTTCTGCAATTCTGCCTTGCTTTCAACTCCTTTTCGTTGCCTTCCCTCAATATATTAGTGGACAAGAGTTATCATTTATAACTCTGCAGGTTTGTGAATTGCAGTGCCCCTGATCTCCATTTTTCAACTCGCTTTTTGGGGAGTTGGCCGCAAAAGCGCAGGATTGCTTCAGGCCCTATTCTACTTCCGGGCGGCAGGCTGAGTCTGTGGTTAATTCTTCTTCCTGATGGGAAAATAGAGTGACCTGTGCTTCTCCCAAAACTTAGAGCTTGTCTATTATTGGTTCCCCCTCTTTCCGTTCATCCTAAGGACAAATTGCAACCTGTACGGAACAGGAGGTTAAAGGTGCTGATTCTCCAAGTAGGGAGATTGCTAGTAAAGTGGCTGGAATGGAGAACCTGAGCACAAGGAGATGAGAAATGTGGTACGTTTTAGAAACCTTTCCCGATCACACGGTGTACCGTCGTCTGGGTTTCTCATGCATGTTTGCGATGTAGGAAGATGCTCTTGACCTGAGATTTGGGACCCATTGGATGGGTACCACGCAGTATTACTTTAAAGGGTCTGCGTTTGCTCACCCAACCTCACCAAACCTCTCAGCCCCAAGAGTGTACACCCTTATGTCTCATCCAGCTGTGGGTTTAGATATGTTCAATCCAGGTTGCATCACAGCCCCTGAACGAATTTTGTAAGAATTTCTCTGTCTATAACTGTCTTTGTTTCATGGGTTTTTAATTTTTCTATAATGGGGTTTAGCTGTTTTTCACCGCTGTGTTTATGCCGCTTTACACCCACTGGACACAATAACGGAGATATATCAAAACATTGGTTTTAAGATTATTACTAGTCAAATATATTCTTGTGTGGTGAATAGGGCGTGTTGAGTCCAGTACTCTGAGCATGGAGTAGGTCTTGTCTACTACGTATTGGGTTTACGGAACGGTATCTGAGCTAATTTGAAACCCTTCTTTTATGTATCACCCCACCTCACCTCTCCCGTTAAGCAGCCATAGTGTGTTTTCTGCATGTGTGACTGTGTTCTGTTTTGTAATTCAGTTCAAGTGTAACGGTTTTTACATTCCCTCTATAAGTGATAGCTTATGATAAGTGTCTTTTTCTGTGTGACTTATTTCACTTAGAATCATCGAAACTTAATCCACTCATCATGCTGCTACTAGCCTTATGACATTGATTTCATGGCTGAGTGATATTCCATTGTACATAAGGACCACAACTTCTTTATCCTTTTTTGTCTTTCCTGGGATATTTAAGGTGGAATGAAGTGGAGGTCTTTTTCAACAGAGCAGCCCTAAACTTTGGGGTGTTTGTGTCTTGCTGATTTTTAATTTTCTGAATTTATACACCCAATAGTGGTAGTGCCCTACGTTCTCTACGCTGTGTTTTTTAGATGTTTCAGGACACACCGTACACTTCTCCAGAGTGACAGTTGGCAATTTACATCCCGCCCATCAGTGTAGCAAGGCTCCCATTTCTGCATGGCCTATTCTGCATTTCTGGTTTTGACACATTTTTCAGCATGGCCCTTTTGACCAATGGGAAACGAGACTTCTTTGTAGCGCTGATTTGCGTTTCCAGGTTGCTTGGTTGGCCAAAAAGGGCGTATGCGCTTTTTCCTGAATATATTCACGAAAAAAAGCACACGCCCTTTTAGGCCAAGGGCATGATTGCCGACGTTTTGCCGCGTTTTATGTGCTTTAAAGGCGATTCGAATCTACCTCCTGAAATCTGTATGCTGCAGTTCTGCCTTGCTTTCAAATCCTCTTCGTTTCCTTCCCTCAATATATTTGTGGACGAGAGTTATCATTTATAACACTGCAGGTTTGTGAATTGCAGTGCCACTCAGCTCCATTTTTCAACTCGCTTTTTTGGGAGCTGGCCGCAAAAGAACATGATTGTTTCAGGCTTTATTCTGGTTCCGGGGGGCAGGTTGATCCTTTGGTTAAATCTTCTTTCTGAAGGGAAAATAGAGTGACTTGTGCCAGTCCCAAAACCTAGAGCTAGTCTCTCATTAGTTCCCCCTCTTCCCGTTCATCCTCAGAAAAAATTGCAACCTGTACAGAACAGGAAATTAAAGGTGCTGATGTTCCAAATATGGAGATTTCTAAGAAAGCGGCTAGAACGGTGAACCCGAGCACAAGGAGATGAGAAATGAGGTGCGTTTTAGAAACCTTTCCCCATCACACGGTGTACCATCTTCTGGGTTTCTCATGCATGTTTTCGATGTAGGAAGATGCCCTGGAACCTGGAGATTTGGGACCCATGCGATGGGTAGCACGCAGTATTACTTTAGGGGTCTGCGTTTGCTCACCCAACCTCACCAAAACTCTCAGCCCCAAGAGTGTCCACCCTTATGTCTCATCCAGTTGTGGGTCTAGATATGGTCACTCCAGGTTGCATCACAGCCCCTGAACGAATTGTGTAAGAATTTCTCTCTCTTTCCCTGTCTTTGTTTCATGGGTTTTTGAAAGTAATTTATTTTTATAACGGGGTTTAGCTGCTTTTCACGGCTGTGTTTATGCCGCTTTACACCCACTTGACACACTAAGAGAGAGATATCAATACATAGGTTTTAAGATTATTACTAGTCAGATATATTCTTGTGCGGTGAATCGGGCGTGTTGAGTCCCGTTCTCTGAGCAAGGAGTAAGTCTTGTCTATTACATATTGGGTTTATGGAACGGTATCTGAGCTAATTTGAAACTCTTGTTTTATGTATCACCCCACCTCACCTTTCCCGTTAAGCAGCCATAGTGTGTTTTCTGCATGTGTGACTCTGTTCTGTTTTGTAATTCAGTTCAAGTGTAACGGTTTTTACATTCCCTCTATAAGTGACACCTTATGAGAAGTGTCCTTTTCTGTGTGACTTATTTCACTTAGAATCGTCGTACCTAAATCCACTCATCATGCTGCTACTAGCCTTATGACATTGATTTCATTGCTGAGTGATATTCCATTGTACATAAGGACCACAACTTTTTTAGCCATTTTTCGCTTTCCTGGGATATTTAAGGTGGAATGAAGTGGAGGTCCTTGTCAACAGAGCAGCCCTAAACTTTGGGGTGCTTGTGTCTTGCTGATTTTCAATTTTCCCACTTTATACCCCCATGCGTGGAAGTGCCCTATGCTCTCTAAGCTGTGTTTTTTAGATGTTTCAGGACACACCGTAAACTTCTCCAGAGTGGCTGTTGGCAATTTACATCCCGCCCATCAGTGTAGCAAGGCTCCCATTTCTCCATGGCCTTTCCTGCATTTCTGGATTTGACACTTTTTTCAGCATGGCCCTTTTGCCCGAAGGGAAGCGAGACTTCTTTGTAGCGCTGATTTGCCTTTCCAGGTTGCTTGGTTGGCCAAAAAGGGCGTATGCGTTTTTTCCTGAATATATTCAGGAAAAAACGCATACGCCCTTTTTGGCCAAGGGCATCATTGTCAACGTTTTGCTGCTTTTCATGTGCTTTAAAGGCGATTCGAATCTACCTCCTGAAATCTGTTTCCTGCAATTCTGCCTTGATTTCAAATCCTCTTCTTTGCCTTCCCTCAATATATTGGTGGACGAGAGTTATCATTTATAACTCTGCAGGTTTGTGAATTGCAGTGCCCTGAAGCTCCATTTTACAACTCGCTTTTTTGGGAGCTGTCCGCAAAAGCGCAGGATGGCTTCAGGCCCTGTTCTGGTTCCGGGGGGCAGGCTGAGCCTGTGGTTAATTCTTCTTCCTGATGGGAAAATAGAGTGACCTGTGCCTGTCCCAACACCAAGAGCTAGTCTCTCATTGGTTCCCCGTCTTCCCGTTCATCCTCAGGACAAATTGCAACCTGTACGGAACAGGAGGTTAAAGGTGCTGATGCTCCAAGTAGGGAGATTGCTAGTAAAGTGGCTGGAATGGCGAACCCGAGCACAAGGAGATGAGAAATGAGGTGCGTTTTAGAAACATTTCCCCATCACACGGTGTACCATCTTCTGGGTTTCTCATGCAGGTTTTCGATGTAGGAAGATGCCCTTGAACCTGGAGATTTGGGACCCATGCGATGGGTAGCACGCAGTACTACTTTAAGGGTCTGCGTTTGCTCACCCAACCTCACCAAAACTCTCTTCCCCAAGAGTGTCCACCCTTATGTCTCATCCAGCTGTGGGTCTAGATATGGTCACTCCAGGTTGCATCACAGCCCCTGAACGAATTGTGTAAGAATTTCTCTCTCTTTCCCTGTCTTTGTTTCATGGGTTTTTTAAAGTAATTTATTTTTATAATGGGGTTTAGCTGCTTTTCACGGCTGTGTTTATGCTGCTTTACACCCACTTGACACACTAACAGAGAGATAACAATACATAGGTTTTAAGATTATTAATAGTCAGATATATTCTTGTGCGATGATTCGGGCGTGTTGAGTCCAGTTCTCTGAGCAGGGAGTAGGTCTTGTCTATTACATACTGGGTTTATGGAACGGTATCTGAGCTAATTTGAAACTCTTGTTTTATGTATCACCCCACCTCACCTTTCCCGTTAAGCAGCCATAGTTTGTTTTCTGCATGTGTGATTCTGTTCTGTTTTGTAATTCAGTTCAAGTGTAACGATTTTTACATTCCCTCTATAAGTGACACCTTATGAGAAGTGTCCTTTTCTGTGTGACTTATTTCACTTAGAATCATCGTACCTAAATCCACTCATCATGCTGCTACTAGCCTTATGACATTGATTTCATGGCTGAGTGATATTCCATTGTACATAAGGACCACAACTTTTTTATCCATTTTTCGCTTTCCTGGGATATTTAAGGTGGAATGAAGTGGAGGTCCTTGTCAACAGAGCAGCCCTAAATTTTGGGGTGCTTGTGTCTTGCTGATTTTCAATTTTCCCACTTTATACCCCCATGCGTGGAAGTGCCCTATGCTCTCTAATCTGTGTTTTTTAGATGTTTCAGGACACACCGTACCCTTCTCCAGAGTGGCTGTTGGCAATTTACATCCCGCCCATCAGTGTAGCAAGGCTCCCATTTCTCCATGGCCTGTCCTGCATTTCTGGTTTTGACACTTTTTTCAGCATGGCCCTTTTGACCGATGGGAAGTGAGACTTCTTTGTAGCGCTGATTTGCCTTTCCAGATTGCTTGGTTGGCCAAAAAGGGCGTATGCGTTTTTTCCTGAATATATTCAGGAAAAAACGCATACGCCCTTTTTGGCCAAGGGCATCATTGTCAACGTTTTGCTGCTTTTCATGTGCTTTAAAGGCGATTCGAATCTACCTCCTGAAATCTGTTTCCTGCAATTCTGCCTTGATTTCAAATCCTCTTCTTTGCCTTCCCTCAATATATTTGTGAACGAGAGTTATCATTTATAACTCTGCAGGTTTGTGAATTGCAGTGCCCTGAAGCTCCATTTTACAACTCGCTTTTTTGGGAGCTGTCCGCAAAAGCGCAGGATGGCTTCAGGCCCTGTTCTGGTTCCGGGGGGCAGGCTGAGCCTGTGGTTAATTCTTCTTCCTGATGGAAAAATAGAGTGATCTGTGCCTGTCCCAACACCAAGAGCTAGTCTCTCATTGGTTCCCCGTCTTCCCGTTCATCCTCAGGACAAATTGCAACCTGTACGGAACAGGAGGTTAAAGGTGCTGATGCTCCAAGTAGGGAGATTGCTAGTAAAGTGGCTGGAATGGCGAACCCGAGCACAAGGAGATGAGAAATGAGGTGCGTTTTAGAAACCTTTCCCCATCACACGGTGTACCATCTTCTGGGTTTCTCATGCATGTTTTCGATGTAGGAAAATGCCCTTGAACCTGGAGATTTGGGACCCATGCGATGGGTAGCACGCAGTATTACTTTAAAGGGTCTGCGTTTGCTCACCCAACCTCACCAAACCTCTCAGCCGCAAGAGTGTCCACCCTTATGTCTCATCCAGCTGTGGGTCTAGATATGGTCAATCCAGGTTGCATCACAGCCCCTGAACGAATTGTATAAGAATTTCTCTCTCTTTCACTGTCTTTGTTTCATGGCTTTTTAAAAGTAATTTATTTTTATAATGGGGTTTAGCTGCTTTTCACGGCTGTGTTTATGCCGCTTTACACCCACTTGACACACTAACAGAGAGATATCAATACATAAGTTTTAAGATTATTACTAGTCAGATATATTCTTGTGCGGTGAATCGGGCGTGTTGAGTCCAGTTCTCTGAGCAAGGAGTAGGTCTTGTCTATTACATATTGGATTTATGGAACGGTATCTGAGCTAATTTGAAACTCTTGTTTTATGTATCACCCCACCTCACCTTTCCCGTTAAGCAGCCATAGTGTGTTTTCTGCATGTGTGACTCTGTTCTGTTTTGTAATTCAGTTCAAGTGTAACGGTTTTTACATTCCCTCTATAAGTGACACCTTATGAGAAGTGTCCTTTTCTGTGTGACTTATTTCACTTAGAATCATCGTACCTAAATACACTCATCATGCTGCTACTAGCCTTATGACATTGATTTCATGGCTGAGTGATATTCCATTGTACATAAGGACCACAACTTTTTTATCCATTTTTCGCTTTCCTGGGATATTTAAGGTGGAATGAAGTGGAGGTCCTTGTCAACAGAGCAGCCCTAAACTTTGGGGTGCTTGTGTCTTGCTGATTTTCAATTTTCCCACTTTATACCCCCATGCGTGGAAGTGCCCTATGCTCTCTAAGCTGTGTTTTATAGATGTTTCAGGACACACCGTACCCTTCTCCAGAGTGGCTGTTGGCAATTTACATCCCGCCCATCAGTGTAGCAAGGCTCCCATTTCTCCATGGCCTGTCCTGCATTTCTGGTTTTGACACTTTTTTCAGCATGGCCCTTTTGACCGATGGGAAGTGAGACTTCTTTGTAGCGCTGATTTGCCTTTCCGGATTGCTTGGTTGGCCAAAAAGGGCGTATGCGTTTTTTCCTGAATATATTCAGGAAAAAACGCATACGCCCTTTTTGGCCAAGGGCATCATTGTCAACGTTTTGCTGCTTTTCATGTGCTTTAAAGGCGATTCGAATCTACCTCCTGAAATCTGTTTCCTGCAATTCTGCCTTGATTTCAAATCCTCTTCTTTGCCTTCCCTCAATATATTGGTGGACGAGAGTTATCATTTATAACTCTGCAGGTTTGTGAATTGCAGTGCCCTGAAGCTCCATTTTACAACTCGCTTTTTTGGGAGCTGGCCGCAAAAGCGCAGGATGGCTTCAGGCCATGTTCTGGTTCCGGGGGGCAGGCTGAGCCGGTGGTTAATTCTTCTTCCTGATGGGAAAATAGAGTGACCTGTGCCTGTCCCAACACCAAGAGCTAGTCTCTCATTGGTTCCCCGTCTTCCCGTTCATCCTCAGGACAAATTGCAACCTGTACGGAACAGGAGGTTAAAGGTGCTGATGCTCCAAGTAGGGAGATTGCTAGTAAAGTGGCTGGAATGGCGAACCCGAGCACAAGGAGATGAGAAATGAGGTGCGTTTTAGAAACCTTTCCCCATCACACGGTGTACCATCTTCTGGGTTTCTCATGCATGTTTTCGATGTAGGAAGATGCCCTTGAACCTGGAGATTTGGGACCCATGCGATGGGTAGCACGCAGTATTACTTTAAAGGGTCTGCGTTTGCTCACCCAACCTCACCAAACCTCTCAGCCCCAAGAGTGTCCACCCTTATGTCTCATCCAGCTGTGGGTCTAGATATGGTCAATCCAGGTTGCATCACAGCCCCTGAACGAATTGTGTAAGAATTTCTCTCTCTTTCCCTGTCTTTGTTTCATGGCTTTTTAAAAGTAATTTATTTTTATAATGGGGTTTGGCTGCTTTTCATGGCTGTGTTTATGCCGCTTTACACCCACTTGACACACTAACAGAGAGATATCAATACATAGGTTTTAAGATTATTACTAGTCAGATATATTCTTTTTTTTTTTTTTTAAAGAAATTCACGTTCTTTTATTTATTTATTTATTTATTTATGACTGCGTTGAGTCTTCGTTTCTGTGCGAGGGCTTTCTCTAGTTGCGGCAAGTGGGGACCACTCCTCATCGCGGTGCGCAGGCCTCTCACCATCGCGGCCTCTCTTGTTGCAGAGCACAGGCTCCAGACGCGCAGGCTCAGTAATTGTGGCTCACGGGCCCAGTTGCTCCGTGGCATGTGGGATCTTCCCAGACCAGGGCTTGAACCCGTGTCCCCTGCATTGGCAGGCAGATTCTCAACCACTGCGCCACCAGGGAAGCCCAGTCAGATATATTCTTGTGCGGTGAATCGGGCGTGTTGAGTCCAGTTCTCTGAGCAAGGAGTAGGTCTTGTCTATTACATATTGGTTTTATTGAACGGTATCTGAGCTAATTTGAAACTCTTGTTTTATGTATCACCCCACCTCACCTTTCCCGTTAAGCAGCCATAGTGTGTTTTCTGCATGTGTGACTCTGTTCTGTTTTGTAATTCAGTTCAAGTGTAACGGTTTTTACATTCCCTCTATAAGTGACACCTTATGAGAAGTGTCCCTTTCTGTGTGACTTATTTCACTTAGAATCATCGTACCTAAATCCACTCATCATGCTGCTACTAGCCTTATGACATTGATTTCATGGCTGAGTGATATTCCATTGTACATAAGGACCACAACTTTTTTATCCATTTTTCGCTTTCCTGGGATATTTAAGGTGGAATGAAGTGGAGGTCTTGTCAACAGAGCAGCCCTAAACTTTGGGGTGCTTGTGTCTTGCTGATTTTCAATTTTCCCACTTTATACCCCCATGCGTGGAAGTGCCCTATGCTCTCTAAGCTGTGTTTTATAGATGTTTCAGGGCACACTGTACCCTTCTCCAGAGTGGCTGTTGGCAATTTACATCCCGCCCATCAGTGTAGCAAGGCTCCCATTTCTCCATGGCCTGTCCTGCATTTCTGGTTTTGACACTTTTTTCAGCATGGCCCTTTTGACCGATGGGAAGTGAGACTTCTTTGTAGCGCTGATTTGCCTTTCCAGATTGCTTGGTTGGCCAAAAAGGGCGTATGCGTTTTTTCCTGAATATATTCAGGAAAAAACGCATACGCCCTTTTTGGCCAAGGGCATCATTGTCAACGTTTTGCTGCTTTTCATGTGCTTTAAAGGCGATTCGAATCTACCTCCTGAAATCTGTTTCCTGCAATTCTGCCTTGATTTCAAATCCTCTTCTTTGCCTTCCCTCAATATATTGGTGGACGAGAGTTATCATTTATAACTCTGCAGGTTTGTGAATTGCAGTGCACTGAAGCTCCATTTTACAACTCGCTTTTTTGGGAGCTGGCCGCAAAAGCGCAGGATGGCTTCAGGCCCTGTTCTGGTTCCGGGGGGCAGGCTGAGCCTGTGGTTAATTCTTCTTCCTGATGGGAAAATAGAGTGACCTGTGCCTGTCCCAACACCAAGAGCTAGTCTCTCATTGGTTCCCCGTCTTCCCGTTCATCCTCAGGACAAATTGCAACCTGTACGGAACAGGAGGTTAAAGGTGCTGATGCTCCAAGTAGGGAGATTGCTAGTAAAGTGGCTGGAATGGCGAACCCGAGCACAAGGAGATGAGAAATGAGGTGCGTTTTAGAAACCTTTCCCCATCACACGGTGTACCATCTTCTGGGTTTCTCATGCATGTTTTCGATGTAGGAAGATGCCCTTGAACCTGGAGATTTGGGACCCATGCGATGGGTAGCACGCAGTATTACTTTAAAGGGTCTGCGTTTGCTCACCCAACCTCACCAAACCTCTCAGCCCCAAGAGTGTTCACCCTTATGTCTCATCCAGCTGTGGGTCTAGATATGGTCAATCCAGGTTGCATCACAGCCCCTGAACGAATTGTGTAAGAATTTCTCTCTCTTTCACTGTCTTTGTTTCATGGCTTTTTAAAAGTAATTTATTTTTATAATGGGGTTTAGCTGCTTTTCATGGCTGTGTTTATGCCGCTTTACACCCACTTGACACACTAACAGAGAGATATCAATACATAGGTTTTAAGATTATTACTAGTCAGATATATTCTTGTGCGGTGAATCGGGCGTGTTGAGTCCAGTTCTCTGAGCAGGGAGTAGGTCTTGTCTATTACATATTGGGTTTATGGAACGGTATCTGAGCTAATTTGAAACTCTTGTTTTATGTATCCCCCCACCTCACCTTTCCCGTTAAGCAGCCATAGTGTGTTTTCTGCATGTGTGATTCTGTTCTGTTTTGTAATTCAGTTCAAGTGTAACGGTTTTTACATTCCCTCTATAAGTGAAACCTTATGAGAAGTGTCCTTTTCTGTGTGACTTATTTCACTTAGAATCGTCGTACCTAAATCCACTCATCATGCTGCTACTAGCCTTATGACATTGATTTCATGGCTGAGTGATATTCCATTGTACATAAGGACCACAACTTTTTTATCCATTTTTCGCTTTCCTGGGATATTTAAGGTGGAATGAAGTGGAGGTCCTTGTCAACAGAGCAGCCCTAAACTTTGGGGTGCTTGTGTCTTGCTGATTTTCAATTTTCCCACTTTATACCCCATGCGTGGAAGTGCCCTATGGTCTCTAAGCTGTGTTTTATAGATGTTTCAGGACACACCGTACACTTCTCCAGAGTGGCTGTTGGCAATTTACATCCCGCCCATCAGTGTAGCATGGCTCCAATTTCTCCATGGCCTGTCCTGCATTTCTGGTTTTGACACTTTTTTCAGCATGGCCCTTTTGACCGATGGGAAGTGAGACTTCTTTGTAGCGCTGATTTGCCTTTCCAGATTGCTTGGTTGTCCAAAAAAGGCGTATGCGTTTTTTCCTGAATATATTCAGGAAAAAACGCATACGCCCTTTTTGGCCAAGGGCATCATTGTCAACGTTTTGCTGCTTTTCATGTGCTTTAAAGGCGATTCGAATCTACCTCCTGAAATCTGTTTCCTGCAATTCTGCCTTGATTTCAAATCCTCTTCTTTGCCTTCCCTCAATATATTTGTGGACGAGAGTTATCATTTATAACTCTGCAGGTTTGTGAATTGCAGTGCCCTGAAGCTCCATTTTACAACTCGCTTTTTTGGGAGCTGGCCGCAAAAGCGCAGGATGGCTTCAGGCCCTGTTCTGGTTCCGGGGGGCAGGCTGAGCCTGTGGTTAATTCTTCTTCCTGATGGGAAAATAGAGTGACCTGTGCCTGTCCCAACACCAAGAGCTAGTCTCTCATTGGTTCCCCGTCTTCCCGTTCATCCTCAGGACAAATTGCAACCTGTACGGAACAGGAGGTTAAAGGTGCTGATGCTCCAAGTAGGGAGATTGCTAGTAAAGTGGCTGGAATGGCGAACCCGAGCACAAGGAGATGAGAAATGAGGTGCGTTTTAGAAACCTTTCCCCATCACACGGTGTACCATCTTCTGGGTTTCTCATGCATGTTTTCGATGTAGGAAGATGCCCTTGAACCTGGAGATTTGGGACCCATGCGATGGGTAGCACGCAGTATTACTTTAAAGGGTCTGCGTTTGCTCACCCAACCTCACCAAACCTCTCAGCCACAAGAGTGTTCACCCTTATGTCTCATCCAGCTGTGGGTCTAGATATGGTCAATCCAGGTTGCATCACAGCCCCTGAACGAATTGTGTAAGAATTTCTCTCTCTTTCACTGTCTTTGTTTCATGGCTTTTTAAAAGTAATTTATTTTTATAATGGGGTTTAGCTGCTTTTCATGGCTGTGTTTATGCCGCTTTACACCTACTTGACACACTAACAGAGAGATATCAATACATAGGTTTTAAGATTATTACTAGTCAGATATATTCTTGTGCGGTGAATCGGGCGTGTTGAGTCCAGTTCTCTGAGCAGGGAGTAGGTCTTGTCTATTACATATTGGGTTTATGGAACGGTATCTGAGCTAATTTGAAACTCTTGTTTTATGTATCCCCCCACCTCACCTTTCCCGTTAAGCAGCCATAGTGTGTTTTCTGCATGTGTGATTCTGTTCTGTTTTGTAATTCAGTTCAAGTGTAACGGTTTTTACATTCCCTCTATAAGTGAAACCTTATGAGAAGTGTCCTTTTCTGTGTGACTTATTTCACTTAGAATCGTCGTACCTAAATCCACTCATCATGCTGCTACTAGCCTTATGACATTGATTTCATGGCTGAGTGATATTCCATTGTACATAAGGACCACAACTTTTTTTATCCATTTTTCGCTTTCCTGGGATATTTAAGGTGGAATGAAGTGGAGGTCCTTGTCAACAGAGCAGCCCTAAACTTTGGGGTGCTTGTGTCTTGCTGATTTTCAATTTTCCCACTTTATACCCCCATGCGTGGAAGTGCCCTATGCTCTCTAATCTGTGTTTTATAGATGTTTCAGGACACACCGTACGCTTCTCCAGAGTGGCTGTTGGCAATTTACATCCCGCCCATCAGTGTAGCAAGGCTCCCATTTCTCCATGGCCTGTCCTGCATTTCTGGTTTTGACACTTTTTTCAGCATGGCCCTTTTGACCGATGGGAAGTGAGACTTCTTTGTAGCGCTGATTTGCCTTTCCAGATTGCTTGGTTGGCCAAAAAGGGCATCATTGTCAACGTTTTGCTGCTTTTCATGTGCTTTAAAGGCGATTCGAATCTACCTCCTGAAATCTGTTTCCTGCAATTCTGCCTTGATTTCAAATCCTCTTCTTTGCCTTCCCTCAATATATTGGTGGACGAGAGTTATCATTTATAACTCTGCAGGTTTGTGAATTGCAGTGCCCTGAAGCTCCATTTTACAACTCGCTTTTTTGGGAGCTGGCCGCAAAAGCGCAGGATGGCTTCAGGCCCTGTTCTGGTTCCGGGGGGCAGGCTGAGCCTGTGGTTAATTCTTCTTCCTGATGGGAAAATAGAGTGACCTGTGCCTGTCCCAACACCAAGAGCTAGTCTCTCATTGGTTCCCCGTCTTCCCGTTCATCCTCAGGACAATTTGCAACCTGTACGGAACAGGAGGTTAAAGGTGCTGATGCTCCAAGTAGGGAGATTGCTAGTAAAGTGGCTGGAATGGCGAACCCGAGCACAAGGAGATGAGAAATGAGGTGCGTTTTAGAAACCTTTCCCCATCACACGGTGTACCATCCTCTGGGTTTCTCATGGATGTTTTCAATGTAGGAAGATGCCCTTGAACCTGGAGATTTGGGACCCATGCGATGGGTAGCACGCAGTATTACTTTAAAGGGTCTGCGTTTGCTCACCCAACCTCACCAAACCTCTCAGCCGCAAGAGTGTTCACCCTTATGTCTCATCCAGCTGTGGGTCTAGATATGGTCAATCCAGGTTGCATCACAGCCCCTGAACGAATTGTGTAAGAATTTCTCTCTCTTTCACTGTCTTTGTTTCATGGCTTTTTAAAAGTAATTTATTTTTATAATGGGGTTTAGCTGCTTTTCATGGCTGTGTTTATGCCGCTTTACACCCACTTGACACACTAACAGAGAGATATCAATACATAGGTTTTAAGATTATTACTAGTCAGATATATTCTTGTGCGGTGAATCGGGCGTGTTGAGTCCAGTTCTCTGAGCAGGGAGTAGGTCTTGTCTATTACATATTGGGTTTATGGAATGGTATCTGAGCTAATTTGAAACTCTTGTTTTATGTATCCCCCCACCTCACCTTTCCCGTTAAGCAGCCATAGTGTGTTTTCTGCATGTGTGACTCTGTTCTGTTTTGTAATTCAGTTCAAGTGTAACGGTTTTTACATTCCCTCTATAAGTGACACCTTATGAGAAGTGTCCTTTTCTGTGTGACTTATTTCACTTAGAATCGTCGTACCTAAATCCACTCATCATGCTGCTACTAGCCTTATGACATTGATTTCATGGCTGAGTGATATTCCATTGTACATAAGGACCACAACTTTTTTTATCCATTTTTCGCTTTCCTGGGATATTTAAGGTGGAATGAAGTGGAGGTCCTTGTCAACAGAGCAGCCCTAAACTTTGGGGTGCTTGTGTCTTGCTGATTTTCAATTTTCCCACTTTATACACCCATGCGTGGAAGTGCCCTATGCTCTCTAAGCTGTGTTTTTTAGATGTTTCAGGACACACCGTACACTTCTCCAGAGTGGCTGTTGGCAATTTACATCCCGCCCATCAGTGTCGCAAGGCTCCCATTTCTCCATGGCCTGTCCTGCATTTCTGGTTTTGACACTTTTTTCAGCATGGCCCTTTTGACCGATGGGAAGTGAGACTTCTTTGTAGCGCTGATTTGCCTTTCCAGATTGCTTGGTTGGCCAAAAAGGGCATATGCGTTTTTTCCTGAATATATTCAGGAAAAAACGCATACGCCCTTTCTGGCCAAGGGCATCATTGTCAACGTTTTGCTGCTTTTCATGTGCTTTAAAGGCGATTGGAATCTACCTCCTGAAATCTGTTTCCTGCAATTCTGCCTTGATTTCAAATCCTCTTCTTTGCCTTCCCTCAATATATTGGTGGACGAGAGTTATCATTTATAACTCTGCAGGTTTGTGAATTGCAGTGCCCTGAAGCTCCATTTTACAACTCGCTTTTTTGGGAGCTGGCCGCAAAAGCGCAGGATGGCTTCAGGCCCTGTTCTGGTTCCGGGGGGCAGGCTGAGCCTGTGGTTAATTCTTCTTCCTGATGGGAAAATAGAGTGACCTGTGCCTGTCCCAACACCAAGAGCTAGTCTCTCATTGGTTCCCCGTCTTCCCGTTCATCCTCAGGACAAATTGCAACCTGTACGGAACAGGAGGTTAAAGGTGCTGATGCTCCAAGTAGGGAGATTGCTAGTAAAGTGGCTGGAATGGCGAACCCGAGCACAAGGAGATGAGAAATGAGGTGCGTTTTAGAAACCTTTCCCCATCACACGGTGTACCATCTTCTGGGTTTCTCATGCATGTTTTCGATGTAGGAAGATGCCCTTGAACCTGGAGATTTGGGACCCATGCGATGGGTAGCACGCAGTATTACTTTAAAGGGTCTGCGTTTGCTCACCCAACCTCACCAAACCTCTCAGCCGCAAGAGTGTTCACCCTTATGTCTCATCCAGCTGTGGGTCTAGATATGGTCAATCCAGGTTGCATCACAGCCCCTGAACGAATTGTGTAAGAATTTCTCTCTCTTTCACTGTCTTTGTTTCATGGCTTTTTAAAAGTAATTTATTTTTATAATGGGGTTTAGCTGCTTTTCATGGCTGTGTTTATGCTGCTTTACACCCACTTGACACACTAACAGAGAGATATCAATACATAGGTTTTAAGATTATTACTAGTCAGATATATTCTTGTGCGGTGAATCGGGCGTGTTGAGTCCAGTTCTCTGAGCAGGGAGTAGGTCTTGTCTATTACATATTGGGTTTATGGAACGGTATCTGAGCTAATTTGAAACTCTTGTTTTATGTATCCCCCCACCTCACCTTTCCCGTTAAGCAGCCATAGTGTGTTTTCTGCATGTGTGATTCTGTTCTGTTTTGTAATTCAGTTCAAGTGTAACGGTTTTTACATTCCCTCTATAAGTGACACCTTATGAGAAGTGTCCTTTTCTGTGTGACTTATTTCACTTAGAATCGTCGTACCTAAATCCACTCATCATGCTGCTACTAGCCTTATGACATTGATTTCATGGCTGAGTGATATTCCATTGTACATAAGGACCACAACTTTTTTTATCCATTTTTCGCTTTCCTGGGATATTTAAGGTGGAATGAAGTGGAGGTCCTTGTCAACAGAGCAGCCCTAAACTTTGGGGTGCTTGTGTCTTGCTGATTTTCAATTTTCCCACTTTATACACCCATGCGTGGAAGTGCCCTATGCTCTCTAAGCTGTGTTTTTTAGATGTTTCAGGACACACCGTACACTTCTCCAGAGTGGCTGTTAGCAATTTACATCCCGCCCATCAGTGTAGCAAGGCTCCCATTTCTCCATGGCCTGTCCTGCATTTCTGGTTTTGACACTTTTTTCAGCATGGCCCTTTTGACCGATGGGAAGTGAGACTTCTTTGTAGCGCTGATTTGCCTTTCCAGATTGCTTGGTTGGCCAAAAAGGGCGTATGCGTTTTTTCCTGAATATATTCAGGAAAAAACGCATACGCCCTTTCTGGCCAAGGGCATCATTGTCAACGTTTTGCTGCTTTTCATGTGCTTTAAAGGCGATTCGAATCTACCTCCTGAAATCTGTTTCCTGCAATTCTGCCTTGATTTCAAATCCTCTTCTTTGCCTTCCCTCAATATATTGGTGGACGAGAGTTATCATTTATAACTCTGCAGGTTTGTGAATTGCAGTGCCCTGAAGCTCCATTTTACAACTCGCTTTTTTGGGAGCTGGCCGCAAAAGCGCAGGATGGCTTCAGGCCCTGTTCTGGTTCCGGGGGGCAGGCTGAGCCTGTGGTTAATTCTTCTTCCTGTTGGGAAAATAGAGTGACCTGTGCCTGTCCCAACACCAAGAGCTAGTCTCTCATTGGTTCCCCGTCTTCCCGTTCATCCTCAGGACAAATTGCAACCTGTACGGAACAGGAGGTTAAAGGTGCTGATGCTCCAAGTAGGGAGATTGCTAGTAAAGTGGCTGGAATGGCGAACCCGAGCACAAGGAGATGAGAAATGAGGTGCGTTTTAGAAACCTTTCCCCATCACACGGTGTACCATCTTCTGGGTTTCTCATGCATGTTTTCGATGTAGGAAGATGCCCTTGAACCTGGAGATTTGGGACCCATGCGATGGGTAGCACGCAGTATTACTTTAAAGGGTCTGCGTTTGCTCACCCAACCTCACCAAACCTCTCAGCCCCAAGAGTGTTCACCCTTATGTCTCATCCAGCTGTGGGTCTAGATATGGTCAATCCAGGTTGCATCACAGCCCCTGAACGAATTGTGTAAGAATTTCTCTCTCTTTCACTGTCTTTGTTTCATGGCTTTTTAAAAGTAATTTATTTTTATAATGGGGTTTAGCTGCTTTTCATGGCTGTGTTTATGCCGCTTTACACCCACTTGACACACTAACAGAGAGATATCAATACATAGGTTTTAAGATTATTACTAGTCAGATATATTCTTGTGCGGTGAATCGGGCGTGTTGAGTCCAGTTCTCTGAGCAGGGAGTAGGTCTTGTCTATTACATATTGGGTTTATGGAACGGTATCTGAGCTAATTTGAAACTCTTGTTTTATGTATCCCCCCACCTCACCTTTCCCGTTAAGCAGCCATAGTGTGTTTTCTGCATGTGTGATTCTGTTCTGTTTTGTAATTCAGTTCAAGTGTAACGGTTTTTACATTCCCTCTATAAGTGACACCTTATGAGAAGTGTCCTTTTCTGTGTGACTTATTTCACTTAGAATCGTCGTACCTAAATCCACTCATCATGCTGCTACTAGCCTTATGACATTGATTTCATGGCTGAGTGATATTCCATTGTACATAAGGACCACAACTTTTTTATCCATTTTTCGCTTTCCTGGGATATTTAAGGTGGAATGAAGTGGAGGTCCTTGTCAACAGAGCAGCCCTAAACTTTGGGGTGCTTGTGTCTTGCTGATTTTCAGTTCTCCCACTTTATACCCCCATGCGTGGAAGTGCCCTATGCTCTCTAAGCTGTGTTTTATAGATGTTTCAGGACACACCGTACACTTCTCCAGAGTGGCTGTTGGCAATTTACATCCCGCCCATCAGTGTAGCAAGGCTCCCATTTCTCCATGGCCTGTCCTGCATTTCTGGTTTTGACACTTTTTTCAGCATGGCCCTTTTGACCGATGGGAAGTGAGACTTCTTTGTAGCGCTGATTTGCCTTTCCAGATTGCTTGGTTGGCCAAAAAGGGCATCATTGTCAACGTTTTGCTGCTTTTCATGTGCTTTAAAGGCGATTCGAATCTACCTCCTGAAATCTGTTTCCTGCAATTCTGCCTTGATTTCAAATCCTCTTCTTTGCCTTCCCTCAATATATTGGTGGACGAGAGTTATCATTTATAACTCTGCAGGTTTGTGAATTGCAGTGCCCTGAAGCTCCATTTTACAACTCGCTTTTTTGGGAGCTGGCCGCAAAAGCGCAGGATGGCTTCAGGCCCTGTTCTGGTTCCGGGGCGCAGGCTGAGCCTGTGGTTAATTCTTCTTCCTGTTGGGAAAATAGAGTGACCTGTGCCTGTCCCAACACCAAGAGCTAGTCTCTCATTGGTTCCCCGTCTTCCCGTTCATCCTCAGGACAAATTGCAACCTGTACGGAACAGGAGGTTAAAGGTGCTGATGCTCCAAGTAGGGAGATTGCTAGTAAAGTGGCTGGAATGGCGAACCCGAGCACAAGGAGATGAGAAATGAGGTGCGTTTTAGAAACCTTTCCCCATCACACGGTGTACCATCTTCTGGGTTTCTCATGCATGTTTTCGATGTAGGAAGATGCCCTTGAACCTGGAGATTTGGGACCCATGCGATGGGTAGCACGCAGTATTACTTTAAAGGGTCTGCGTTTGCTCACCCAACCTCACCAAACCTCTCAGCCCCAAGAGTGTTCACCCTTATGTCTCATCCAGCTGTGGGTCTAGATATGGTCAATCCAGGTTGCATCACAGCCCCTGAACGAATTGTGTAAGAATTTCTCTCTCTTTCACTGTCTTTGTTTCATGGCTTTTTAAAAGTAATTTATTTTTATAATGGGGTTTAGCTGCTTTTCATGGCTGTGTTTATGCCGCTTTACACCCACTTGACACACTAACAGAGAGATATCAATACATAGGTTTTAAGATTATTACTAGTCAGATATATTCTTGTGCGGTGAATCGGGCGTGTTGAGTCCAGTTCTCTGAGCAGGGAGTAGGTCTTGTCTATTACATATTGGGTTTATGGAACGGTATCTGAGCTAATTTGAAACTCTTGTTTTATGTATCCCCCCACCTCACCTTTCCCGTTAAGCAGCCATAGTGTGTTTTCTGCATGTGTGATTCTGTTCTGTTTTGTAATTCAGTTCAAGTGTAACGGTTTTTACATTCCCTCTATAAGTGACACCTTATGAGAAGTGTCCTTTTCTGTGTGACTTATTTCACTTAGAATCGTCGTACCTAAATCCACTCATCATGCTGCTACTAGCCTTATGACATTGATTTCATGGCTGAGTGATATTCCATTGTACATAAGGACCACAACTTTTTTTATCCATTTTTCGCTTTCCTGGGATATTTAAGGTGGAATGAAGTGGAGGTCCTTGTCAACAGAGCAGCCCTAAACTTTGGGGTGCTTGTGTCTTGCTGATTTTCAATTTTCCCACTTTATACCCCCATGCGTGGAAGTGCCCTATGCTCTCTAAGCTGTGTTTTATAGATGTTTCAGGACACACCGTACACTTCTCCAGAGTGGCTGTTGGCAATTTACATCCCGCCCATCAGTGTAGCAAGGCTCCCATTTCTCCATGGCCTGTCCTGCATTTCTGGTTTTGACACTTTTTTCAGCATGGCCCTTTTGACCTATGGGAAGTGAGACTTCTTTGTAGCGCTGATTTGCCTTTCCAGATTGCTTGGTTGGCCAAAAAGGGCATCATTGTCAACGTTTTGCTGCTTTTCATGTGCTTTAAAGGCGATTCGAATCTACCTCCTGAAATCTGTTTCCTGCAATTCTGCCTTGATTTCAAATCCTCTTCTTTGCCTTCCCTCAATATATTGGTGGACGAGAGTTATCATTTATAACTCTGCAGGTTTGTGAATTGCAGTGCCCTGAAGCTCCATTTTACAACTCGCTTTTTTGGGAGCTGGCCGCAAAAGCGCAGGATGGCTTCAGGCCCTGTTCTGGTTCCGGGGGGCAGGCTGAGCCTGTGGTTAATTCTTCTTCCTGATGGGAAAATAGAGTGACCTGTGCCTGTCCCAACACCAAGAGCTAGTCTCTCATTGGTTCCCCGTCTTCCCGTTCATCCTCAGGACAAATTGCAACCTGTACGGAACAGGAGGTTAAAGGTGCTGATGCTCCAAGTAGGGAGATTGCTAGTAAAGTGGCTGGAATGGCGAACCCGAGCACAAGGAGATGAGAAATGAGGTGCGTTTTAGAAACCTTTCCCCATCACACGGTGTACCATCTTCTGGGTTTCTCATGCATGTTTTCGATGTAGGAAGATGCCCTTGAACCTGGAGATTTGGGACCCATGCGATGGGTAGCACGCAGTATTACTTTAAAGGGTCTGCGTTTGCTCACCCAACCTCACCAAACCTCTCAGCCGCAAGAGTGTTCACCCTTATGTCTCATCCAGCTGTGGGTCTAGATATGGTCAATCCAGGTTGCATCACAGCCCCTGAACGAATTGTGTAAGAATTTCTCTCTCTTTCACTGTCTTTGTTTCATGGCTTTTTAAAAGTAATTTATTTTTATAATGGGGTTTAGCTGCTTTTCATGGCTGTGTTTATGCCGCTTTACACCCACTTGACACACTAACAGAGAGATATCAATACATAGGTTTTAAGATTATTACTAGTCAGATATATTCTTGTGCGGTGAATCGGGCGTGTTGAGTCCAGTTCTCTGAGCAGGGAGTAGGTCTTGTCTATTACATATTGGGTTTATGGAACGGTATGTGAGCTAATTTGAAACTCTTGTTTTATGTATCCCCCCACCTCACCTTTCCCGTTAAGCAGCCATAGTGTGTTTTCTGCATGTGTGATTCTGTTCTGTTTTGTAATTCAGTTCAAGTGTAACGGTTTTTACATTCCCTCTATAAGTGACACCTTATGAGAAGTGTCCTTTTCTGTGTGACTTATTTCACTTAGAATTGTCGTACCTAAATCCACTCATCATGCTGCTACTAGCCTTATGACATTGATTTCATGGCTGAGTGATATTCCATTGTACATAAGGACCACAACTTTTTTTATCCATTTTTCGCTTTCCTGGGATATTTAAGGTGGAATGAAGTGGAGGTCCTTGTCAACAGAGCAGCCCTAAACTTTGGGGTGCTTGTGTCTTGCTGATTTTCAATTTTCCCACTTTATACCCCCATGCGTGGAAGTGCCCTATGCTCTCTAAGCTGTGTTTTATAGATGTTTCAGGACACACCGTACACTTCTCCAGAGTGGCTGTTGGCAATTTACATCCCGCCCATCAGTGTAGCAAGGCTCCCATTTCTCCATGGCCTGTCCTGCATTTCTGGTTTTGACACTTTTTTCAGCATGGCCCTTTTGACCTATGGGAAGTGAGACTTCTTTGTAGCGCTGATTTGCCTTTCCAGATTGCTTGGTTGGCCAAAAAGGGCATCATTGTCAACGTTTTGCTGCTTTTCATGTGCTTTAAAGGCGATTCGAATCTACCTCCTGAAATCTGTTTCCTGCAATTCTGCCTTGATTTCAAATCCTCTTCTTTGCCTTCCCTCAATATATTGGTGGACGAGAGTTATCATTTATAACTCTGCAGGTTTGTGAATTGCAGTGCCCTGAAGCTCCATTTTACAACTCGCTTTTTTGGGAGCTGGCCGCAAAAGCGCAGGATGGCTTCAGGCCCTGTTCTGGTTCCGGGGGGCAGGCTGAGCCTGTGGTTAATTCTTCTTCCTGATGGGAAAATAGAGTGACCTGTGCCTGTCCCAACACCAAGAGCTAGTCTCTCATTGGTTCCCCGTCTTCCCGTTCATCCTCAGGACAAATTGCAACCTGTACGGAACAGGAGGTTAAAGGTGCTGATGCTCCAAGTAGGGAGATTGCTAGTAAAGTGGCTGGAATGGCGAACCCGAGCACAAGGAGATGAGAAATGAGGTGCGTTTTAGAAACCTTTCCCCATCACACGGTGTACCATCTTCTGGGTTTCTCATGCATGTTTTCGATGTAGGAAGATGCCCTTGAACCTGGAGATTTGGGACCCATGCGATGGGTAGCACGCAGTATTACTTTAAAGGGTCTGCGTTTGCTCACCCAACCTCACCAAACCTCTCAGCCGCAAGAGTGTTCACCCTTATGTCTCATCCAGCTGTGGGTCTAGATATGGTCAATCCAGGTTGCATCACAGCCCCTGAACGAATTGTGTAAGAATTTCTCTCTCTTTCACTGTCTTTGTTTCATGGCTTTTTAAAAGTAATTTATTTTTATAATGGGGTTTAGCTGCTTTTCATGGCTGTGTTTATGCCGCTTTACACCCACTTGACACACTAACAGAGAGATATCAATACATAGGTTTTAAGATTATTACTAGTCAGATATATTCTTGTGCGGTGAATCGGGCGTGTTGAGTCCAGTTCTCTGAGCAGGGAGTAGGTCTTGTCTATTACATATTGGGTTTATGGAACGGTATCTGAGCTAATTTGAAACTCTTGTTTTATGTATCCCCCCACCTCACCTTTCCCGTTAAGCAGCCATAGTGTGTTTTCTGCATGTGTGATTCTGTTCTGTTTTGTAATTCAGTTCAAGTGTAACGGTTTTTACATTCCCTCTATAAGTGACACCTTATGAGAAGTGTCCTTTTCTGTGTGACTTATTTCACTTAGAATCGTCGTACCTAAATCCACTCATCATGCTGCTACTAGCCTTATGACATTGATTTCATGGCTGAGTGATATTCCATTGTACATAAGGACTACAACTTTTTTATCCATTTTTCGCTTTCCTGGGATATTTAAGGTGGAATGAAGTGGAGGTCCTTGTCAACAGAGCAGCCCTAAACTTTGGGGTGCTTGTGTCTTGCTGATTTTCAATTTTCCCACTTTATACCCCCATGCGTGGAAGTGCCCTATGCTCTCTAAGCTGTGTTTTATAGATGTTTCAGGACACACCGTACACTTCTCCAGAGTGGCTGTTGGCAATTTACATCCCGCCCATCAGTGTAGCAAGGCTCCCATTTCTCCATGGCCTGTCCTGCATTTCTGGTTTTGACACTTTTTTCAGCATGGCCCTTTTGACCGATGGGAAGTGAGACTTCTTTGTAGCGCTGATTTGCCTTTCCAGATTGCTTGGTTGGCCAAAAAGGGCATCATTGTCAACGTTTTGCTGCTTTTCATGTGCTTTAAAGGCGATTCGAATCTACCTCCTGAAATCTGTTTCCTGCAATTCTGCCTTGATTTCAAATCCTCTTCTTTGCCTTCCCTCAATATATTGGTGGACGAGAGTTATCATTTATAACTCTGCAGGTTTGTGAATTGCAGTGCCCTGAAGCTCCATTTTACAACTCGCTTTTTTGGGAGCTGGCCGCAAAAGCGCAGGATGGCTTCAGGCCCTGTTCTGGTTCCGGGGGGCAGGCTGAGCCTGTGGTTAATTCTTCTTCCTGTTGGGAAAATAGAGTGACCTGTGCCTGTCCCAACACCAAGAGCTAGTCTCTCATTGGTTCCCCGTCTTCCCGTTCATCCTCAGGACAAATTGCAACCTGTACGGAACAGGAGGTTAAAGGTGCTGATGCTCCAAGTATGGAGATTGCTAGTGAAGTGGCTGGAATGGCGAACCCGAGCACAAGGAGATGAGAAATGAGGTGCGTTTTAGAAACCTTTCCCCATCACACGGTGTACCATCTTCTGGGTTTCTCATGCATGTTTTCGATGTAGGAAGATGCCCTTGAACCTGGAGATTTGGGACCCATGCGATGGGTAGCACGCAGTATTACTTTAAAGGGTCTGCGTTTGCTCACCCAACCTCACCAAACCTCTCAGCCGCAAGAGTGTTCACCCTTATGTCTCATCCAGCTGTGGGTCTAGATATGGTCAATCCAGGTTGCATCACAGCCCCTGAACGAATTGTGTAAGAATTTCTCTCTCTTTCACTGTCTTTGTTTCATGGCTTTTTAAAAGTAATTTATTTTTATAATGGGGTTTAGCTGCTTTTCATGGCTGTGTTTATGCCGCTTTACACCCACTTGACACACTAACAGAGAGATATCAATACATAGGTTTTAAGATTATTACTAGTCAGATATATTCTTGTGCGGTGAATCGGGCGTGTTGAGTCCAGTTCTCTGAGCAGGGAGTAGGTCTTGTCTATTACATATTGGGTTTATGGAACGGTATGTGAGCAAATTTGAAACTCTTGTTTTATGTATCCCCCCACCTCACCTTTCCCGTTAAGCAGCCATAGTGTGTTTTCTGCATGTGTGATTCTGTTCTGTTTTGTAATTCAGTTCAAGTGTAACGGTTTTTACATTCCCTCTATAAGTGACACCTTATGAGAAGTGTCCTTTTCTGTGTGACTTATTTCACTTAGAATTGTCGTACCTAAATCCACTCATCATGCTGCTACTAGCCTTATGACATTGATTTCATGGCTGAGTGATATTCCATTGTACATAAGGACCACAACTTTTTTTATCCATTTTTCGCTTTCCTGGGATATTTAAGGTGGAATGAAGTGGAGGTCCTTGTCAACAGAGCAGCCCTAAACTTTGGGGTGCTTGTGTCTTGCTGATTTTCAATTTTCCCACTTTATACCCCCATGCGTGGAAGTGCCCTATGCTCTCTAAGCTGTGTTTTATAGATGTTTCAGGACACACCGTACACTTCTCCAGAGTGGCTGTTGGCAATTTACATCCCGCCCATCAGTGTAGCAAGGCTCCCATTTCTCCATGGCCTGTCCTGCATTTCTGGTTTTGACACTTTTTTCAGCATGGCCCTTTTGACCTATGGGAAGTGAGACTTCTTTGTAGCGCTGATTTGCCTTTCCAGATTGCTTGGTTGGCCAAAAAGGGCATCATTGTCAACGTTTTGCTGCTTTTCATGTGCTTTAAAGGCGATTCGAATCTACCTCCTGAAATCTGTTTCCTGCAATTCTGCCTTGATTTCAAATCCTCTTCTTTGCCTTCCCTCAATATATTGGTGGACGAGAGTTATCATTTATAACTCTGCAGGTTTGTGAATTGCAGTGCCCTGAAGCTCCATTTTACAACTCGCTTTTTTGGGAGCTGGCCGCAAAAGCGCAGGATGGCTTCAGGCCCTGTTCTGGTTCCGGGGGGCAGGCTGAGCCTGTGGTTAATTCTTCTTCCTGATGGGAAAATAGAGTGACCTGTGCCTGTCCCAACACCAAGAGCTAGTCTCTCATTGGTTCCCCGTCTTCCCGTTCATCCTCAGGACAAATTGCAACCTGTACGGAACAGGAGGTTAAAGGTGCTGATGCTCCAAGTAGGGAGATTGCTAGTAAAGTGGCTGGAATGGCGAACCCGAGCACAAGGAGATGAGAAATGAGGTGCGTTTTAGAAACCTTTCCCCATCACACGGTGTACCATCTTCTGGGTTTCTCATGCATGTTTTCGATGTAGGAAGATGCCCTTGAACCTGGAGATTTGGGACCCATGCGATGGGTAGCACGCAGTATTACTTTAAAGGGTCTGCGTTTGCTCACCCAACCTCACCAAACCTCTCAGCCGCAAGAGTGTTCACCCTTATGTCTCATCCAGCTGTGGGTCTAGATATGGTCAATCCAGGTTGCATCACAGCCCCTGAACGAATTGTGTAAGAATTTCTCTCTCTTTCACTGTCTTTGTTTCATGGCTTTTTAAAAGTAATTTATTTTTATAATGGGGTTTAGCTGCTTTTCATGGCTGTGTTTATGCCGCTTTACACCCACTTGACACACTAACAGAGAGATATCAATACATAGGTTTTAAGATTATTACTAGTCAGATATATTCTTGTGCGGTGAATCGGGCGTGTTGAGTCCAGTTCTCTGAGCAGGGAGTAGGTCTTGTCTATTCCATATTGGGTTTATGGAACGGTATCTGAGCTAATTTGAAACTCTTGTTTTATGTATCCCCCCACCTCACCTTTCCCGTTAAGCAGCCATAGTGTGTTTTCTGCATGTGTGATTCTGTTCTGTTTTGTAATTCAGTTCAAGTGTAACGGTTTTTACATTCCCTCTATAAGTGACACCTTATGAGAAGTGTCCTTTTCTGTGTGACTTATTTCACTTAGAATCGTCGTACCTAAATCCACTCATCATGCTGCTACTAGCCTTATGACATTGATTTCATGGCTGAGTGATATTCCATTGTACATAAGGACTACAACTTTTTTATCCATTTTTCGCTTTCCTGGGATATTTAAGGTGGAATGAAGTGGAGGTCCTTGTCAACAGAGCAGCCCTAAACTTTGGGGTGCTTGTGTCTTGCTGATTTTCAATTTTCCCACTTTATACCCCCATGCGTGGAAGTGCCCTATGCTCTCTAAGCTGTGTTTTATAGATGTTTCAGGACACACCGTACACTTCTCCAGAGTGGCTGTTGGCAATTTACATCCCGCCCATCAGTGTAGCAAGGCTCCCATTTCTCCATGGCCTGTCCTGCATTTCTGGTTTTGACACTTTTTTCAGCATGGCCCTTTTGACCGATGGGAAGTGAGACTTCTTTGTAGCGCTGATTTGCCTTTCCAGATTGCTTGGTTGGCCAAAAAGGGCATCATTGTCAACGTTTTGCTGCTTTTCATGTGCTTTAAAGGCGATTCGAATCTACCTCCTGAAATCTGTTTCCTGCAATTCTGCCTTGATTTCAAATCCTCTTCTTTGCCTTCCCTCAATATATTGGTGGACGAGAGTTATCATTTATAACTCTGCAGGTTTGTGAATTGCAGTGCCCTGAAGCTCCATTTTACAACTCGCTTTTTTGGGAGCTGGCCGCAAAAGCGCAGGATGGCTTCAGGCCCTGTTCTGGTTCCGGGGGGCAGGCTGAGCCTGTGGTTAATTCTTCTTCCTGTTGGGAAAATAGAGTGACCTGTGCCTGTCCCAACACCAAGAGCTAGTCTCTCATTGGTTCCCCGTCTTCCCGTTCATCCTCAGGACAAATTGCAACCTGTACGGAACAGGAGGTTAAAGGTGCTGATGCTCCAAGTAGGGAGATTGCTAGTGAAGTGGCTGGAATGGCGAACCCGAGCACAAGGAGATGAGAAATGAGGTGCGTTTTAGAAACCTTTCCCCATCACACGGTGTACCATCTTCTGGGTTTCTCATGCATGTTTTCGATGTAGGAAGATGCCCTTGAACCTGGAGATTTGGGACCCATGCGATGGGTAGCACGCAGTATTACTTTAAAGGGTCTGCGTTTGCTCACCCAACCTCACCAAACCTCTCAGCCCCAAGAGTGTTCACCCTTATGTCTCATCCAGCTGTGGGTCTAGATATGGTCAATCCAGGTTGCATCACAGCCCCTGAACGAATTGTGTAAGAATTTCTCTCTCTTTCACTGTCTTTGTTTCATGGCTTTTTAAAAGTAATTTATTTTTATAATGGGGTTTAGCTGCTTTTCATGGCTGTGTTTATGCCGCTTTACACCCACTTGACACACTAACAGAGAGATATCAATACATAGGTTTTAAGATTATTACTAGTCAGATATATTCTTGTGCGGTGAATCGGGCGTGTTGAGTCCAGTTCTCTGAGCAGGGAGTAGGTCTTGTCTATTACATATTGGGTTTATGGAATGGTATCTGAGCTAATTTGAAACTCTTGTTTTATGTATCCCCCCACCTCACCTTTCCCGTTAAGCAGCCATAGTGTGTTTTCTGCATGTGTGACTCTGTTCTGTTTTGTAATTCAGTTCAAGTGTAACGGTTTTTACATTCCCTCTATAAGTGACACCTTATGAGAAGTGTCCTTTTCTGTGTGACTTATTTCACTTAGAATCGTCGTACCTAAATCCACTCATCATGCTGCTACTAGCCTTATGACATTGATTTCATGGCTGAGTGATATTCCATTGTACATAAGGACCACAACTTTTTTTATCCATTTTTCGCTTTCCTGGGATATTTAAGGTGGAATGAAGTGGAGGTCCTTGTCAACAGAGCAGCCCTAAACTTTGGGGTGCTTGTGTCTTGCTGATTTTCAATTTTCCCACTTTATACACCCATGCGTGGAAGTGCCCTATGCTCTCTAAGCTGTGTTTTTTAGATGTTTCAGGACACACCGTACACTTCTCCAGAGTGGCTGTTGGCAATTTACATCCCGCCCATCAGTGTAGCAAGGCTCCCATTTCTCCATGGCCTGTCCTGCATTTCTGGTTTTGACACTTTTTTCAGCATGGCCCTTTTGACCGATGGGAAGTGAGACTTCTTTGTAGCGCTGATTTGCCTTTCCAGATTGCTTGGTTGGCCAAAAAGGGCGTATGCGTTTTTTCCTGAATATATTCAGGAAAAAACGCATACGCCCTTTCTGGCCAAGGGCATCATTGTCAACGTTTTGCTGCTTTTCATGTGCTTTAAAGGCGATTCGAATCTACCTCCTGAAATCTGTTTCCTGCAATTCTGCCTTGATTTCAAATCCTCTTCTTTGCCTTCCCTCAATATATTGGTGGACGAGAGTTATCATTTATAACTCTGCAGGTTTGTGAATTGCAGTGCCCTGAAGCTCCATTTTACAAGTCGCTTTTTTGGGAGCTGGCCGCAAAAGCGCAGGATGGCTTCAGGCCCTGTTCTGGTTCCGGGGGGCAGGCTGAGCCTGTGGTTAATTCTTCTTCCTGATGGGAAAATAGAGTGACCTGTGCCTGTCCCAACACCAAGAGCTAGTCTCTCATTGGTTCCCCGTCTTCCCGTTCATCCTCAGGACAAATTGCAACCTGTACGGAACAGGAGGTTAAAGGTGCTGATGCTCCAAGTAGGGAGATTGCTAGTAAAGTGGCTGGAATGGCGAACCCGAGCACAAGGAGATGAGAAATGAGGTGCGTTTTAGAAACCTTTCCCCATCACACGGTGTACCATCTTCTGGGTTTCTCATGCATGTTTTCGATGTAGGAAGATGCCCTTGAACCTGGAGATTTGGGACCCATGCGATGGGTAGCACGCAGTATTACTTTAAAGGGTCTGCGTTTGCTCACCCAACCTCACCAAACCTCTCAGCCGCAAGAGTGTTCACCCTTATGTCTCATCCAGCTGTGGGTCTAGATATGGTCAATCCAGGTTGCATCACAGCCCCTGAACGAATTGTGTAAGAATTTCTCTCTCTTTCACTGTCTTTGTTTCATGGCTTTTTAAAAGTAATTTATTTTTATAATGGGGTTTAGCTGCTTTTCATGGCTGTGTTTATGCCGCTTTACACCCACTTGACACACTAACAGAGAGATATCAATACATAGGTTTTAAGATTATTACTAGTCAGATATATTCTTGTGCGGTGAATCGGGCGTGTTGAGTCCAGTTCTCTGAGCAGGGAGTAGGTCTTGTCTATTACATATTGGGTTTATGGAACGGTATCTGAGCTAATTTGAAACTCTTGTTTTATGTATCCCCCCACCTCACCTTTCCCGTTAAGCAGCCATAGTGTGTTTTCTGCATGTGTGATTCTGTTCTGTTTTGTAATTCAGTTCAAGTGTAACGGTTTTTACATTCCCTCTATAAGTGACACCTTATGAGAAGTGTCCTTTTCTGTGTGACTTATTTCACTTAGAATCGTCGTACCTAAATCCACTCATCATGCTGCTACTAGCCTTATGACATTGATTTCATGGCTGAGTGATATTCCATTGTACATAAGGACCACAACTTTTTTATCCATTTTTCGCTTTCCTGGGATATTTAAGGTGGAATGAAGTGGAGGTCCTTGTCAACAGAGCAGCCCTAAACTTTGGGGTGCTTGTGTCTTGCTGATTTTCAGTTCTCCCACTTTATACCCCCATGCGTGGAAGTGCCCTATGCTCTCTAAGCTGTGTTTTATAGATGTTTCAGGACACACCGTACACTTCTCCAGAGTGGCTGTTGGCAATTTACATCCCGCCCATCAGTGTAGCAAGGCTCCCATTTCTCCATGGCCTGTCCTGCATTTCTGGTTTTGACACTTTTTTCAGCATGGCCCTTTTGACCGATGGGAAGTGAGACTTCTTTGTAGCGCTGATTTGCCTTTCCAGATTGCTTGGTTGGCCAAAAAGGGCATCATTGTCAACGTTTTGCTGCTTTTCATGTGCTTTAAAGGCGATTCGAATCTACCTCCTGAAATCTGTTTCCTGCAATTCTGCCTTGATTTCAAATCCTCTTCTTTGCCTTCCCTCAATATATTGGTGGACGAGAGTTATCATTTATAACTCTGCAGGTTTGTGAATTGCAGTGCCCTGAAGCTCCATTTTACAACTCGCTTTTTTGGGAGCTGGCCGCAAAAGCGCAGGATGGCTTCAGGCCCTGTTCTGGTTCCGGGGGGCAGGCTGAGCCTGTGGTTAATTCTTCTTCCTGATGGGAAAATAGAGTGACCTGTGCCTGTCCCAACACCAAGAGCTAGTCTCTCATTGGTTCCCCGTCTTCCCGTTCATCCTCAGGACAAATTGCAACCTGTACGGAACAGGAGGTTAAAGGTGCTGATGCTCCAAGTAGGGAGATTGCTAGTAAAGTGGCTGGAATGGCGAACCCGAGCACAAGGAGATGAGAAATGAGGTGCGTTTTAGAAACCTTTCCCCATCACACGGTGTACCATCTTCTGGGTTTCTCATGCATGTTTTCGATGTAGGAAGATGCCCTTGAACCTGGAGATTTGGGACCCATGCGATGGGTAGCACGCAGTATTACTTTAAAGGGTCTGCGTTTGCTCACCCAACCTCACCAAACCTCTCAGCCCCAAGAGTGTTCACCCTTATGTCTCATCCAGCTGTGGGTCTAGATATGGTCAATCCAGGTTGCATCACAGCCCCTGAACGAATTGTGTAAGAATTTCTCTCTCTTTCACTGTCTTTGTTTCATGGCTTTTTAAAAGTAATTTATTTTTATAATGGGGTTTAGCTGCTTTTCATGGCTGTGTTTATGCCGCTTTACACCCACTTGACACACTAACAGAGAGATATCAATACATAGGTTTTAAGATTATTACTAGTCAGATATATTCTTGTGCGGTGAATCGGGCGTGTTGAGTCCAGTTCTCTGAGCAGGGAGTAGGTCTTGTCTATTACATATTGGGTTTATGGAACGGTATCTGAGCTAATTTGAAACTCTTGTTTTATGTATCCCCCCACCTCACCTTTCCCGTTAAGCAGCCATAGTGTGTTTTCTGCATGTGTGATTCTGTTCTGTTTTGTAATTCAGTTCAAGTGTAACGGTTTTTACATTCCCTCTATAAGTGACACCTTATGAGAAGTGTCCTTTTCTGTGTGACTTATTTCACTTAGAATCGTCGTACCTAAATCCACTCATCATGCTGCTACTAGCCTTATGACATTGATTTCATGGCTGAGTGATATTCCATTGTACATAAGGACCACAAATTTTTTTATCCATTTTTCGCTTTCCTGGGATATTTAAGGTGGAATGAAGTGGAGGTCCTTGTCAACAGAGCAGCCCTAAACTTTGGGGTGCTGGTGTCTTGCTGATTTTCAATTTTCCCACTTTATACCCCCATGCGTGGAAGTGCCCTATGCTCTCTAAGCTGTGTTTTATAGATGTTTCAGGACACACCGTACACTTCTCCAGAGTGGCTGTAGGCAATTTACATCCCGCCCATCAGTGTAGCAAGGCTCCCATTTCTCCATGGCCTGTCCTGCATTTCTGGTTTTGACACTTTTTTCAGCATGGCCCTTTTGACCGATGGGAAGTGAGACTTCTTTGTAGCGCTGATTTGCCTTTCCAGATTGCTTCGTTGGCCAAAAAGGGCATCATTGTCAACGTTTTGCTGCTTTTCATGTGCTTTAAAGGCGATTCGAATCTACCTCCTGAAATCTGTTTCCTGCAATTCTGCCTTGATTTCAAATCCTCTTCTTTGCCTTCCCTCAATATATTGGTGGACGAGAGTTATCATTTATAACTCTGCAGGTTTGTGAATTGCAGTGCCCTGAAGCTCCATTTTACAACTCGCTTTTTTGGGAGCTGGCCGCAAAAGCGCAGGATGGCTTCAGGCCCTGTTCTGGTTCCGGGGGGCAGGCTGAGCCTGTGGTTAATTCTTCTTCCTGATGGGAAAATAGAGTGACCTGTGCCTGTCCCAACACCAAGAGCTAGTCTCTCATTGGTTCCCCGTCTTCCCGTTCATCCTCAGGACAATTTGCAACCTGTACGGAACAGGAGGTTAAAGGTGCTGATGCTCCAAGTAGGGAGATTGCTAGTAAAGTGGCTGGAATGGCGAACCCGAGCACAAGGAGATGAGAAATGAGGTGCGTTTTAGAAACCTTTCCCCATCACACGGTGTACCATCTTCTGGGTTTCTCATGGATGTTTTCGATGTAGGAAGATGCCCTTGAACCTGGAGATTTGGGACCCATGCGATGGGTAGCACGCAGTATTACTTTAAAGGGTCTGCGTTTGCTCACCCAACCTCACCAAACCTCTCAGCCCCAAGAGTGTTCACCCTTATGTCTCATCCAGCTGTGGGTCTAGATATGGTCAATCCAGGTTGCATCACAGCCCCTGAACGAATTGTGTAAGAATTTCTCTCTCTTTCACTGTCTTTGTTTCATGGCTTTTTAAAAGTAATTTATTTTTATAATGGGGTTTAGCTGCTTTTCATGGCTGTGTTTATGCCGCTTTACACCCACTTGACACACTAACAGAGAGATATCAATACATAGGTTTTAAGATTATTACTAGTCAGATATATTCTTGTGCGGTGAATCGGGCGTGTTGAGTCCAGTTCTCTGAGCAGGGAGTAGGTCTTGTCTATTACATATTGGGTTTATGGAATGGTATCTGAGCTAATTTGAAACTCTTGTTTTATGTATCCCCCCACCTCACCTTTCCCGTTAAGCAGCCATAGTGTGTTTTCTGCATGTGTGACTCTGTTCTGTTTTGTAATTCAGTTCAAGTGTAACGGTTTTTACATTCCCTCTATAAGTGACACCTTATGAGAAGTGTCGTTTTCTGTGTGACTTATTTCACTTAGAATCGTCGTACCTAAATCCACTCATCATGCTGCTACTAGCCTTATGACATTGATTTCATGGCTGAGTGATATTCCATTGTACATAAGGACCACAACTTTTTTTATCCATTTTTCGCTTTCCTGGGATATTTAAGGTGGAATGAAGTGGAGGTCCTTGTCAACAGAGCAGCCCTAAACTTTGGGGTGCTTGTGTCTTGCTGATTTTCAATTTTCCCACTTTATACACCCATGCGTGGAAGTGCCCTATGCTCTCTAAGCTGTGTTTTTTAGATGTTTCAGGACACACCGTACACTTCTCCAGAGTGGCTGTTGGCAATTTACATCCCGCCCATCAGTGTAGCAAGGCTCCCATTTCTCCATGGCCTGTCCTGCATTTCTGGTTTTGACACTTTTTTCAGCATGGCCCTTTTGACCGATGGGAAGTGAGACTTCTTTGTAGCGCTGATTTGCCTTTCCAGATTGCTTGGTTGGCCAAAAAGGGCATCATTGTCAACGTTTTGCTGCTTTTCATGTGCTTTAAAGGCGATTCGAATCTACCTCCTGAAATCTGTTTCCTGCAATTCTGCCTTGATTTCAAATCCTCTTCTTTGCCTTCCCTCAATATATTGGTGGACGAGAGTTATCATTTATAACTCTGCAGGTTTGTGAATTGCAGTGCCCTGAAGCTCCATTTTACAACTCGCTTTTTGGGAGCTGGCCGCAAAAGCGCAGGATGGCTTCAGGCCCTGTTCTGGTTCCGGGGCGCAGGCTGAGCCTGTGGTTAATTCTTCTTCCTGTTGGGAAAATAGAGTGACCTGTGCCTGTCCCAACACCAAGAGCTAGTCTCTCATTGGTTCCCCGTCTTCCCGTTCATCCTCAGGACAAATTGCAACCTGTACGGAACAGGAGGTTAAAGGTGCTGATGCTCCAAGTAGGGAGATTGCTAGTAAAGTGGCTGGAATGGCGAACCCGAGCACAAGGAGATGAGAAATGAGGTGCGTTTTAGAAACCTTTCCCCATCACACGGTGTACCATCTTCTGGGTTTCTCATGCATGTTTTCGATGTAGGAAGATGCCCTTGAACCTGGAGATTTGGGACCCATGCGATGGGTAGCACGCAGTATTACTTTAAAGGGTCTGCGTTTGCTCACCCAACCTCACCAAACCTCTCAGCCCCAAGAGTGTTCACCCTTATGTCTCATCCAGCTGTGGGTCTAGATATGGTCAATCCAGGTTGCATCACAGCCCCTGAACGAATTGTGTAAGAATTTCTCTCTCTTTCACTGTCTTTGTTTCATGGCTTTTTAAAAGTAATTTATTTTTATAATGGGGTTTAGCTGCTTTTCATGGCTGTGTTTATGCCGCTTTACACCCACTTGACACACTAACAGAGAGATATCAATACATAGGTTTTAAGATTATTACTAGTCAGATATATTCTTGTGCGGTGAATCGGGCGTGTTGAGTCCAGTTCTCTGAGCAGGGAGTAGGTCTTGTCTATTACATATTGGGTTTATGGAACGGTATCTGAGCTAATTTGAAACTCTTGTTTTATGTATCCCCCCACCTCACCTTTCCCGTTAAGCAGCCATAGTGTGTTTTCTGCATGTGTGATTCTGTTCTGTTTTGTAATTCAGTTCAAGTGTAACGGTTTTTACATTCCCTCTATAAGTGACACCTTATGAGAAGTGTCCTTTTCTGTGTGACTTATTTCACTTAGAATTGTCGTACCTAAATCCACTCATCATGCTGCTACTAGCCTTATGACATTGATTTCATGGCTGAGTGATATTCCATTGTACATAAGGACCACAACTTTTTTTATCCATTTTTCGCTTTCCTGGGATATTTAAGGTGGAATGAAGTGGAGGTCCTTGTCAACAGAGCAGCCCTAAACTTTGGGGTGCTTGTGTCTTGCTGATTTTCAATTTTCCCACTTTATACCCCCATGCGTGGAAGTGCCCTATGCTCTCTAAGCTGTGTTTTATAGATGTTTCAGGACACACCGTACACTTCTCCAGAGTGGCTGTTGGCAATTTACATCCCGCCCATCAGTGTAGCAAGGCTCCCATTTCTCCATGGCCTGTCCTGCATTTCTGGTTTTGACACTTTTTTCAGCATGGCCCTTTTGACCTATGGGAAGTGAGACTTCTTTGTAGCGCTGATTTGCCTTTCCAGATTGCTTGGTTGGCCAAAAAGGGCATCATTGTCAACGTTTTGCTGCTTTTCATGTGCTTTAAAGGCGATTCGAATCTACCTCCTGAAATCTGTTTCCTGCAATTCTGCCTTGATTTCAAATCCTCTTCTTTGCCTTCCCTCAATATATTGGTGGACGAGAGTTATCATTTATAACTCTGCAGGTTTGTGAATTGCAGTGCCCTGAAGCTCCATTTTACAACTCGCTTTTTTGGGAGCTGGCCGCAAGAGCGCAGGATGGCTTCAGGCCCTGTTCTGGTTCCGGGGGGCAGGCTGAGCCTGTGGTTAATTCTTCTTCCTGATGGGAAAATAGAGTGACCTGTGCCTGTCCCAACACCAAGAGCTAGTCTCTCATTGGTTCCCCGTCTTCCCGTTCATCCTCAGGACAAATTGCAACCTGTACGGAACAGGAGGTTAAAGGTGCTGATGCTCCAAGTAGGGAGATTGCTAGTAAAGTGGCTGGAATGGCGAACCCGAGCACAAGGAGATGAGAAATGAGGTGCGTTTTAGAAACCTTTCCCCATCACACGGTGTACCATCTTCTGGGTTTCTCATGCATGTTTTCGATGTAGGAAGATGCCCTTGAACCTGGAGATTTGGGACCCATGCGATGGGTAGCACGCAGTATTACTTTAAAGGGTCTGCGTTTGCTCACCCAACCTCACCAAACCTCTCAGCCGCAAGAGTGTTCACCCTTATGTCTCATCCAGCTGTGGGTCTAGATATGGTCAATCCAGGTTGCATCACAGCCCCTGAACGAATTGTGTAAGAATTTCTCTCTCTTTCATTGTCTTTGTTTCATGGCTTTTTAAAAGTAATTTATTTTTATAATGGGGTTTAGCTGCTTTTCATGGCTGTGTTTATGCCGCTTTACACCCACTTGACACACTAACAGAGAGATATCAATACATAGGTTTTAAGATTATTACTAGTCAGATATATTCTTGTGCGGTGAATCGGGCGTGTTGAGTCCAGTTCTCTGAGCAGGGAGTAGGTCTTGTCTATTACATATTGGGTTTATGGAACGGTATCTGAGCTAATTTGAAACTCTTGTTTTATGTATCCCCCCACCTCACCTTTCCCGTTAAGCAGCCATAGTGTGTTTTCTGCATGTGTGATTCTGTTCTGTTTTGTAATTCAGTTCAAGTGTAACGGTTTTTACATTCCCTCTATAAGTGACACCTTATGAGAAGTGTCCTTTTCTGTGTGACTTATTTCACTTAGAATCGTCGTACCTAAATCCACTCATCATGCTGCTACTAGCCTTATGACATTGATTTCATGGCTGAGTGATATTCCATTGTACATAAGGACTACAACTTTTTTATCCATTTTTCGCTTTCCTGGGATATTTAAGGTGGAATGAAGTGGAGGTCCTTGTCAACAGAGCAGCCCTAAACTTTGGGGTGCTTGTGTCTTGCTGATTTTCAATTTTCCCACTTTATACCCCCATGCGTGGAAGTGCCCTATGCTCTCTAAGCTGTGTTTTATAGATGTTTCAGGACACACCGTACACTTCTCCAGAGTGGCTGTTGGCAATTTACATCCCGCCCATCAGTGTAGCAAGGCTCCCATTTCTCCATGGCCTGTCCTGCATTTCTGGTTTTGACACTTTTTTCAGCATGGCCCTTTTGACCGATGGGAAGTGAGACTTCTTTGTAGCGCTGATTTGCCTTTCCAGATTGCTTGGTTGGCCAAAAAGGGCATCATTGTCAACGTTTTGCTGCTTTTCATGTGCTTTAAAGGCGATTCGAATCTACCTCCTGAAATCTGTTTCCTGCAATTCTGCCTTGATTTCAAATCCTCTTCTTTGCCTTCCCTCAATATATTGGTGGACGAGAGTTATCATTTATAACTCTGCAGGTTTGTGAATTGCAGTGCCCTGAAGCTCCATTTTACAACTCGCTTTTTTGGGAGCTGGCCGCAAAAGCGCAGGATGGCTTCAGGCCCTGTTCTGGTTCCGGGGGGCAGGCTGAGCCTGTGGTTAATTCTTCTTCCTGTTGGGAAAATAGAGTGACCTGTGCCTGTCCCAACACCAAGAGCTAGTCTCTCATTGGTTCCCCGTCTTCCCGTTCATCCTCAGGACAAATTGCAACCTGTACGGAACAGGAGGTTAAAGGTGCTGATGCTCCAAGTAGGGAGATTGCTAGTGAAGTGGCTGGAATGGCGAACCCGAGCACAAGGAGATGAGAAATGAGGTGCGTTTTAGAAACCTTTCCCCATCACACGGTGTACCATCTTCTGGGTTTCTCATGCATGTTTTCGATGTAGGAAGATGCCCTTGAACCTGGAGATTTGGGACCCATGCGATGGGTAGCACGCAGTATTACTTTAAAGGGTCTGCGTTTGCTCACCCAACCTCACCAAACCTCTCAGCCCCAAGAGTGTTCACCCTTATGTCTCATCCAGCTGTGGGTCTAGATATGGTCAATCCAGGTTGCATCACAGCCCCTGAACGAATTGTGTAAGAATTTCTCTCTCTTTCACTGTCTTTGTTTCATGGCTTTTTAAAAGTAATTTATTTTTATAATGGGGTTTAGCTGCTTTTCATGGCTGTGTTTATGCCGCTTTACACCCACTTGACACACTAACAGAGAGATATCAATACATAGGTTTTAAGATTATTACTAGTCAGATATATTCTTGTGCGGTGAATCGGGCGTGTTGAGTCCAGTTCTCTGAGCAGGGAGTAGGTCTTGTCTATTACATATTGGGTTTATGGAACGGTATCTGAGCTAATTTGAAACTCTTGTTTTATGTATCCCCCCACCTCACCTTTCCCGTTAAGCAGCCATAGTGTGTTTTCTGCATGTGTGATTCTGTTCTGTTTTGTAATTCAGTTCAAGTGTAACGGTTTTTACATTCCCTCTATAAGTGACACCTTATGAGAAGTGTCCTTTTCTGTGTGACTTATTTCACTTAGAATCGTCGTACCTAAATCCACTCATCATGCTGCTACTAGCCTTATGACATTGATTTCATGGCTGAGTGATATTCCATTGTACATAAGGACCACAACTTTTTTTATCCATTTTTCGCTTTCCTGGGATATTTAAGGTGGAATGAAGTGGAGGTCCTTGTCAACAGAGCAGCCCTAAACTTTGGGGTGCTGGTGTCTTGCTGATTTTCAATTTTCCCACTTTATACCCCCATGCGTGGAAGTGCCCTATGCTCTCTAAGCTGTGTTTTATAGATGTTTCAGGACACACCGTACACTTCTCCAGAGTGGCTGTAGGCAATTTACATCCCGCCCATCAGTGTAGCAAGGCTCCCATTTCTCCATGGCCTGTCCTGCATTTCTGGTTTTGACACTTTTTTCAGCATGGCCCTTTTGACCGATGGGAAGTGAGACTTCTTTGTAGCGCTGATTTGCCTTTCCAGATTGCTTGGTTGGCCAAAAAGGGCATCATTGTCAACGTTTTGCTGCTTTTCATGTGCTTTAAAGGCGATTCGAATCTACCTCCTGAAATCTGTTTCCTGCAATTCTGCCTTGATTTCAAATCCTCTTCTTTGCCTTCCCTCAATATATTGGTGGACGAGAGTTATCATTTATAACTCTGCAGGTTTGTGAATTGCAGTGCCCTGAAGCTCCATTTTACAACTCGCTTTTTTGGGAGCTGGCCGCAAAAGCGCAGGATGGCTTCAGGCCCTGTTCTGGTTCCGGGGGGCAGGCTGAGCCTGTGGTTAATTCTTCTTCCTGATGGGAAAATAGAGTGACCTGTGCCTGTCCCAACACCAAGAGCTAGTCTCTCATTGGTTCCCCGTCTTCCCGTTCATCCTCAGGACAATTTGCAACCTGTACGGAACAGGAGGTTAAAGGTGCTGATGCTCCAAGTAGGGAGATTGCTAGTAAAGTGGCTGGAATGGCGAACCCGAGCACAAGGAGATGAGAAATGAGGTGCGTTTTAGAAACCTTTCCCCATCACACGGTGTACCATCTTCTGGGTTTCTCATGGATGTTTTCGATGTAGGAAGATGCCCTTGAACCTGGAGATTTGGGACCCATGCGATGGGTAGCACGCAGTATTACTTTAAAGGGTCTGCGTTTGCTCACCCAACCTCACCAAACCTCTCAGCCCCAAGAGTGTTCACCCTTATGTCTCATCCAGCTGTGGGTCTAGATATGGTCAATCCAGGTTGCATCACAGCCCCTGAACGAATTGTGTAAGAATTTCTCTCTCTTTCACTGTCTTTGTTTCATGGCTTTTTAAAAGTAATTTATTTTTATAATGGGGTTTAGCTGCTTTTCATGGCTGTGTTTATGCCGCTTTACACCCACTTGACACATTAACAGAGAGATATCAATACATAGGTTTTAAGATTATTACTAGTCAGATATATTCTTGTGCGGTGAATCGGGCGTGTTGAGTCCAGTTCTCTGAGCAGGGAGTAGGTCTTGTCTATTACATATTGGGTTTATGGAATGGTATCTGAGCTAATTTGAAACTCTTGTTTTATGTATCCCCCCACCTCACCTTTCCCGTTAAGCAGCCATAGTGTGTTTTCTGCATGTGTGACTCTGTTCTGTTTTGTAATTCAGTTCAAGTGTAACGGTTTTTACATTCCCTCTATAAGTGACACCTTATGAGAAGTGTCCTTTTCTGTGTGACTTATTTCACTTAGAATCGTCGTACCTAAATCCACTCATCATGCTGCTACTAGCCTTATGACATTGATTTCATGGCTGAGTGATATTCCATTGTACATAAGGACCACAACTTTTTTTATCCATTTTTCGCTTTCCTGGGATATTTAAGGTGGAATGAAGTGGAGGTCCTTGTCAACAGAGCAGCCCTAAACTTTGGGGTGCTTGTGTCTTGCTGATTTTCAATTTTCCCACTTTATACACCCATGCGTGGAAGTGCCCTATGCTCTCTAAGCTGTGTTTTTTAGATGTTTCAGGACACACCGTACACTTCTCCAGAGTGGCTGTTGGCAATTTACATCCCGCCCATCAGTGTAGCAAGGCTCCCATTTCTCCATGGCCTGTACTGCATTTCTGGTTTTGACACTTTTTTCAGCATGGCCCTTTTGACCGATGGGAAGTGAGACTTCTTTGTAGCGCTGATTTGCCTTTCCAGATTGCTTGGTTGGCCAAAAAGGGCGTATGCGTTTTTTCCTGAATATATTCAGGAAAAAACGCATACGCCCTTTCTGGCCAAGGGCATCATTGTCAACGTTTTGCTGCTTTTCATGTGCTTTAAAGGCGATTCGAATCTACCTCCTGAAATCTGTTTCCTGCAATTCTGCCTTGATTTCAAATCCTCTTCTTTGCCTTCCCTCAATATATTGGTGGACGAGAGTTATCATTTATAACTCTGCAGGTTTGTGAATTGCAGTGCCCTGAAGCTCCATTTTACAACTCGCTTTTTTGGGAGCTGGCCGCAAAAGCGCAGGATGGCTTCAGGCCCTGTTCTGGTTCCGGGGGGCAGGCTGAGCCTGTGGTTAATTCTTCTTCCTGTTGGGAAAATAGAGTGACCTGTGCCTGTCCCAACACCAAGAGCTAGTCTCTCATTGGTTCCCCGTCTTCCCGTTCATCCTCAGGACAAATTGCAACCTGTACGGAACAGGAGGTTAAAGGTGCTGATGCTCCAAGTAGGGAGATTGCTAGTAAAGTGGCTGGAATGGCGAACCCGAGCACAAGGAGATGAGAAATGAGGTGCGTTTTAGAAACCTTTCCCCATCACACGGTGTACCATCTTCTGGGTTTCTCATGCATGTTTTCGATGTAGGAAGATGCCCTTGAACCTGGAGATTTGGGACCCATGCGATGGGTAGCACGCAGTATTACTTTAAAGGGTCTGCGTTTGCTCACCCAACCTCACCAAACCTCTCAGCCGCAAGAGTGTTCACCCTTATGTCTCATCCAGCTGTGGGTCTAGATATGGTCAATCCAGGTTGCATCACAGCCCCTGAACGAATTGTGTAAGAATTTCTCTCTCTTTCACTGTCTTTGTTTCATGGCTTTTTAAAAGTAATTTATTTTTATAATGGGGTTTAGCTGCTTTTCATGGCTGTGTTTATGCCGCTTTACACCCACTTGACACACTAACAGAGAGATATCAATACATAGGTTTTAAGATTATTACTAGTCAGATATATTCTTGTGCGGTGAATCGGGCGTGTTGAGTCCAGTTCTCTGAGCAGGGAGTAGGTCTTGTCTATTACATATTGGGTTTATGGAACGGTATCTGAGCTAATTTGAAACTCTTGTTTTATGTATCCCCCCACTTCACCTTTCCCGTTAAGCAGCCATAGTGTGTTTTCTGCATGTGTGATTCTGTTCTGTTTTGTAATTCAGTTCAAGTGTAACGGTTTTTACATTCCCTCTATAAGTGACACCTTATGAGAAGTGTCCTTTTCTGTGTGACTTATTTCACTTAGAATCGTCGTACCTAAATCCACTCATCATGCTGCTACTAGCCTTATGACATTGATTTCATGGCTGAGTGATATTCCATTGTACATAAGGACCACAACTTTTTTATCCATTTTTCGCTTTCCTGGGATATTTAAGGTGGAATGAAGTGGAGGTCCTTGTCAACAGAGCAGCCCTAAACTTTGGGGTGCTTGTGTCTTGCTGATTTTCAGTTCTCCCACTTTATACCCCCATGCGTGGAAGTGCCCTATGCTCTCTAAGCTGTGTTTTATAGATGTTTCAGGACACACCGTACACTTCTCCAGAGTGGCTGTTGGCAATTTACATCCCGCCCATCAGTGTAGCAAGGCTCCCATTTCTCCATGGCCTGTCCTGCATTTCTGGTTTTGACACTTTTTTCAGCATGGCCCTTTTGACCGATGGGAAGTGAGACTTCTTTGTAGCGCTGATTTGCCTTTCCAGATTGCTTGGTTGGCCAAAAAGGGCATCATTGTCAACGTTTTGCTGCTTTTCATGTGCTTTAAAGGCGATTCGAATCTACCTCCTGAAATCTGTTTCCTGCAATTCTGCCTTGATTTCAAATCCTCTTCTTTGCCTTCCCTCAATATATTGGTGGACGAGAGTTATCATTTATAACTCTGCAGGTTTGTGAATTGCAGTGCCCTGAAGCTCCATTTTACAACTCGCTTTTTTGGGAGCTGGCCGCAAAAGCGCAGGATGGCTTCAGGCCCTGTTCTGGTTCCGGGGGGCAGGCTGAGCCTGTGGTTAATTCTTCTTCCTGTTGGGAAAATAGAGTGACCTGTGCCTGTCCCAACACCAAGAGCTAGTCTCTCATTGGTTCCCCGTCTTCCCGTTCATCCTCAGGACAAATTGCAACCTGTACGGAACAGGAGGTTAAAGGTGCTGATGCTCCAAGTAGGGAGATTGCTAGTAAAGTGGCTGGAATGGCGAACCCGAGCACAAGGAGATGAGAAATGAGGTGCGTTTTAGAAACCTTTCCCCATCACACGGTGTACCATCTTCTGGGTTTCTCATGCATGTTTTCGATGTAGGAAGATGCCCTTGAACCTGGAGATTTGGGACCCATGCGATGGGTAGCACGCAGTATTACTTTAAAGGGTCTGCGTTTGCTCACCCAACCTCACCAAACCTCTCAGCCCCAAGAGTGTTCACCCTTATGTCTCATCCAGCTGTGGGTCTAGATATGGTCAATCCAGGTTGCATCACAGCCCCTGAACGAATTGTGTAAGAATTTCTCTCTCTTTCACTGTCTTTGTTTCATGGCTTTTTAAAAGTAATTTATTTTTATAATGGGGTTTAGCTGCTTTTCATGGCTGTGTTTATGCCGCTTTACACCCACTTGACACACTAACAGAGAGATATCAATACATAGGTTTTAAGATTATTACTAGTCAGATATATTCTTGTGCGGTGAATCGGGCGTGTTGAGTCCAGTTCTCTGAGCAGGGAGTAGGTCTTGTCTATTACATATTGGGTTTATGGAACGGTATCTGAGCTAATTTGAAACTCTTGTTTTATGTATCCCCCCACCTCACCTTTCCCGTTAAGCAGCCATAGTGTGTTTTCTGCATGTGTGATTCTGTTCTGTTTTGTAATTCAGTTCAAGTGTAACGGTTTTTACATTCCCTCTATAAGTGACACCTTATGAGAAGTGTCCTTTTCTGTGTGACTTATTTCACTTAGAATTGTCGTACCTAAATCCACTCATCATGCTGCTACTAGCCTTATGACATTGATTTCATGGCTGAGTGATATTCCATTGTACATAAGGACCACAACTTTTTTTATCCATTTTTCGCTTTCCTGGGATATTTAAGGTGGAATGAAGTGGAGGTCCTTGTCAACAGAGCAGCCCTAAACTTTGGGGTGCTTGTGTCTTGCTGATTTTCAATTTTCCCACTTTATACCCCCATGCGTGGAAGTGCCCTATGCTCTCTAAGCTGTGTTTTATAGATGTTTCAGGACACACCGTACACTTCTCCAGAGTGGCTGTTGGCAATTTACATCCCGCCCATCAGTGTAGCAAGGCTCCCATTTCTCCATGGCCTGTCCTGCATTTCTGGTTTTGACACTTTTTTCAGCATGGCCCTTTTGACCGATGGGAAGTGAGACTTCTTTGTAGCGCTGATTTGCCTTTCCAGATTGCTTGGTTGGCCAAAAAGGGCATCATTGTCAACGTTTTGCTGCTTTTCATGTGCTTTAAAGGCGATTCGAATCTACCTCCTGAAATCTGTTTCCTGCAATTCTGCCTTGATTTCAAATCCTCTTCTTTGCCTTCCCTCAATATATTGGTGGACGAGAGTTATCATTTATAACTCTGCAGGTTTGTGAATTGCAGTGCCCTGAAGCTCCATTTTACAACTCGCTTTTTTGGGAGCTGGCCGCAAAAGCGCAGGATGGCTTCAGGCCCTGTTCTGGTTCCGGGGGGCAGGCTGAGCCTGTGGTTAATTCTTCTTCCTGATGGGAAAATAGAGTGACCTGTGCCTGTCCCAACACCAAGAGCTAGTCTCTCATTGGTTCCCCGTCTTCCCGTTCATCCTCAGGACAAATTGCAACCTGTACGGAACAGGAGGTTAAAGGTGCTGATGCTCCAAGTAGGGAGATTGCTAGTAAAGTGGCTGGAATGGCGAACCCGAGCACAAGGAGATGAGAAATGAGGTGCGTTTTAGAAACCTTTCCCCATCACACGGTGTACCATCTTCTGGGTTTCTCATGCATGTTTTCGATGTAGGAAGATGCCCTTGAACCTGGAGATTTGGGACCCATGCGATGGGTAGCACGCAGTATTACTTTAAAGGGTCTGCGTTTGCTCACCCAACCTCACCAAACCTCTCAGCCGCAAGAGTGTTCACCCTTATGTCTCATCCAGCTGTGGGTCTAGATATGGTCAATCCAGGTTGCATCACAGCCCCTGAACGAATTGTGTAAGAATTTCTCTCTCTTTCACTGTCTTTGTTTCATGGCTTTTTAAAAGTAATTTATTTTTATAATGGGGTTTAGCTGCTTTTCATGGCTGTGTTTATGCCGCTTTACACCCACTTGACACACTAACAGAGAGATATCAATACATAGGTTTTAAGATTATTACTAGTCAGATATATTCTTGTGCGGTGAATCGGGCGTGTTGAGTCCAGTTCTCTGAGCAGGGAGTAGGTCTTGTCTATTACATATTGGGTTTATGGAACGGTATCTGAGCTAATTTGAAACTCTTGTTTTATGTATCCCCCCACCTCACCTTTCCCGTTAAGCAGCCATAGTGTGTTTTCTGCATGTGTGATTCTGTTCTGTTTTGTAATTCAGTTCAAGTGTAACGGTTTTTACATTCCCTCTATAAGTGACACCTTATGAGAAGTGTCCTTTTCTGTGTGACTTATTTCACTTAGAATCGTCGTACCTAAATCCACTCATCATGCTGCTACTAGCCTTATGACATTGATTTCATGGCTGAGTGATATTCCATTGTACATAAGGACCACAACTTTTTTATCCATTTTTCGCTTTCCTGGGATATTTAAGGTGGAATGAAGTGGAGGTCCTTGTCAACAGAGCAGCCCTAAACTTTGGGGTGCTTGTGTCTTGCTGATTTTCAATTTTCCCACTTTATACCCCCATGCGTGGAAGTGCCCTATGCTCTCTAAGCTGTGTTTTATAGATGTTTCAGGACACACCGTACACTTCTCCAGAGTGGCTGTTGGCAATTTACATCCCGCCCATCAGTGTAGCAAGGCTCCCATTTCTCCATGGCCTGTCCTGCATTTCTGGTTTTGACACTTTTTTCAGCATGGCCCTTTTGACCGATGGGAAGTGAGACTTCTTTGTAGCGCTGATTTGCCTTTCCAGATTGCTTGGTTGGCCAAAAAGGGCATCATTGTCAACGTTTTGCTGCTTTTCATGTGCTTTAAAGGCGATTCGAATCTACCTCCTGAAATCTGTTTCCTGCAATTCTGCCTTGATTTCAAATCCTCTTCTTTGCCTTCCCTCAATATATTGGTGGACGAGAGTTATCATTTATAACTCTGCAGGTTTGTGAATTGCAGTGCCCTGAAGCTCCATTTTACAACTCGCTTTTTTGGGAGCTGGCCGCAAAAGCGCAGGATGGCTTCAGGCCCTGTTCTGGTTCAGGGGGGCAGGCTGAGCCTGTGGTTAATTCTTCTTCCTGATGGGAAAATAGAGTGACCTGTGCCTGTCCCAACACCAAGAGCTAGTCTCTCATTGGTTCCCCGTCTTCCCGTTCATCCTCAGGACAAATTGCAACCTGTACGGAACAGGAGGTTAAAGGTGCTGATGCTCCAAGTAGGGAGATTGCTAGTAAAGTGCCTGGAATGGCGAACCCGAGCACAAGGAGATGAGAAATGAGGTGCGTTTTAGAAACCTTTCCCCATCACACGGTGTACCATCTTCTGGGTTTCTCATGCATGTTTTCGATGTAGGAAGATGCCCTTGAACCTGGAGATTTGGGACCCATGCGATGGGTAGCACGCAGTATTACTTTAAAGGGTCTGCGTTTGCTCACCCAACCTCACCAAACCTCTCAGCCGCAAGAGTGTTCACCCTTATGTCTCATCCAGCTGTGGGTCTAGATATGGTCAATCCAGGTTGCATCACAGCCCCTGAACGAATTGTGTAAGAATTTCTCTCTCTTTCACTGTCTTTGTTTCATGGCTTTTTAAAAGTAATTTATTTTTATAATGGGGTTTAGCTGCTTTTCATGGCTGTGTTTATGCCGCTTTACACCCACTTGACACACTAACAGAGAGATATCAATACATAGGTTTTAAGATTATTACTAGTCAGATATATTCTTGTGCGGTGAATCGGGCGTGTTGAGTCCAGTTCTCTGAGCAGGGAGTAGGTCTTGTCTATTACATATTGGGTTTATGGAACGGTATCTGAGCTAATTTGAAACTCTTGTTTTATGTATCCCCCCACCTCACCTTTCCCGTTAAGCAGCCATAGTGTGTTTTCTGCATGTGTGATTCTGTTCTGTTTTGTAATTCAGTTCAAGTGTAACGGTTTTTACATTCCCTCTATAAGTGACACCTTATGAGAAGTGTCCTTTTCTGTGTGACTTATTTCACTTAGAATCGTCGTACCTAAATCCACTCATCATGCTGCTACTAGCCTTATGACATTGATTTCATGGCTGAGTGATATTCCATTGTACATAAGGACCACAACTTTTTTATCCATTTTTCGCTTTCCTGGGATATTTAAGGTGGAATGAAGTGGAGGTCCTTGTCAACAGAGCAGCCCTAAACTTTGGGGTGCTTGTGTCTTGCTGATTTTCAGTTCTCCCACTTTATACCCCCATGCGTGGAAGTGCCCTATGCTCTCTAAGCTGTGTTTTATAGATGTTTCAGGACACACCGTACACTTCTCCAGAGTGGCTATTGGCAATTTACATCCCGCCCATCAGTGTAGCAAGGCTCCCATTTCTCCATGGCCTGTCCTGCATTTCTGGTTTTGACACTTTTTTCAGCATGGCCCTTTTGACCGATGGGAAGTGAGACTTCTTTTTAGCCCTGATTTGCCTTTCCAGATTGCTTGGTTGGCCAAAAAGGGCATCATTGTCAACGTTTTGCTGCTTTTCATGTGCTTTAAAGGCGATTCGAATCTACCTCCTGAAATCTGTTTCCTGCAATTCTGCCTTGATTTCAAATCCTCTTCTTTGCCTTCCCTCAATATATTGGTGGACGAGAGTTATCATTTATAACTCTGCAGGTTTGTGAATTGCAGTGCCCTGAAGCTCCATTTTACAACTCGCTTTTTTGGGAGCTGGCCGCAAAAGCGCAGGATGGCTTCAGGCCCTGTTCTGGTTCCGGGGGGCAGGCTGAGCCTGTGGTTAATTCTTCTTCCTGTTGGGAAAATAGAGTGACCTGTGCCTGTCCCAACACCAAGAGCTAGTCTCTCATTGGTTCCCCGTCTTCCCGTTCATCCTCAGGACAAATTGCAACCTGTACGGAACAGGAGGTTAAAGGTGCTGATGCTCCAAGTAGGGAGATTGCTAGTAAAGTGGCTGGAATGGCGAACCCGAGCACAAGGAGATGAGAAATGAGGTGCGTTTTAGAAACCTTTCCCCATCACACGGTGTACCATCTTCTGGGTTTCTCATGCATGTTTTCGATGTAGGAAGATGCCCTTGAACCTGGAGATTTGGGACCCATGCGATGGGTAGCACGCAGTATTACTTTAAAGGGTCTGCGTTTGCTCACCCAACCTCACCAAACCTCTCAGCCCCAAGAGTGTTCACCCTTATGTCTCATCCAGCTGTGGGTCTAGATATGGTCAATCCAGGTTGCATCACAGCCCCTGAACGAATTGTGTAAGAATTTCTCTCTCTTTCACTGTCTTTGTTTCATGGCTTTTTAAAAGTAATTTATTTTTATAATGGGGTTTAGCTGCTTTTCATGGCTGTGTTTATGCCGCTTTACACCCACTTGACACACTAACAGAGAGATATCAATACATAGGTTTTAAGATTATTACTAGTCAGATATATTCTTGTGCGGTGAATCGGGCGTGTTGAGTCCAGTTCTCTGAGCAGGGAGTAGGTCTTGTCTATTACATATTGGGTTTATGGAACGGTATCTGAGCTAATTTGAAACTCTTGTTTTATGTATCCCCCCACCTCACCTTTCCCGTTAAGCAGCCATAGTGTGTTTTCTGCATGTGTGATTCTGTTCTGTTTTGTAATTCAGTTCAAGTGTAACGGTTTTTACATTCCCTCTATAAGTGACACCTTATGAGAAGTGTCCTTTTCTGTGTGACTTATTTCACTTAGAATTGTCGTACCTAAATCCACTCATCATGCTGCTACTAGCCTTATGACATTGATTTCATGGCTGAGTGATATTCCATTGTACATAAGGACCACAACTTTTTTTATCCATTTTTCGCTTTCCTGGGATATTTAAGGTGGAATGAAGTGGAGGTCCTTGTCAACAGAGCAGCCCTAAACTTTGGGGTGCTTGTGTCTTGCTGATTTTCAATTTTCCCACTTTATACCCCCATGCGTGGAAGTGCCCTATGCTCTCTAAGCTGTGTTTTATAGATGTTTCAGGACACACCGTACACTTCTCCAGAGTGGCTGTTGGCAATTTACATCCCGCCCATCAGTGTAGCAAGGCTCCCATTTCTCCATGGCCTGTCCTGCATTTCTGGTTTTGACACTTTTTTCAGCATGGCCCTTTTGACCGATGGGAAGTGAGACTTCTTTGTAGCGCTGATTTGCCTTTCCAGATTGCTTGGTTGGCCAAAAAGGGCATCATTGTCAATGTTTTGCTGCTTTTCATGTGCTTTAAAGGCGATTCGAATCTACCTCCTGAAATCTGTTTCCTGCAATTCTGCCTTGATTTCAAATCCTCTTCTTTGCCTTCCCTCAATATATTGGTGGACGAGAGTTATCATTTATAACTCTGCAGGTTTGTGAATTGCAGTGCCCTGAAGCTCCATTTTACAACTCGCTTTTTTGGGAGCTGGCCGCAAAAGCGCAGGATGGCTTCAGGCCCTGTTCTGGTTCCGGGGGGCAGGCTGAGCCTGTGGTTAATTCTTCTTCCTGATGGGAAAATAGAGTGACCTGTGCCTGTCCCAACACCAAGAGCTAGTCTCTCATTGGTTCCCCGTCTTCCCGTTCATCCTCAGGACAAATTGCAACCTGTACGGAACAGGAGGTTAAAGGTGCTGATGCTCCAAGTAGGGAGATTGCTAGTAAAGTGGCTGGAATGGCGAACCCGAGCACAAGGAGATGAGAAATGAGGTGCGTTTTAGAAACCTTTCCCCATCACACGGTGTACCATCTTCTGGGTTTCTCATGCATGTTTTCGATGTAGGAAGATGCCCTTGAACCTGGAGATTTGGGACCCATGCGATGGGTAGCACGCAGTATTACTTTAAAGGGTCTGCGTTTGCTCACCCAACCTCACCAAACCTCTCAGCCGCAAGAGTGTTCACCCTTATGTCTCATCCAGCTGTGGGTCTAGATATGGTCAATCCAGGTTGCATCACAGCCCCTGAACGAATTGTGTAAGAATTTCTCTCTCTTTCACTGTCTTTGTTTCATGGCTTTTTAAAAGTAATTTATTTTTATAATGGGGTTTAGCTGCTTTTCATGGCTGTGTTTATGCCGCTTTACACCCACTTGACACACTAACAGAGAGATATCAATACATAGGTTTTAAGATTATTACTAGTCAGATATATTCTTGTGCGGTGAATCGGGCGTGTTGAGTCCAGTTCTCTGAGCAGGGAGTAGGTCTTGTCTATTACATATTGGGTTTATGGAACGGTATCTGAGCTAATTTGAAACTCTTGTTTTATGTATCCCCCCACCTCACCTTTCCCGTTAAGCAGCCATAGTGTGTTTTCTGCATGTGTGATTCTGTTCTGTTTTGTAATTCAGTTCAAGTGTAACGGTTTTTACATTCCCTCTATAAGTGACACCTTATGAGAAGTGTCCTTTTCTGTGTGACTTATTTCACTTAGAATCGTCGTACCTAAATCCACTCATCATGCTGCTACTAGCCTTATGACATTGATTTCATGGCTGAGTGATATTCCATTGTACATAAGGACCACAACTTTTTTTATCCATTTTTCGCTTTCCTGGGATATTTAAGGTGGAATGAAGTGGAGGTCCTTGTCAACAGAGCAGCCCTAAACTTTGGGGTGCTTGTGTCTTGCTGATTTTCAATTTTCCCACTTTATACCCCCATGCGTGGAAGTGCCCTATGCTCTCTAAGCTGTGTTTTATAGATGTTTCAGGACACACCGTACACTTCTCCAGAGTGGCTGTTGGCAATTTACATCCCGCCCATCAGTGTAGCAAGGCTCCCATTTCTCCATGGCCTGTCCTGCATTTCTGGTTTTGACACTTTTTTCAGCATGGCCCTTTTGACCGATGGGAAGTGAGACTTCTTTGTAGCGCTGATTTGCCTTTCCAGATTGCTTGGTTGGCCAAAAAGGGCATCATTGTCAACGTTTTGCTGCTTTTCATGTGCTTTAAAGGCGATTCGAATCTACCTCCTGAAATCTGTTTCCTGCAATTCTGCCTTGATTTCAAATCCTCTTCTTTGCCTTCCCTCAATATATTGGTGGACGAGAGTTATCATTTATAACTCTTCAGGTTTGTGAATTGCAGTGCCCTGAAGCTCCATTTTACAACTCGCTTTTTTGGGAGCTGGCCGCAAAAGCGCAGGATGGCTTCAGGCCCTGTTCTGGTTCCGGGGGGCAGGCTGAGCCTGTGGTTAATTCTTCTTCCGGATGGGAAAATAGAGTGACCTGTGCCTGTCCCAACACCAAGAGCTAGTCTCTCATTGGTTCCCCGTCTTCCCGTTCATCCTCAGGACAAATTGCAACCTGTACGGAACAGGAGGTTAAAGGTGCTGATGCTCCAAGTAGGGAGATTGCTAGTAAAGTGGCTGGAATGGCGAACCCGAGCACAAGGAGATGAGAAATGAGGTGCGTTTTAGAAACCTTTCCCCATCACACGGTGTACCATCTTCTGGGTTTCTCATGCATGTTTTCGATGTAGGAAGATGCCCTTGAACCTGGAGATTTGGGACCCATGCGATGGGTAGCACGCAGTATTACTTTAAAGGGTCTGCGTTTGCTCACCCAACCTCACCAAACCTCTCAGCCCCAAGAGTGTTCACCCTTATGTCTCATCCAGCTGTGGGTCTAGATATGGTCAATCCAGGTTGCATCACAGCCCCTGAACGAATTGTGTAAGAATTTCTCTCTCTTTCACTGTCTTTGTTTCATGGCTTTTTAAAAGTAATTTATTTTTATAATGGGGTTTAGCTGCTTTTCATGGCTGTGTTTATGCCGCTTTACACCCACTTGACACACTAACAGAGAGATATCAATACATAGGTTTTAAGATTATTACTAGTCAGATATATTCTTGTGCGGTGAATCGGGCGTGTTGAGTCCAGTTCTCTGAGCAGGGAGTAGGTCTTGTCTATTACATATTGGGTTTATGGAACGGTATCTGAGCTAATTTGAAACTCTTGTTTTATGTATCCCCCCACCTCACCTTTCCCGTTAAGCAGCCATAGTGTGTTTTCTGCATGTGTGACTCTGTTCTGTTTTGTAATTCAGTTCAAGTGTAACGGTTTTTACATTCCCTCTATAAGTGAAACCATATGAGAAGTGTCCTTTTCTGTGTGACTTATTTCACTTAGAATCGTCGTACCTAAATCCACTCATCATGCTGCTACTAGCCTTATGACATTGATTTCATGGCTGAGTGATATTCCATTGTACATAAGGACCACAACTTTTTTATCCATTTTTCGCTTTCCTGGGATATTTAAGGTGGAATGAAGTGGAGGGCCTTGTCAACAGAGCAGCCCTAAACTTTGGGGTGCTTGTGTCTTGCTGATTTTCAATTTTCCCACTTTATACCCCCATGCGTGGAAGTGCCCTATGCTCTCTAAGCTGTGTTTTTTAGATGTTTCAGGACACACCGTACACTTCTCCAGAGTGGCTGTTGGCAATTTACATCCCGCCCATCAGTGTAGCAAGGCTCCCATTTCTCCATGGCCTGTCCTGCATTTCTGGTTTTGACACTTTTTTCAGCATGGCCCTTTTGACCGATGGGAAGCGAGACTTCTTTGTAGCGCTGATTTTCCTTTGCAGATTGCTTGGTTGGCCAAAAAGGGCGTATGCGTTTTTTCCTGAATATATTCAGGAAAAAACGCATACGCCCTTTTTGGCCAAGGGCATCATTGTCAACGTTTTGCTGTTTTTCATGTGCTTTAAAGGCGATTCGAATCTACCTCCTGAAATCTGTTTCCTGCAATTCTGCCTTGATTTCAAATCCTCTTCTTTGCCTTCCCTCAATATATTTGTGGACGAGAGTTATCATTTATAACTCTGCAGGTTTGTGAATTGCAGTGCCCTGAAGCTCCATTTTACAACTCGCTTTTTTGGGAGCTGGCCGCAAAAGCGCAGGATGGCTTCAGGCCCTGTTCTGGTTCCGGGGGGCAGGCTGAGCCTGTGGTTAATTCTTCTTCCTGATGGGAAAATAGAGTGACCTGTGCCTGTCCCAACACCAAGAGCTAGTCTCTCATTGGTTCCCCGTCTTCCCGTTCATCCTCAGGACAAATTGCAACCTGTACGGAACAGGAGGTTAAAGGTGCTGATGCTCCATTTAGGGAGATTGCTAGTAAAGTGGCTGGAATGGCGAACCCGAGCACAAGGAGATGAGAAATGAGGTGCGTTTTAGAAACCTTTCCCCATCACATGGTGTACCATTTTCTGGGTTTCTCATGCATGTTTTCGATGTAGGAAGATGCCCTTGAACCTGGAGATTTGGGACCCATGCGATGGGTAGCACGCAGTATTACTTTAAAGGGTCTGCGTTTGCTCACCCAGCCTCACCAAACCTCTCAGCCGCAAGAGTGTTCACCCTTATGTCTCATCCAGCTGTGGGTCTAGATATGGTCAATCCAGGTTGCATCACAGCCCCTGAACGAATTGTGTAAGAATTTCTCTCTCTTTCACTGTCTTTGTTTCATGGCTTTTTAAAAGTAATTTATTTTTATAATGGGGTTTAGCTGCTTTTCATGGCTGTGTTTATGCCGCTTTACACCCACTTGACACACTAACAGAGAGATATCAATACATAGGTTTTAAGATTATTACTAGTCAGATATATTCTTGTGCGGTGAATCGGGCGTGTTGAGTCCAGTTCTCTGAGCAGGGAGTAGGTCTTGTCTATTACATATTGGGTTTATGGAACGGTATCTGAGCTAATTTGAAACTCTTGTTTTATGTATCCCCCCACCTCACCTTTCCCGTTAAGCAGCCATAGTGTGTTTTCTGCATGTGTGATTCTGTTCTGTTTTGTAATTCAGTTCAAGTGTAACGGTTTTTACATTCCCTCTATAAGTGACACCTTATGAGAAGTGTCCTTTTCTGTGTGACTTATTTCACTTAGAATCGTCGTACCTAAATCCACTCATCATGCTGCTACTAGCCTTATGACATTGATTTCATGGCTGAGTGATATTCCATTGTACATAAGGACCACAACTTTTTTTATCCATTTTTCGCTTTCCTGGGATATTTAAGGTGGAATGAAGTGGAGGTCCTTGTCAACAGAGCAGCCCTAAACTTTGGGGTGCTTGTGTCTTGCTGATTTTCAATTTTCCCACTTTATACCCCCATGCGTGGAAGTGCCCTATGCTCTCTAAGCTGTGTTTTATAGATGTTTCAGGACACACCGTACACTTCTCCAGAGTGGCTGTTGGCAATTTACATCCCGCCCATCAGTGTAGCAAGGCTCCCATTTCTCCATGGCCTGTCCTGCATTTCTGGTTTTGACACTTTTTTCAGCATGGCCCTTTTGACCGATGGGAAGTGAGACTTCTTTGTAGCGCTGATTTGCCTTTCCAGATTGCTTGGTTGGCCAAAAAGGGCATCATTGTCAACGTTTTGCTGCTTTTCATGTGCTTTAAAGGCGATTCGAATCTACCTCCTGAAATCTGTTTCCTGCAATTCTGCCTTGATTTCAAATCCTCTTCTTTGCCTTTCCTCAATATATTGGTGGACGAGAGTTATCATTTATAACTCTGCAGGTTTGTGAATTGCAGTGCCCTGAAGCTCCATTTTACAACTCGCTTTTTTGGGAGCTGGCCGCAAAAGCGCAGGATGGCTTCAGGCCCTGTTCTGGTTCCGGGGGGCAGGCTGAGCCTGTGGTTAATTCTTCTTCCTGTTGGGAAAATAGAGTGACCTGTGCCTGTCCCAACACCAAGAGCTAGTCTCTCATTGGTTCCCCGTCTTCCCGTTCATCCTCAGGACAAATTGCAACCTGTACGGAACAGGAGGTTAAAGGTGCTGATGCTCCAAGTAGGGAGATTGCTAGTAAAGTGGCTGGAATGGCGAACCCGAGCACAAGGAGATGAGAAATGAGGTGCGTTTTAGAAACCTTTCCCCATCACACGGTGTACCATCTTCTGGGTTTCTCATGCATGTTTTCGATGTAGGAAGATGCCCTTGAACCTGGAGATTTGGGACCCATGCGATGGGTAGCACGCAGTATTACTTTAAAGGGTCTGCGTTTGCTCACCCAACCTCACCAAACCTCTCAGCCCCAAGAGTGTTCACCCTTATGTCTCATCCAGCTGTGGGTCTAGATATGGTCAATCCAGGTTGCATCACAGCCCCTGAACGAATTGTGTAAGAATTTCTCTCTCTTTCACTGTCTTTGTTTCATGGCTTTTTAAAAGTAATTTATTTTTATAATGGGGTTTAGCTGCTTTTCATGGCTGTGTTTATGCCGCTTTACACCCACTTGACACACTAACAGAGAGATATCAATACATAGGTTTTAAGATTATTACTAGTCAGATATATTCTTGTGTGGTGAATCGGGCGTGTTGAGTCCAGTTCTCTGAGCAGGGAGTAGGTCTTGTCTATTACATATTGGGTTTATGGAACGGTATCTGAGCTAATTTGAAACTCTTGTTTTATGTATCCCCCCACCTCACCTTTCCCGTTAAGCAGCCATAGTGTGTTTTCTGCATGTGTGACTCTGTTCTGTTTTGTAATTCAGTTCAAGTGTAACGGTTTTTACATTCCCTCTATAAGTGAAACCATATGAGAAGTGTCCTTTTCTGTGTGACTTATTTCACTTAGAATCGTCGTACCTAAATCCACTCATCATGCTGCTACTAGCCTTATGACATTGATTTCATGGCTGAGTGATATTCCATTGTACATAAGGACCACAACTTTTTTATCCATTTTTCGCTTTCCTGGGATATTTAAGGTGGAATGAAGTGGAGGGCCTTGTCAACAGAGCAGCCCTAAACTTTGGGGTGCTTGTGTCTTGCTGATTTTCAATTTTCCCACTTTATACCCCCATGCGTGGAAGTGCCCTATGCTCTCTAAGCTGTGTTTTTTAGATGTTTCAGGACACACCGTACAGTTCTCCAGAGTGGCTGTTGCAATTTACATCCCGCCCATCAGTGTAGCAAGGCTCCCATTTCTCCATGGCCTGTCCTGCATTTCTGGTTTTGACACTTTTTTCAGCATGGCCCTTTTGACCGATGGGAAGCGAGACTTCTTTGTAGCGCTGATTTTCCTTTGCAGATTGCTTGGTTGGCCAAAAAGGGCGTATGCGTTTTTTCCTGAATATATTCAGGAAAAAACGCATACGCCCTTTTTGGCCAAGGGCATCATTGTCAACGTTTTGCTGTTTTTCATGTGCTTTAAAGGCGATTCGAATCTACCTCCTGAAATCTGTTTCCTGCAATTCTGCCTTGATTTCAAATCCTCTTCTTTGCCTTCCCTCAATATATTTGTGGACGAGAGTTATCATTTATAACTCTGCAGGTTTGTGAATTGCAGTGCCCTGAAGCTCCATTTTACAACTCGCTTTTTTGGGAGCTGGCCGCAAAAGCGCAGGATGGCTTCAGGCCCTGTTCTGGTTCCGGGGGGCAGGCTGAGCCTGTGGTTAATTCTTCTTCCTGATGGGAAAATAGAGTGACCTGTGCCTGTCCCAACACCAAGAGCTAGTCTCTCATTGGTTCCCCGTCTTCCCGTTCATCCTCAGGACAAATTGCAACGTGTACGGAACAGGAGGTTAAAGGTGCTGATGCTCCATTTAGGGAGATTGCTAGTAAAGTGGCTGGAATGTTGAACCCGAGCACAAGGAGATGAGAAATGAGGTGCGTTTTAGAAACCTTTCCCCATCACATGGTGTACCATTTTCTGGGTTTCTCATGCATGTTTTCGATGTAGGAAGATGCCCTTGAACCTGGAGATTTGGGACCCATGCGATGGGTAGCACGCAGTATTACTTTAAAGGGTCTGCGTTTGCTCACCCAACCTCACCAAACCTCTCAGCCCCAAGAGTGTTCACCCTTATGTCTCATCCAGCTGTGGGTCTAGATATGGTCAATCCAGGTTGCATCACAGCCCCTGAACGAATTGTGTAATAATTTCTCTCTCTTTCACTGTCTTTGTTTCATGGCTTTTTAAAAGTAATTTATTTTTATAATGGGGTTTAGCTGCTTTTCATGGCTGTGTTTATGCCGCTTTACACCCACTTGACACACTAACAGAGAGATATCAATACATAGGTTTTAAGATTATTACTAGTCAGATATATTCTTGTGCGGTGAATCGGGCGTGTTGAGTCCAGTTCTCTGAGCAGGGAGTAGGTCTTGTCTATTACATATTGGGTTTATGGAACGGTATCTGAGCTAATTTGAAACTCTTGTTTTATGTATCCCCCCACCTCACCTTTCCCGTTAAGCAGCCATAGTGTGTTTTCTGCATGTGTGATTCTGTTCTGTTTTGTAATTCAGTTCAAGTGTAACGGTTTTTACATTCCCTCTATAAGTGACACCTTATGAGAAGTGTCCTTTTCTGTGTGACTTATTTCACTTAGAATCGTCGTATCTAAATCCACTCATCATGCTGCTACTAGCCTTATGACATTGATTTCATGGCTGAGTGATATTCCATTGTACATAAGGACCACAACTTTTTTTATCCATTTTTCGCTTTCCTGGGATATTTAAGGTGGAATGAAGTGGAGGTCCTTGTCAACAGAGCAGCCCTAAACTTTGGGGTGCTTGTGTCTTGCTGATTTTCAATTTTCCCACTTTATACCCCCATGCGTGGAAGTGCCCTATGCTCTCTAAGCTGTGTTTTATAGATGTTTCAGGACACACCGTACACTTCTCCAGAGTGGCTGTTGGCAATTTACATCCCGCCCATCAGTGTAGCAAGGCTCCCATTTCTCCATGGCCTGTCCTGCATTTCTGGTTTTGACACTTTTTTCAGCATGGCCCTTTTGACCGATGGGAAGTGAGACTTCTTTGTAGCGCTGATTTGCCTTTCCAGATTGCTTGGTTGGCCAAAAAGGGCGTATGCGTTTTTTCCTGAATATATTCAGGAAAAAACGCATACGCCCTTCTTGGCCAAGGGCATCATTGTCAACGTTTTGCTGCTTTTCATGTGCTTTAAAGGCGATTCGAATCTACCTCCTGAAATCTGTTTCCTGCAATTCTGCCTGGATTTCAAATCCTCTTCTTTGCCTTCCCTCAATATATTGGTGGACGAGAGTTATCATTTATAACTCTGCAGGTTTGTGAATTGCAGTGCCCTGAAGCTCCATTTTACAACTCGCTTTTTTGGGAGCTGGCCGCAAAAGCGCAGGATGGCTTCAGGCCCTGTTCTGGTTCCGGGGGGCAGGCTGAGCCTGTGGTTAATTCTTCTTCCTGATGGGAAAATAGAGTGACCTGTGCCTGTCCCAACACCAAGAGCTAGTCTCTCATTGGTTCCCCGTCTTCCCGTTCATCCTCAGGACAAATTGCAACCTGTACGGAACAGGAGGTTAAAGGTGCTGATGCTCCAAGTAGGGAGATTGCTAGTAAAGTGGCTGGAATGGCGAACCCGAGCACAAGGAGATGAGAAATGAGGTGCGTTTTAGAAACCTTTCCCCATCACACGGTGTACCATCTTCTGGGTTTCTCATGCATGTTTTCGATGTAGGAAGATGCCCTTGAACCTGGAGATTTGGGACCCATGCGATGGGTAGCACGCAGTATTACTTTAAAGGGTCTGCGTTTGCTCACCCAACCTCACCAAACCTCTCAGCCGCAAGAGTGTTCACCCTTATGTCTCATCCAGCTGTGGGTCTAGATATGGTCAATCCAGGTTGCATCACAGCCCCTGAACGAATTGTGTAAGAATTTCTCTCTCTTTCACTGTCTTTGTTTCATGGCTTTTTAAAAGTAATTTATTTTTATAATGGGGTTTAGCTGCTTTTCATGGCTGTGTTTATGCCGCTTTACACCCACTTGACACACTAACAGAGAGATATCAATACATAGGTTTTAAGATTATTACTAGTCAGATATATTCTTGTGCGGTGAATCGGGCGTGTTGAGTCCAGTTCTCTGAGCAGGGAGTAGGTCTTGTCTATTACATATTGGGTTTATGGAACGGTATCTGAGCTAATTTGAAACTCTTGTTTTATGTATCCCCCCACCTCACCTTTCCCGTTAAGCAGCCATAGTGTGTTTTCTGCATGTGTGATTCTGTTCTGTTTTGTAATTCAGTTCAAGTGTAACGGTTTTTACATTCCCTCTATAAGTGACACCTTATGAGAAGTGTCCTTTTCTGTGTGACTTATTTCACTTAGAATCGTCGTATCTAAATCCACTCATCATGCTGCTACTAGCCTTATGACATTGATTTCATGGCTGAGTGATATTCCATTGTACATAAGGACCACAACTTTTTTTATCCATTTTTCGCTTTCCTGGGATATTTAAGGTGGAATGAAGTGGAGGTCCTTGTCAACAGAGCAGCCCTAAACTTTGGGGTGCTTGTGTCTTTCTGATTTTCAATTTTCCCACTTTATACCCCCATGCGTGGAAGTGCCCTATGCTCTCTAAGCTGTGTTTTATAGATGTTTCAGGACACACCGTACACTTCTCCAGAGTGGCTGTTGGCAATTTACATCACGCCCATCAGTGTAGCAAGGCTCCCATTTCTCCATGGCCTGTCCTGCATTTCTGGTTTTGACACTTTTTTCAGCATGGCCCTTTTGACCGATGGGAAGTGAGACTTCTTTGTAGCGCTGATTTGCCTTTCCAGATTGCTTGGTTGGCCAAAAAGGGCGTATGCGTTTTTTCCTGAATATATTCAGGAAAAAACGCATACGCCCTTTTTGGCCAAGGGCATCATTGTCAACGTTTTGCTGCTTTTCATGTGCTTTAAAGGCGATTCGAATCTACCTCCTGAAATCTGTTTCCTGCAATTCTGCCTGGATTTCAAATCCTCTTCTTTGCCTTCCCTCAATATATTGGTGGACGAGAGTTATCATTTATAACTCTGCAGGTTTGTGAATTGCAGTGCCCTGAAGCTCCATTTTACAACTCGCTTTTTTGGGAGCTGGCCGCAAAAGCGCAGGATGGCTTCAGGCCCTGTTCTGGTTCCGGGGGGCAGGCTGAGCCTGTGGTTAATTCTTCTTCCTGATGGGAAAATAGAGTGACCTGTGCCTGTCCCAACACCAAGAGCTAGTCTCTCATTGGTTCCCCGTCTTCCCGTTCATCCTCAGGACAATTTGCAACCTGTACGGAACAGGAGGTTAAAGGTGCTGATGCTCCAAGTAGGGAGATTGCTAGTAAAGTGGCTGGAATGGCGAACCCGAGCACAAGGAGATGAGAAATGAGGTGCGTTTTAGAAACCTTTCCCCATCACACGGTGTACCATCTTCTGGGTTTCTCATGCATGTTTTCGATGTAGGAAGATGCCCTTGAACCTGGAGATTTGGGACCCATGCGATGGGTAGCACGCAGTATTACTTTAAAGGGTCTGCGTTTGCTCACCCAACCTCACCAAACCTCTCAGCCCCAAGAGTGTTCACCCTTATGTCTCATCCAGCTGTGGGTCTAGATATGGTCAATCCAGGTTGCATCACAGCCCCTGAACGAATTGTGTAAGAATTTCTCTCTCTTTCACTGTCTTTGTTTCATGGCTTTTTAAAAGTAATTTATTTTTATAATGGGGTTTAGCTGCTTTTCATGGCTGTGTTTATGCCGCTTTACACCCACTTGACACACTAACAGAGAGATATCAATACATAGGTTTTAAGATTATTACTAGTCAGATATATTCTTGTGCGGTGAATCGGGCGTGTTGAGTCCAGTTCTCTGAGCAGGGAGTAGGTCTTGTCTATTACATATTGGGTTTATGGAACGGTATCTGAGCTAATTTGAAACTCTTGTTTTATGCATCCCCCCACCTCACCTTTCCCGTTAAGCAGCCATAGTGTGTTTTCTGCATGTGTGACTCTGTTCTGTTTTGTAATTCAGTTCAAGTGTAACGGTTTTTACATTCCCTCTATAAGTGACACCTTATGAGAAGTGTCCTTTTCTGTGTGACTTATTTCACTTAGAATCGTCGTACCTAAATCCACTCATCATGCTGCTACTAGCCTTATGACATTGATTTCATGGCTGAGTGATATTCCATTGTACATAAGGACCACAACTTTTTTTATCCATTTTTCGCTTTCCTGGGATATTTAAGGTGGAAGGAAGTGGAGGTCCTTGTCAACAGAGCAGCCCTAAACTTTGGGGTGCTTGTGTCTTGCTGATTTTCAATTTTCCCACTTTATACCCCCATGCGTGGAAGTGCCCTATGCTCTCTAAGCTGTGTTTTATAGATGTTTCAGGACACACCGTACACTTCTCCAAAGTGGCTGTTGGCAATTTACATCCCGCCCATCAGTGTAGCAAGGCTCCCATTTCTCCATGGCCTGTCCTGCATTTCTGGTTTTGACACTTTTTTCAGCATGGCCCTTTTGACCGATGGGAAGTGAGACTTCTTTGTAGCGCTGATTTGCCTTTCCAGATTGCTTGGTTGGCCAAAAAGGGCATCATTGTCAACGTTTTGCTGCTTTTCATGTGCTTTAAAGGCGATTCGAATCTACCTCCTGAAATCTGTTTCCTGCAATTCTGCCTTGATTTCAAATCCTCTTCTTTGCCTTCCCTCAATATATTGGTGGACGAGAGTTATCATTTATAACTCTGCAGGTTTGTGAATTGCAGTGCCCTGAAGCTCCATTTTACAACTCGCTTTTTTGGGAGCTGGCCGCAAAAGCGCAGGATGGCTTCAGGCCCTGTTCTGGTTCCGGGGGGCAGGCTGAGCCTGTGGTTAATTCTTCTTCCTGATGGGAAAATAGAGTGACCTGTGCCTGTCCCAACACCAAGAGCTAGTCTCTCATTGGTTCCCCGTCTTCCCGTTCATCCTCAGGACAAATTGCAACCTGTACGGAACAGGAGGTTAAAGGTGCTGATGCTCCAAGTAGGGAGATTGCTAGTAAAGTGGCTGGAATGGCGAACCCGAGCACAAGGAGATGAGAAATGAGGTGCGTTTTAGAAACCTTTCCCCATCACACGGTGTACCATCTTCTGGGTTTCTCATGCATGTTTTCGATGTAGGAAGATGCCCTTGAACCTGGAGATTTGGGACCCATGCGATGGGTAGCACGCAGTATTACTTTAAAGGGTCTGCGTTTGCTCACCCAACCTCACCAAACCTCTCAGCCCCAAGAGTGTTCACCCTTATGTCTCATCCAGCTGTGGGTCTAGATATGGTCAATCCAGGTTGCATCACAGCCCCTGAACGAATTGTGTAAGAATTTCTCTCTCTTTCACTGTCTTTGTTTCATGGCTTTTTAAAAGTAATTTATTTTTATAATGGGGTTTAGCTGCTTTTCATGGCTGTGTTTATGCCGCTTTACACCCACTTGACACACTAACAGAGAGATATCAATACATAGGTTTTAAGATTATTACTAGTAAGATATATACTTGTGCGGTGAATCGGGCGTGTTGAGTCCAGTTCTCTGAGCAGGGAGTAGGTCTTGTCTATTACATATTGGGTTTATGGAACGGTATCTGAGCTAATTTGAAACTCTTGTTTTATGTATCCCCCCACCTCACCTTTCCCGTTAAGCAGCCATAGTGTGTTTTCTGCATGTGTGACTCTGTTCTGTTTTGTAATTCAGTTCAAGTGTAACGGTTTTTACATTCCCTCTATAAGTGAAACCATATGAGAAGTGTCCTTTTCTGTGGGACTTATTTCACTTAGAATCGTCGTACCTAAATCCACTCATCATGCTGCTACTAGCCTTATGACATTGATTTCATGGCTGAGTGATATTCCATTGTACATAAGGACCACAACTTTTTTTATCCATTTTTCACTTTCCTGGGATATTTAAGGTGGAATGAAGTGGAGGTCCTTGTCAACAGAGCAGCCCTAAACTTTGGGGTGCTTGTGTCTTGCTGATTTTCAATTTTCCCACTTTATACCCCCATGCGTGGAAGTGCCCTATGCTCTCTAAGCTGTGTTTTATAGATGTTTCAGGACACACCGTACACTTCTCCAGAGTGGCTGTTGGCAATTTACATCCCGCCCATCAGTGTAGCAAGGCTCCCATTTCTCCATGGCCTGTCCTGCATTTCTGGTTTTGACACTTTTTTCAGCATGGCCCTTTTGACCGATGGGAAGTGAGACTTCTTTGTAGCGCTGATTTGCCTTTCCAGATTGCTTGGTTGGCCAAAAAGGGCGTATGCGTTTTTTCCTGAATATATTCAGGAAAAAACGCATACGCCCTTTTTGGCCAAGGGCATCATTGTCAACGTTTTGCTGTTTTTCATGTGCTTTAATGGCGATTCGAATCTACCTCCTGAAATCTGTTTCCTGCAATTCTGCCTTGATTTCAAATCCTCTTCTTTGCCTTCCCTCAATATATTTGTGGACGAGAGTTATCATTTATAACTCTGCAGGTTTGTGAATTGCAGTGCCCTGAAGCTCCATTTTACAACTCGCTTTTTTGGGAGCTGGCCGCAAAAGCGCAGGATGGCTTCAGGCCCTGTTCTGGTTCCGGGGGGCAGGCTGAGCCTGTGGTTAATTCTTCTTCCTGATGGGAAAATAGAGTGACCTGTGCCTGTCCCAACACCAAGAGCTAGTCTCTCATTGGTTCCCCGTCTTCCCGTTCATCCTCAGGACAAATTGCAACCTGTACGGAACAGGAGGTTAAAGGTGCTGATGCTCCATTTAGGGAGATTGCTAGTAAAGTGGCTGGAATGTTGAACCCGAGCACAAGGAGATGAGAAATGAGGTGCGTTTTAGAAACCTTTCCCCATCACATGGTGTACCATTTTCTGGGTTTCTCATGCATGTTTTCGATGTAGGAAGATGCCCTTGAACCTGGAGATTTGGGACCCATGCGATGGGTAGCACGCAGTATTACTTTAAAGGGTCTGCGTTTGCTCACCCAACCTCACCAAACCTCTCAGCCCCAAGAGTGTCCACCCTTATGTCTCATCCAGCTGTGGGTCTAGATATGGTCAATCCAGGTTGCATCACAGCCCCTGAACGAATTGTGTAAGAATTTCTCTCTCTTTCCCTGTCTTTGTTTCATGGCTTTTTAAAAGTAATTTATTTTTATAATGGGGTTTAGCTGCTTTTCATGGCTGTGTTTATGCCGCTTTACACCCACTTGACACACTAACAGAGAGATATCAATACATAGGTTTTAAGATTATTACTAGTCAGATATATTCTTGTGCGGTGAATCGGGCGTGTTGAGTCCAGTTCTCTGAGCAGGGAGTAGGTCTTGTCTATTACATATTGGGTTTATGGAACGGTATCTGAGCTAATTTGAAACTCTTGTTTTATGTATCCCCCCACCTCACCTTTCCCGTTAAGCAGCCATAGTGTGTTTTCTGCATGTGTGATTCTGTTCTGTTTTGTAATTCAGTTCAAGTGTAACGGTTTTTACATTCCCTCTATAAGTGAAACCTTATGAGAAGTGTCCTTTTCTGTGTGACTTATTTCACTTAGAATCGTCGTACCTAAATCCACTCATCATGCTGCTACTAGCCTTATGACATTGATTTCATGGCTGAGTGATATTCCATTGTACATAAGGACCACAACTTTTTTTATCCATTTTTCGCTTTCCTGGGATATTTAAGGTGGAATGAAGTGGAGGTCCTTGTCAACAGAGCAGCCCTAAACTTTGGGGTGCTTGTGTCTTGCTGATTTTCAATTTTCCCACTTTATACCCCCATGCGTGGAAGTGCCCTATGCTCTCTAAGCTGTGTTTTATAGATGTTTCAGGACACACCGTACACTTCTCCAGAGTGGCTGTTGGCAATTTACATCCCGCCCATCAGTGTAGCAAGGCTCCCATTTCTCCATGGCCTGTCCTGCATTTCTGGTTTTGACACTTTTTTCAGCATGGCCCTTTTGACCGATGGGAAGTGAGACTTCTTTGTAGCGCTGATTTGCCTTTCCAGATTGCTTGGTTGGCCAAAAAGGGCGTATGCGTTTTTTCCTGAATATATTCAGGAAAAAACGCATACGCCCTTTTTGGCCAAGGGCATCATTGTCAACGTTTTGGCGCTTTTCATGTGCTTTAAAGGCGATTCGAATCTACCTCCTGAAATCTGTTTCCTGCAATTCTGCCTTGATTTCAAATCCTCTTCTTTGCCTTCCCTCAATATATTGGTGGACGAGAGTTATCATTTATAACTCTGCAGGTTTGTGAATTGCAGTGCCCTGAAGCTCCATTTTACAACTCGCTTTTTTGGGAGCTGGCCGCAAAAGCGCAGGATGGCTTCAGGCCCTGTTCTGGTTCCGGGGGGCATTCTGAGCCTTTGGTTAATTCTTCTTCCTGATGGGAAAATAGAGTGACCTGTGCCTGTCCCAACACCAAGAGCTAGTCTCTCATTGGTTCCCCGTCTTCCCGTTCATCCTCAGGACAAATTGCAACGTGTACGGAACAGGAGGTTAAAGGTGCTGATGCTCCAAGTAGGGAGATTGCTAGTAAAGTGGCTGGAATGGCGAACCCGAGCACAAGGAGATGAGAAATGAGGTGCGTTTTAGAAACCTTTCCCCATCACACGGTGTACCATCTTCTGGGTTTCTCATGCATGTTTTCGATGTAGGAAGATGCCCTTGAACCTGGAGATTTGGGACCCATGCGATGGGTAGCACGCAGTATTACTTTAAAGGGTCTGCGTTTGCTCACCCAACCTCACCAAACCTCTCAGCCGCAAGAGTGTTCACCCTTATGTCTCATCCAGCTGTGGGTCTAGATATGGTCAATCCAGGTTGCATCACAGCCCCTGAACGAATTGTGTAAGAATTTCTCTCTCTTTCACTGTCTTTGTTTCATGGCTTTTTAAAAGTAATTTATTTTTATAATGGGGTTTAGCTGCTTTTCATGGCTGTGTTTATGCCGCTTTACACCCACTTGACACACTAACAGAGAGATATCAATACATAGGTTTTAAGATTATTACTAGTCAGATATATTCTTGTGCGGTGAATCGGGCGTGTTGAGTCCAGTTCTCTGAGCAGGGAGTAGGTCTTGTCTATTACATATTGGGTTTATGGAACGGTATCTGAGCTAATTTGAAACTCTTGTTTTATGTATCCCCCCACCTCACCTTTCCCGTTAAGCAGCCATAGTGTGTTTTCTGCATGTGTGATTCTGTTCTGTTTTGTAATTCAGTTCAAGTGTAACGGTTTTTACATTCCCTCTATAAGTGACACCTTATGAGAAGTGTCCTTTTCTGTGTGACTTATTTCACTTAGAATCGTCGTATCTAAATCCACTCATCATGCTGCTACTAGCCTTATGACATTGATTTCATGGCTGAGTGATATTCCATTGTACATAAGGACCACAACTTTTTTATCCATTTTTCGCTTTCCTGGGATATTTAAGGTGGAATGAAGTGGAGGTCCTTGTCAACAGAGCAGCCCTAAACTTTGGGGTGCTTGTGTCTTTCTGATTTTCAATTTTCCCACTTTATACCCCCATGCGTGGAAGTGCCCTATGCTCTCTAAGCTGTGTTTTATAGATGTTTCAGGACACACCGTACACTTCTCCAGAGTGGCTGTTGGCAATTTACATCCCGCCCATCAGTGTAGCAAGGCTCCCATTTCTCCATGGCCTGTCCTGCATTTCTGGTTTTGACACTTTTTTCAGCATGGCCCTTTTGACCGATGGGAAGTGAGACTTCTTTGTAGCGCTGATTTGCCTTTCCAGATTGCTTGGTTGGCCAAAAAGGGCATCATTGTCAACGTTTTGCTGCTTTTCATGTGCTTTAAAGGCGATTCGAATCTACCTCCTGAAATCTGTTTCCTGCAATTCTGCCTTGATTTCAAATCCTCTTCTTTGCCTTCCCTCAATATATTGGTGGACGAGAGTTATCATTTATAACTCTTCAGGTTTGTGAATTGCAGTGCCCTGAAGCTCCATGTTACAACTCGCTTTTTTGGGAGCTGGCCGCAAAAGCGCAGGATGGCTTCAGGCCCTGTTCTGGTTCCGGGGGGCAGGCTGAGCCTGTGGTTAATTCTTCTTCCTGATGGGAAAATAGAGTGACCTGTGCCTGTCCCAACACCAAGAGCTAGTCTCTCATTGGTTCCCCGTCTTCCCGTTCATCCTCAGGACAAATTGCAACCTGTACGGAACAGGAGGTTAAAGGTGCTGATGCTCCAAGTAGGGAGATTGCTAGTAAAGTGGCTGGAATGGCGAACCCGAGCACAAGGAGATGAGAAATGAGGTGCGTTTTAGAAACCTTTCCCCATCACACGGTGTACCATCTTCTGGGTTTCTCATGCATGTTTTCGATGTAGGAAGATGCCCTTGAACCTGGAGATTTGGGACCCATGCGATGGGTAGCACGCAGTATTACTTTAAAGGGTCTGCGTTTGCTCACCCAACCTCACCAAACCTCTCAGCCCCAAGAGTGTTCACCCTTATGTCTCATCCAGCTGTGGGTCTAGATATGGTCAATCCAGGTTGCATCACAGCCCCTGAACGAATTGTGTAAGAATTTCTCTCTCTTTCACTGTCTTTGTTTCATGGCTTTTTAAAAGTAATTTATTTTTATAATGGGGTTTAGCTGCTTTTCATGGCTGTGTTTATGCCGCTTTACACCCACTTGACACACTAACAGAGAGATATCAATACATAGGTTTTAAGATTATTACTAGTCAGATATATTCTTGTGTGGTGAATCGGGCGTGTTGAGTCCAGTTCTCTGAGCAGGGAGTAGGTCTTGTCTATTACATATTGGGTTTATGGAACGGTATCTGAGCTAATTTGAAACTCTTGTTTTATGTATCCCCCCACCTCACCTTTCCCGTTAAGCAGCCATAGTGTGTTTTCTGCATGTGTGACTCTGTTCTGTTTTGTAATTCAGTTCAAGTGTAACGGTTTTTACATTCCCTCTATAAGTGAAACCATATGAGAAGTGTCCTTTTCTGTGTGACTTATTTCACTTAGAATCGTCGTACCTAAATCCACTCATCATGCTGCTACTAGCCTTATGACATTGATTTCATGGCTGAGTGATATTCCATTGTACATAAGGACCACAACTTTTTTATCCATTTTTCGCTTTCCTGGGATATTTAAGGTGGAATGAAGTGGAGGGCCTTGTCAACAGAGCAGCCCTAAACTTTGGGGTGCTTGTGTCTTGCTGATTTTCAATTTTCCCACTTTATACCCCCATGCGTGGAAGTGCCCTATGCTCTCTAAGCTGTGTTTTTTAGATGTTTCAGGACACACCGTACACTTCTCCAGAGTGGCTGTTGCAATTTACATCCCGCCCATCAGTGTAGCAAGGCTCCCATTTCTCCATGGCCTGTCCTGCATTTCTGGTTTTGACACTTTTTTCAGCATGGCCCTTTTGACCGATGGGAAGCGAGACTTCTTTGTAGCGCTGATTTTCCTTTGCAGATTGCTTGGTTGGCCAAAAAGGGCGTATGCGTTTTTTCCTGAATATATTCAGGAAAAAACGCATACGCCCTTTTTGGCCAAGGGCATCATTGTCAACGTTTTGCTGTTTTTCATGTGCTTTAAAGGCGATTCGAATCTACCTCCTGAAATCTGTTTCCTGCAATTCTGCCTTGATTTCAAATCCTCTTCTTTGCCTTCCCTCAATATATTTGTGGACGAGAGTTATCATTTATAACTCTGCAGGTTTGTGAATTGCAGTGCCCTGAAGCTCCATTTTACAACTCGCTTTTTTGGGAGCTGGCCGCAAAAGCGCAGGATGGCTTCAGGCCCTGTTCTGGTTCCGGGGGGCAGGCTGAGCCTGTGGTTAATTCTTCTTCCTGATGGGAAAATAGAGTGACCTGTGCCTGTCCCAACACCAAGAGCTAGTCTCTCATTGGTTCCCCGTCTTCCCGTTCATCCTCAGGACAAATTGCAACGTGTACGGAACAGGAGGTTAAAGGTGCTGATGCTCCATTTAGGGAGATTGCTAGTAAAGTGGCTGGAATGTTGAACCCGAGCACAAGGAGATGAGAAATGAGGTGCGTTTTAGAAACCTTTCCCCATCACATGGTGTACCATTTTCTGGGTTTCTCATGCATGTTTTCGATGTAGGAAGATGCCCTTGAACCTGGAGATTTGGGACCCATGCGATGGGTAGCACGCAGTATTACTTTAAAGGGTCTGCGTTTGCTCACCCAACCTCACCAAACCTCTCAGCCCCAAGAGTGTTCACCCTTATGTCTCATCCAGCTGTGGGTCTAGATATGGTCAATCCAGGTTGCATCACAGCCCCTGAACGAATTGTGTAATAATTTCTCTCTCTTTCACTGTCTTTGTTTCATGGCTTTTTAAAAGTAATTTATTTTTATAATGGGGTTTAGCTGCTTTTCATGGCTGTGTTTATGCCGCTTTACACCCACTTGACACACTAACAGAGAGATATCAATACATAGGTTTTAAGATTATTACTAGTCAGATATATTCTTGTGCGGTGAATCGGGCGTGTTGAGTCCAGTTCTCTGAGCAGGGAGTAGGTCTTGTCTATTACATATTGGGTTTATGGAACGGTATCTGAGCTAATTTGAAACTCTTGTTTTATGTATCCCCCCACCTCACCTTTCCCGTTAAGCAGCCATAGTGTGTTTTCTGCATGTGTGATTCTGTTCTGTTTTGTAATTCAGTTCAAGTGTAACGGTTTTTACATTCCCTCTATAAGTGACACCTTATGAGAAGTGTCCTTTTCTGTGTGACTTATTTCACTTAGAATCGTCGTATCTAAATCCACTCATCATGCTGCTACTAGCCTTATGACATTGATTTCATGGCTGAGTGATATTCCATTGTACATAAGGACCACAACTTTTTTTATCCATTTTTCGCTTTCCTGGGATATTTAAGGTGGAATGAAGTGGAGGTCCTTGTCAACAGAGCAGCCCTAAACTTTGGGGTGCTTGTGTCTTGCTGATTTTCAATTTTCCCACTTTATACCCCCATGCGTGGAAGTGCCCTATGCTCTCTAAGCTGTGTTTTATAGATGTTTCAGGACACACCGTACACTTCTCCAGAGTGGCTGTTGGCAATTTACATCCCGCCCATCAGTGTAGCAAGGCTCCCATTTCTCCATGGCCTGTCCTGCATTTCTGGTTTTGACACTTTTTTCAGCATGGCCCTTTTGACCGATGGGAAGTGAGACTTCTTTGTAGCGCTGATTTGCCTTTCCAGATTGCTTGGTTGGCCAAAAAGGGCGTATGCGTTTTTTCCTGAATATATTCAGGAAAAAACGCATACGCCCTTCTTGGCCAAGGGCATCATTGTCAACGTTTTGCTGCTTTTCATGTGCTTTAAAGGCGATTCGAATCTACCTCCTGAAATCTGTTTCCTGCAATTCTGCCTGGATTTCAAATCCTCTTCTTTGCCTTCCCTCAATATATTGGTGGACGAGAGTTATCATTTATAACTCTGCAGGTTTGTGAATTGCAGTGCCCTGAAGCTCCATTTTACAACTCGCTTTTTTGGGAGCTGGCCGCAAAAGCGCAGGATGGCTTCAGGCCCTGTTCTGGTTCCGGGGGGCAGGCTGAGCCTGTGGTTAATTCTTCTTCCTGATGGGAAAATAGAGTGACCTGTGCCTGTCCCAACACCAAGAGCTAGTCTCTCATTGGTTCCCCGTCTTCCCGTTCATCCTCAGGACAAATTGCAACCTGTACGGAACAGGAGGTTAAAGGTGCTGATGCTCCAAGTAGGGAGATTGCTAGTAAAGTGGCTGGAATGGCGAACCCGAGCACAAGGAGATGAGAAATGAGGTGCGTTTTAGAAACCTTTCCCCATCACACGGTGTACCATCTTCTGGGTTTCTCATGCATGTTTTCGATGTAGGAAGATGCCCTTGAACCTGGAGATTTGGGACCCATGCGATGGGTAGCACGCAGTATTACTTTAAAGGGTCTGCGTTTGCTCACCCAACCTCACCAAACCTCTCAGCCGCAAGAGTGTTCACCCTTATGTCTCATCCAGCTGTGGGTCTAGATATGGTCAATCCAGGTTGCATCACAGCCCCTGAACGAATTGTGTAAGAATTTCTCTCTCTTTCACTGTCTTTGTTTCATGGCTTTTTAAAAGTAATTTATTTTTATAATGGGGTTTAGCTGCTTTTCATGGCTGTGTTTATGCCGCTTTACACCCACTTGACACACTAACAGAGAGATATCAATACATAGGTTTTAAGATTATTACTAGTCAGATATATTCTTGTGCGGTGAATCGGGCGTGTTGAGTCCAGTTCTCTGAGCAGGGAGTAGGTCTTGTCTATTACATATTGGGTTTATGGAACGGTATCTGAGCTAATTTGAAACTCTTGTTTTATGTATCCCCCCACCTCACCTTTCCCGTTAAGCAGCCATAGTGTGTTTTCTGCATGTGTGATTCTGTTCTGTTTTGTAATTCAGTTCAAGTGTAACGGTTTTTACATTCCCTCTATAAGTGACACCTTATGAGAAGTGTCCTTTTCTGTGTGACTTATTTCACTTAGAATCGTCGTATCTAAATCCACTCATCATGCTGCTACTAGCCTTATGACATTGATTTCATGGCTGAGTGATATTCCATTGTACATAAGGACCACAACTTTTTTTATCCATTTTTCGCTTTCCTGGGATATTTAAGGTGGAATGAAGTGGAGGTCCTTGTCAACAGAGCAGCCCTAAACTTTGGGGTGCTTGTGTCTTTCTGATTTTCAATTTTCCCACTTTATACCCCCATGCGTGGAAGTGCCCTATGCTCTCTAAGCTGTGTTTTATAGATGTTTCAGGACACACCGTACACTTCTCCAGAGTGGCTGTTGGCAATTTACATCCCGCCCATCAGTGTAGCAAGGCTCCCATTTCTCCATGGCCTGTCCTGCATTTCTGGTTTTGACACTTTTTTCAGCATGGCCCTTTTGACCGATGGGAAGTGAGACTTCTTTGTAGCGCTGATTTGCCTTTCCAGATTGCTTGGTTGGCCAAAAAGGGCGTATGCGTTTTTTCCTGAATATATTCAGGAAAAAACGCATACGCCCTTCTTGGCCAAGGGCATCATTGTCAACGTTTTGCTGCTTTTCATGTGCTTTAAAGGCGATTCGAATCTACCTCCTGAAATCTGTTTCCTGCAATTCTGCCTGGATTTCAAATCCTCTTCTTTGCCTTCCCTCAATATATTGGTGGACGAGAGTTATCATTTATAACTCTGCAGGTTTGTGAATTGCAGTGCCCTGAAGCTCCATTTTACAACTCGCTTTTTTGGGAGCTGGCCGCAAAAGCGCAGGATGGCTTCAGGCCCTGTTCTGGTTCCGGGGGGCAGGCTGAGCCTGTGGTTAATTCTTCTTCCTGATGGGAAAATAGAGTGACCTGTGCCTGTCCCAACACCAAGAGCTAGTCTCTCATTGGTTCCCCGTCTTCCCGTTCATCCTCAGGACAATTTGCAACCTGTACGGAACAGGAGGTTAAAGGTGCTGATGCTCCAAGTAGGGAGATTGCTAGTAAAGTGGCTGGAATGGCGAACCCGAGCACAAGGAGATGAGAAATGAGGTGCGTTTTAGAAACCTTTCCCCATCACACGGTGTACCATCTTCTGGGTTTCTCATGCATGTTTTCGATGTAGGAAGATGCCCTTGAACCTGGAGATTTGGGACCCATGCGATGGGTAGCACGCAGTATTACTTTAAAGGGTCTGCGTTTGCTCACCCAACCTCACCAAACCTCTCAGCCCCAAGAGTGTTCACCCTTATGTCTCATCCAGCTGAGGGTCTAGATATGGTCAATCCAGGTTGCATCACAGCCCCTGAACGAATTGTGTAAGAATTTCTCTCTCTTTCACTGTCTTTGTTTCATGGCTTTTTAAAAGTAATTTATTTTTATAATGGGGTTTAGCTGCTTTTCATGGCTGTGTTTATGCCGCTTTACACCCACTTGACACACTAACAGAGAGATATCAATACATAGGTTTTAAGATTATTACTAGTCAGATATATTCTTGTGCGGTGAATCGGGCGTGTTGAGTCCAGTTCTCTGAGCAGGGAGTAGGTCTTGTCTATTACATATTGGGTTTATGGAACGGTATCTGAGCTAATTTGAAACTCTTGTTTTATGTATCCCCCCACCTCACCTTTCCCGTTAAGCAGCCATAGTGTGTTTTCTGCATGTGTGACTCTGTTCTGTTTTGTAATTCAGTTCAAGTGTAACGGTTTTTACATTCCCTCTATAAGTGACACCTTATGAGAAGTGTCCTTTTCTGTGTGACTTATTTCACTTAGAATCGTCGTATCTAAATCCACTCATCATGCTGCTACTAGCCTTATGACATTGATTTCATGGCTGAGTGATATTCCATTGTACATAAGGACCACAACTTTTTTTATCCATTTTTCGCTTTCCTGGGATATTTAAGGTGGAATGAAGTGGAGGTCCTTGTCAACAGAGCAGCCCTAAACTTTGGGGTGCTTGTGTCTTTCTGATTTTCAATTTTCCCACTTTATACCCCCATGCGTGGAAGTGCCCTATGCTCTCTAAGCTGTGTTTTATAGATGTTTCAGGACACACCGTACACTTCTCCAGAGTGGCTGTTGGCAATTTACATCCCGCCCATCAGTGTAGCAAGGCTCCCATTTCTCCATGGCCTGTCCTGCATTTCTGGTTTTGACACTTTTTTCAGCATGGCCCTTTTGACCGATGGGAAGTGAGACTTCTTTGTAGCGCTGATTTGCCTTTCCAGATTGCTTGGTTGGCCAAAAAGGGCGTATGCGTTTTTTCCTGAATATATTCAGGAAAAAACGCATACGCCCTTTTTGGCCAAGGGCATCATTGTCAACGTTTTGCTGCTTTTCATGTGCTTTAAAGGCGATTCGAATCTACCTCCTGAAATCTGTTTCCTGCAATTCTGCCTGGATTTCAAATCCTCTTCTTTGCCTTCCCTCAATATATTGGTGGACGAGAGTTATCATTTATAACTCTGCAGGTTTGTGAATTGCAGTGCCCTGAAGCTCCATTTTACAACTCGCTTTTTTGGGAGCTGGCCGCAAAAGCGCAGGATGGCTTCAGGCCCTGTTCTGGTTCCGGGGGGCAGGCTGAGCCTGTGGTTAATTCTTCTTCCTGATGGGAAAATAGAGTGACCTGTGCCTGTCCCAACACCAAGAGCTAGTCTCTCATTGGTTCCCCGTCTTCCCGTTCATCCTCAGGACAAATTGCAACCTGTACGGAACAGGAGGTTAAAGGTGCTGATGCTCCAAGTAGGGAGATTGCTAGTAAAGTGGCTGGAATGGCGAACCCGAGCACAAGGAGATGAGAAATGAGGTGCGTTTTAGAAACCTTTCCCCATCACACGGTGTACCATCTTCTGGGTTTCTCATGCATGTTTTCGATGTAGGAAGATGCCCTTGAACCTGGAGATTTGGGACCCATGCGATGGGTAGCACGCAGTATTACTTTAAAGGGTCTGCGTTTGCTCACCCAACCTCACCAAACCTCTCAGCCCCAAGAGTGTTCACCCTTATGTCTCATCCAGCTGTGGGTCTAGATATGGTCAATCCAGGTTGCATCACAGCCCCTGAACGAATTGTGTAAGAATTTCTCTCTCTTTCACTGTCTTTGTTTCATGGCTTTTTAAAAGTAATTTATTTTTATAATGGGGTTTAGCTGCTTTTCATGGCTGTGTTTATGCCGCTTTACACCCACTTGACACACTAACAGAGAGATATCAATACATAGGTTTTAAGATTATTACTAGTCAGATATATTCTTGTGTGGTGAATCGGGCGTGTTGAGTCCAGTTCTCTGAGCAGGGAGTAGGTCTTGTCTATTACATATTGGGTTTATGGAACGGTATCTGAGCTAATTTGAAACTCTTGTTTTATGTATCCCCCCACCTCACCTTTCCCGTTAAGCAGCCATAGTGTGTTTTCTGCATGTGTGACTCTGTTCTGTTTTGTAATTCAGTTCAAGTGTAACGGTTTTTACATTCCCTCTATAAGTGAAACCATATGAGAAGTGTCCTTTTCTGTGTGACTTATTTCACTTAGAATCGTCGTACCTAAATCCACTCATCATGCTGCTACTAGCCTTATGACATTGATTTCATGGCTGAGTGATATTCCATTGTACATAAGGACCACAACTTTTTTATCCATTTTTCGCTTTCCTGGGATATTTAAGGTGGAATGAAGTGGAGGGCCTTGTCAACAGAGCAGCCCTAAACTTTGGGGTGCTTGTGTCTTGCTGATTTTCAATTTTCCCACTTTATACCCCCATGCGTGGAAGTGCCCTATGCTCTCTAAGCTGTGTTTTTTAGATGTTTCAGGACACACCGTACACTTCTCCAGAGTGGCTGTTGCAATTTACATCCCGCCCATCAGTGTAGCAAGGCTCCCATTTCTCCATGGCCTGTCCTGCATTTCTGGTTTTGACACTTTTTTCAGCATGGCCCTTTTGACCGATGGGAAGCGAGACTTCTTTGTAGCGCTGATTTTCCTTTGCAGATTGCTTGGTTGGCCAAAAAGGGCGTATGCGTTTTTTCCTGAATATATTCAGGAAAAAACGCATACGCCCTTTTTGGCCAAGGGCATCATTGTCAACGTTTTGCTGTTTTTCATGTGCTTTAAAGGCGATTCGAATCTACCTCCTGAAATCTGTTTCCTGCAATTCTGCCTTGATTTCAAATCCTCTTCTTTGCCTTCCCTCAATATATTTGTGGACGAGAGTTATCATTTATAACTCTGCAGGTTTGTGAATTGCAGTGCCCTGAAGCTCCATTTTACAACTCGCTTTTTTGGGAGCTGGCCGCAAAAGCGCAGGATGGCTTCAGGCCCTGTTCTGGTTCCGGGGGGCAGGCTGAGCCTGTGGTTAATTCTTCTTCCTGATGGGAAAATAGAGTGACCTGTGCCTGTCCCAACACCAAGAGCTAGTCTCTCATTGGTTCCCCGTCTTCCCGTTCATCCTCAGGACAAATTGCAACGTGTACGGAACAGGAGGTTAAAGGTGCTGATGCTCCATTTAGGGAGATTGCTAGTAAAGTGGCTGGAATGTTGAACCCGAGCACAAGGAGATGAGAAATGAGGTGCGTTTTAGAAACCTTTCCCCATCACATGGTGTACCATTTTCTGGGTTTCTCATGCATGTTTTCGATGTAGGAAGATGCCCTTGAACCTGGAGATTTGGGACCCATGCGATGGGTAGCACGCAGTATTACTTTAAAGGGTCTGCGTTTGCTCACCCAACCTCACCAAACCTCTCAGCCCCAAGAGTGTTCACCCTTATGTCTCATCCAGCTGTGGGTCTAGATATGGTCAATCCAGGTTGCATCACAGCCCCTGAACGAATTGTGTAATAATTTCTCTCTCTTTCACTGTCTTTGTTTCATGGCTTTTTAAAAGTAATTTATTTTTATAATGGGGTTTAGCTGCTTTTCATGGCTGTGTTTATGCCGCTTTACACCCACTTGACACACTAACAGAGAGATATCAATACATAGGTTTTAAGATTATTACTAGTCAGATATATTCTTGTGCGGTGAATCGGGCGTGTTGAGTCCAGTTCTCTGAGCAGGGAGTAGGTCTTGTCTATTACATATTGGGTTTATGGAACGGTATCTGAGCTAATTTGAAACTCTTGTTTTATGTATCCCCCCACCTCACCTTTCCCGTTAAGCAGCCATAGTGTGTTTTCTGCATGTGTGATTCTGTTCTGTTTTGTAATTCAGTTCAAGTGTAACGGTTTTTACATTCCCTCTATAAGTGACACCTTATGAGAAGTGTCCTTTTCTGTGTGACTTATTTCACTTAGAATCGTCGTATCTAAATCCACTCATCATGCTGCTACTAGCCTTATGACATTGATTTCATGGCTGAGTGATATTCCATTGTACATAAGGACCACAACTTTTTTTATCCATTTTTCGCTTTCCTGGGATATTTAAGGTGGAATGAAGTGGAGGTCCTTGTCAACAGAGCAGCCCTAAACTTTGGGGTGCTTGTGTCTTGCTGATTTTCAATTTTCCCACTTTATACCCCCATGCGTGGAAGTGCCCTATGCTCTCTAAGCTGTGTTTTATAGATGTTTCAGGACACACCGTACACTTCTCCAGAGTGGCTGTTGGCAATTTACATCCCGCCCATCAGTGTAGCAAGGCTCCCATTTCTCCATGGCCTGTCCTGCATTTCTGGTTTTGACACTTTTTTCAGCATGGCCCTTTTGACCGATGGGAAGTGAGACTTCTTTGTAGCGCTGATTTGCCTTTCCAGATTGCTTGGTTGGCCAAAAAGGGCGTATGCGTTTTTTCCTGAATATATTCAGGAAAAAACGCATACGCCCTTCTTGGCCAAGGGCATCATTGTCAACGTTTTGCTGCTTTTCATGTGCTTTAAAGGCGATTCGAATCTACCTCCTGAAATCTGTTTCCTGCAATTCTGCCTGGATTTCAAATCCTCTTCTTTGCCTTCCCTCAATATATTGGTGGACGAGAGTTATCATTTATAACTCTGCAGGTTTGTGAATTGCAGTGCCCTGAAGCTCCATTTTACAACTCGCTTTTTTGGGAGCTGGCCGCAAAAGCGCAGGATGGCTTCAGGCCCTGTTCTGGTTCCGGGGGGCAGGCTGAGCCTGTGGTTAATTCTTCTTCCTGATGGGAAAATAGAGTGACCTGTGCCTGTCCCAACACCAAGAGCTAGTCTCTCATTGGTTCCCCGTCTTCCCGTTCATCCTCAGGACAAATTGCAACCTGTACGGAACAGGAGGTTAAAGGTGCTGATGCTCCAAGTAGGGAGATTGCTAGTAAAGTGGCTGGAATGGCGAACCCGAGCACAAGGAGATGAGAAATGAGGTGCGTTTTAGAAACCTTTCCCCATCACACGGTGTACCATCTTCTGGGTTTCTCATGCATGTTTTCGATGTAGGAAGATGCCCTTGAACCTGGAGATTTGGGACCCATGCGATGGGTAGCACGCAGTATTACTTTAAAGGGTCTGCGTTTGCTCACCCAACCTCACCAAACCTCTCAGCCGCAAGAGTGTTCACCCTTATGTCTCATCCAGCTGTGGGTCTAGATATGGTCAATCCAGGTTGCATCACAGCCCCTGAACGAATTGTGTAAGAATTTCTCTCTCTTTCACTGTCTTTGTTTCATGGCTTTTTAAAAGTAATTTATTTTTATAATGGGGTTTAGCTGCTTTTCATGGCTGTGTTTATGCCGCTTTACACCCACTTGACACACTAACAGAGAGATATCAATACATAGGTTTTAAGATTATTACTAGTCAGATATATTCTTGTGCGGTGAATCGGGCGTGTTGAGTCCAGTTCTCTGAGCAGGGAGTAGGTCTTGTCTATTACATATTGGGTTTATGGAACGGTATCTGAGCTAATTTGAAACTCTTGTTTTATGTATCCCCCCACCTCACCTTTCCCGTTAAGCAGCCATAGTGTGTTTTCTGCATGTGTGATTCTGTTCTGTTTTGTAATTCAGTTCAAGTGTAACGGTTTTTACATTCCCTCTATAAGTGACACCTTATGAGAAGTGTCCTTTTCTGTGTGACTTATTTCACTTAGAATCGTCGTATCTAAATCCACTCATCATGCTGCTACTAGCCTTATGACATTGATTTCATGGCTGAGTGATATTCCATTGTACATAAGGACCACAACTTTTTTTATCCATTTTTCGCTTTCCTGGGATATTTAAGGTGGAATGAAGTGGAGGTCCTTGTCAACAGAGCAGCCCTAAACTTTGGGGTGCTTGTGTCTTTCTGATTTTCAATTTTCCCACTTTATACCCCCATGCGTGGAAGTGCCCTATGCTCTCTAAGCTGTGTTTTATAGATGTTTCAGGACACACCGTACACTTCTCCAGAGTGGCTGTTGGCAATTTACATCCCGCCCATCAGTGTAGCAAGGCTCCCATTTCTCCATGGCCTGTCCTGCATTTCTGGTTTTGACACTTTTTTCAGCATGGCCCTTTTGACCGATGGGAAGTGAGACTTCTTTGTAGCGCTGATTTGCCTTTCCAGATTGCTTGGTTGGCCAAAAAGGGCGTATGCGTTTTTTCCTGAATATATTCAGGAAAAAACGCATACGCCCTTTTTGGCCAAGGGCATCATTGTCAACGTTTTGCTGCTTTTCATGTGCTTTAAAGGCGATTCGAATCTACCTCCTGAAATCTGTTTCCTGCAATTCTGCCTGGATTTCAAATCCTCTTCTTTGCCTTCCCTCAATATATTGGTGGACGAGAGTTATCATTTATAACTCTGCAGGTTTGTGAATTGCAGTGCCCTGAAGCTCCATTTTACAACTCGCTTTTTTGGGAGCTGGCCGCAAAAGCGCAGGATGGCTTCAGGCCCTGTTCTGGTTCCGGGGGGCAGGCTGAGCCTGTGGTTAATTCTTCTTCCTGATGGGAAAATAGAGTGACCTGTGCCTGTCCCAACACCAAGAGCTAGTCTCTCATTGGTTCCCCGTCTTCCCGTTCATCCTCAGGACAATTTGCAACCTGTACGGAACAGGAGGTTAAAGGTGCTGATGCTCCAAGTAGGGAGATTGCTAGTAAAGTGGCTGGAATGGCGAACCCGAGCACAAGGAGATGAGAAATGAGGTGCGTTTTAGAAACCTTTCCCCATCACACGGTGTACCATCTTCTGGGTTTCTCATGCATGTTTTCGATGTAGGAAGATGCCCTTGAACCTGGAGATTTGGGACCCATGCGATGGGTAGCACGCAGTATTACTTTAAAGGGTCTGCGTTTGCTCACCCAACCTCACCAAACCTCTCAGCCCCAAGAGTGTTCACCCTTATGTCTCATCCAGCTGAGGGTCTAGATATGGTCAATCCAGGTTGCATCACAGCCCCTGAACGAATTGTGTAAGAATTTCTCTCTCTTTCACTGTCTTTGTTTCATGGCTTTTTAAAAGTAATTTATTTTTATAATGGGGTTTAGCTGCTTTTCATGGCTGTGTTTATGCCGCTTTACACCCACTTGACACACTAACAGAGAGATATCAATACATAGGTTTTAAGATTATTACTAGTCAGATATATTCTTGTGCGGTGAATCGGGCGTGTTGAGTCCAGTTCTCTGAGCAGGGAGTAGGTCTTGTCTATTACATATTGGGTTTATGGAACGGTATCTGAGCTAATTTGAAACTCTTGTTTTATGTATCCCCCCACCTCACCTTTCCCGTTAAGCAGCCATAGTGTGTTTTCTGCATGTGTGACTCTGTTCTGTTTTGTAATTCAGTTCAAGTGTAACGGTTTTTACATTCCCTCTATAAGTGACACCTTATGAGAAGTGTCCTTTTCTGTGTGACTTATTTCACTTAGAATCGTCGTATCTAAATCCACTCATCATGCTGCTACTAGCCTTATGACATTGATTTCATGGCTGAGTGATATTCCATTGTACATAAGGACCACAACTTTTTTTATCCATTTTTCGCTTTCCTGGGATATTTAAGGTGGAATGAAGTGGAGGTCCTTGTCAACAGAGCAGCCCTAAACTTTGGGGTGCTTGTGTCTTTCTGATTTTCAATTTTCCCACTTTATACCCCCATGCGTGGAAGTGCCCTATGCTCTCTAAGCTGTGTTTTATAGATGTTTCAGGACACACCGTACACTTCTCCAGAGTGGCTGTTGGCAATTTACATCCCGCCCATCAGTGTAGCAAGGCTCCCATTTCTCCATGGCCTGTCCTGCATTTCTGGTTTTGACACTTTTTTCAGCATGGCCCTTTTGACCGATGGGAAGTGAGACTTCTTTGTAGCGCTGATTTGCCTTTCCAGATTGCTTGGTTGGCCAAAAAGGGCGTATGCGTTTTTTCCTGAATATATTCAGGAAAAAACGCATACGCCCTTTTTGGCCAAGGGCATCATTGTCAACGTTTTGCTGCTTTTCATGTGCTTTAAAGGCGATTCGAATCTACCTCCTGAAATCTGTTTCCTGCAATTCTGCCTGGATTTCAAATCCTCTTCTTTGCCTTCCCTCAATATATTGGTGGACGAGAGTTATCATTTATAACTCTGCAGGTTTGTGAATTGCAGTGCCCTGAAGCTCCATTTTACAACTCGCTTTTTTGGGAGCTGGCCGCAAAAGCGCAGGATGGCTTCAGGCCCTGTTCTGGTTCCGGGGGGCAGGCTGAGCCTGTGGTTAATTCTTCTTCCTGATGGGAAAATAGAGTGACCTGTGCCTGTCCCAACACCAAGAGCTAGTCTCTCATTGGTTCCCCGTCTTCCCGTTCATCCTCAGGACAATTTGCAACCTGTACGGAACAGGAGGTTAAAGGTGCTGATGCTCCAAGTAGGGAGATTGCTAGTAAAGTGGCTGGAATGGCGAACCCGAGCACAAGGAGATGAGAAATGAGGTGCGTTTTAGAAACCTTTCCCCATCACACGGTGTACCATCTTCTGGGTTTCTCATGCATGTTTTCGATGTAGGAAGATGCCCTTGAACCTGGAGATTTGGGACCCATGCGATGGGTAGCACGCAGTATTACTTTAAAGGGTCTGCGTTTGCTCACCCAACCTCACCAAACCTCTCAGCCCCAAGAGTGTTCACCCTTATGTCTCATCCAGCTGAGGGTCTAGATATGGTCAATCCAGGTTGCATCACAGCCCCTGAACGAATTGTGTAAGAATTTCTCTCTCTTTCACTGTCTTTGTTTCATGGCTTTTTAAAAGTAATTTATTTTTATAATGGGGTTTAGCTGCTTTTCATGGCTGTGTTTATGCCGCTTTACACCCACTTGACACACTAACAGAGAGATATCAATACATAGGTTTTAAGATTATTACTAGTCAGATATATTCTTGTGCGGTGAATCGGGCGTGTTGAGTCCAGTTCTCTGAGCAGGGAGTAGGTCTTGTCTATTACATATTGGGTTTATGGAACGGTATCTGAGCTAATTTGAAACTCTTGTTTTATGTATCCCCCCACCTCACCTTTCCCGTTAAGCAGCCATAGTGTGTTTTCTGCATGTGTGACTCTGTTCTGTTTTGTAATTCAGTTCAAGTGTAACGGTTTTTACATTCCCTCTATAAGTGACACCTTATGAGAAGTGTCCTTTTCTGTGTGACTTATTTCACTTAGAATCGTCGTATCTAAATCCACTCATCATGCTGCTACTAGCCTTATGACATTGATTTCATGGCTGAGTGATATTCCATTGTACATAAGGACCACAACTTTTTTTATCCATTTTTCGCTTTCCTGGGATATTTAAGGTGGAATGAAGTGGAGGTCCTTGTCAACAGAGCAGCCCTAAACTTTGGGGTGCTTGTGTCTTTCTGATTTTCAATTTTCCCACTTTATACCCCCATGCGTGGAAGTGCCCTATGCTCTCTAAGCTGTGTTTTATAGATGTTTCAGGACACACCGTACACTTCTCCAGAGTGGCTGTTGGCAATTTACATCCCGCCCATCAGTGTAGCAAGGCTCCCATTTCTCCATGGCCTGTCCTGCATTTCTGGTTTTGACACTTTTTTCAGCATGGCCCTTTTGACCGATGGGAAGTGAGACTTCTTTGTAGCGCTGATTTGCCTTTCCAGATTGCTTGGTTGGCCAAAAAGGGCGTATGCGTTTTTTCCTGAATATATTCAGGAAAAAACGCATACGCCCTTTTTGGCCAAGGGCATCATTGTCAACGTTTTGCTGCTTTTCATGTGCTTTAAAGGCGATTCGAATCTACCTCCTGAAATCTGTTTCCTGCAATTCTGCCTGGATTTCAAATCCTCTTCTTTGCCTTCCCTCAATATATTGGTGGACGAGAGTTATCATTTATAACTCTGCAGGTTTGTGAATTGCAGTGCCCTGAAGCTCCATTTTACAACTCGCTTTTTTGGGAGCTGGCCGCAAAAGCGCAGGATGGCTTCAGGCCCTGTTCTGGTTCCGGGGGGCAGGCTGAGCCTGTGGTTAATTCTTCTTCCTGATGGGAAAATAGAGTGACCTGTGCCTGTCCCAACACCAAGAGCTAGTCTCTCATTGGTTCCCCGTCTTCCCGTTCATCCTCAGGACAATTTGCAACCTGTACGGAACAGGAGGTTAAAGGTGCTGATGCTCCAAGTAGGGAGATTGCTAGTAAAGTGGCTGGAATGGCGAACCCGAGCACAAGGAGATGAGAAATGATGTGCGTTTTAGAAACCTTTCCCCATCACACGGTGTACCATCTTCTGGGTTTCTCATGCATGTTTTCGATGTAGGAAGATGCCCTTGAACCTGGAGATTTGGGACCCATGCGATGGGTAGCACGCAGTATTACTTTAAAGGGTCTGCGTTTGCTCACCCAACCTCACCAAACCTCTCAGCCCCAAGAGTGTTCACCCTTATGTCTCATCCAGCTGAGGGTCTAGATATGGTCAATCCAGGTTGCATCACAGCCCCTGAACGAATTGTGTAAGAATTTCTCTCTCTTTCACTGTCTTTGTTTCATGGCTTTTTAAAAGTAATTTATTTTTATAATGGGGTTTAGCTGCTTTTCATGGCTGTGTTTATGCCGCTTTACACCCACTTGACACACTAACAGAGAGATATCAATACATAGGTTTTAAGATTATTACTAGTCAGATATATTCTTGTGCGGTGAATCGGGCGTGTTGAGTCCAGTTCTCTGAGCAGGGAGTAGGTCTTGTCTATTACATATTGGGTTTATGGAACGGTATCTGAGCTAATTTGAAACTCTTGTTTTATGTATCCCCCCACCTCACCTTTCCCGTTAAGCAGCCATAGTGTGTTTTCTGCATGTGTGACTCTGTTCTGTTTTGTAATTCAGTTCAAGTGTAACGGTTTTTACATTCCCTCTATAAGTGACACCTTATGAGAAGTGTCCTTTTCTGTGTGACTTATTTCACTTAGAATCGTCTTACCTAAATCCACTCATCATGCTGCTACTAGCCTTATGACATTGATTTCATGGCTGAGTGATATTCCATTGTACATAAGGACCACAACTTTTTTTATCCATTTTTCGCTTTCCTGGGATATTTAAGGTGGAATGAAGTGGAGGTCCTTGTCAACAGAGCAGCCCTAAACTTTGGGGTGCTTGTGTCTTGCTGATTTTCAATTTTCCCACTTTATACCCCCATGCGTGGAAGTGCCCTATGCTCTCTAAGCTGTGTTTTTTAGATGTTTCAGGACACACCGTACACTTCTCCAAAGTGGCTGTTGGCAATTTACATCCCGCCCATCAGTGTAGCAAGGCTCCCATTTCTCCATGGCCTGTCCTGCATTTCTGGTTTTGACACTTTTTTCAGCATGGCCCTTTTGACCGATGGGAAGTGAGACTTCTTTGTAGCGCTGATTTGCCTTTCCAGATTGCTTGGTTGGCCAAAAAGGGCATCATTGTCAACGTTTTGCTGCTTTTCATGTGCTTTAAAGGCGATTCGAATCTACCTCCTGAAATCTGTTTCCTGCAATTCTGCCTTGATTTCAAATCCTCTTCTTTGCCTTCCCTCAATATATTGGTGGACGAGAGTTATCATTTATAACTCTGCAGGTTTGTGAATTGCAGTGCCCTGAAGCTCCATTTTACAACTCGCTTTTTTGGGAGCTGGCCGCAAAAGCGCAGGATGGCTTCAGGCCCTGTTCTGGTTCCGGGGGGCAGGCTGAGCCTGTGGTTAATTCTTCTTCCTGATGGGAAAATAGAGTGACCTGTGCCTGTCCCAACACCAAGAGCTAGTCTCTCATTGGTTCCCCGTCTTCCCGTTCATCCTCAGGACAAATTGCAACCTGTACGGAACAGGAGGTTAAAGGTGCTGATGCTCCAAGTAGGGAGATTGCTAGTAAAGTGGCTTGAATGGCGAACCCGAGCACAAGGAGATGAGAAATGAGGTGCGTTTTAGAAACCTTTCCCCATCACACGGTGTACCATCTTCTGGGTTTCTCATGCATGTTTTCGATGTAGGAAGATGCCCTTGAACCTGGAGATTTGGGACCCATGCGATGGGTAGCACGCAGTATTACTTTAAAGGGTCTGCGTTTGCTCACCCAACCTCACCAAACCTCTCAGCCCCAAGAGTGTTCACCCTTATGTCTCATCCAGCTGTGGGTCTAGATATGGTCAATCCAGGTTGCATCACAGCCCCTGAACGAATTGTGTAAGAATTTCTCTCTCTTTCACTGTCTTTGTTTCATGGCTTTTTAAAAGTAATTTATTTTTATAATGGGGTTTAGCTGCTTTTCATGGCTGTGTTTATGCCGCTTTACACCCACTTGACACACTAACAGAGAGATATCAATACATAGGTTTTAAGATTATTACTAGTCAGATATATACTTGTGCGGTGAATCGGGCGTGTTGAGTCCAGTTCTCTGAGCAGGGAGTAGGTCTTTTCTATTACATATTGGGTTTATGGAACGGTATCTGAGCTAATTTGAAACTCTTGTTTTATGTATCCCCCCACCTCACCTTTCCCGTTAAGCAGCCATAGTGTGTTTTCTGCATGTGTGACTCTGTTCTGTTTTGTAATTCAGTTCAAGTGTAACGGTTTTTACATTCCCTCTATAAGTGAAACCATATGAGAAGTGTCCTTTTCTGTGTGACTTATTTCACTTAGAATCGTCGTACCTAAATCCTCTCATCATGCTGCTACTAGCCTTATGACATTGATTTCATGGCTGAGTGATATTCCATTGTACATAAGGACCACAACTTTTTTATCCATTTTTCGCTTTCCTGGGATATTTAAGGTGGAATGAAGTGGAGGTCCTTGTCAACAGAGCAGCCCTAAACTTTGGGGTGCTTGTGTCTTGCTGATTTTCAATTTTCCCACTTTATACCCCCATGCGTGGAAGTGCCCTATGCTCTCTAAGCTGTGTTTTTTAGATGTTTCAGGACACACCGTACACTTCTCCAGAGTGGCTGTTGGCAATTTACATCCCGCCCATCAGTGTAGCAAGGCTCCCATTTCTCCATGGCCTGTCCTGCATTTCTGGTTTTGACACTTTTTTCAGCATGGCCCTTTTGACCGATGGGAAGCGAGACTTCTTTGTAGCGCTGATTTGCCTTTGCAGACAGCTTGGTTGGCCAAAAAGGGCGTATGCGTTTTTTCCTGAATATATTCAGGAAAAACGCATACGCCCTTTTTGGCCAAGGGCATCATTGTCAACGTTTTGCTGCTTTTCATGTGCTTTAAAGGCGATTCGAATCTACCTCCTGAAATCTGTTTCCTGCAATTCTGCCTGGATTTCAAATCCTCTTCTTTGCCTTCCCTCAATATATTTGTGGACGAGAGTTATCATTAATAACTCTGCAGGTTTGTGAATTGCAGTGCCCTGAAGCTCCATTTTACAACTCGCTTTTTTGGGAGCTGACCGCAAAAGCGCAGGATGGCTTCAGGCCCTGTTCTGGTTCCGGGGGGCAGGCTGAGACTGTGGTTAATTCTTCTTCCTGATGGGAAAATAGAGTGACCTGTGCCTGTCCCAACACCAAGAGCTAGTCTCTCATTGGTTCCCCGTCTTCCCGTTCATCCTCAGGACAAATTGCAACCTGTACGGAACAGGAGGTTAAAGGTGCTGATGCTCCAAGTAGGGAGATTGCTAGTAAAGTGGCTGGAATGGCGAACCCGAGCACAAGGAAATGAGAAATGAGGTGCGTTTTAGAAACCTTTCCCCATCACACGGTGTACCATCTTCTGGGTTTCTCATGCATGTTTCCGATGTAGGAAGATGCCCTTGAACCTGGAGATTTGGGACCCATGCGATGGGTAGCACGCAGTATTACTTTAAAGGGTCTGCGTTTGCTCACCCAACCTCACCAAACCTCTCAGCCCCAAGAGTGTTCACCCTTATGTCTCATCCAGCTGTGGGTCTAGATATGGTCAATCCAGGTTGCATCACAGCCCCTGAACGAATTGTGTAAGAATTTCTCTCTCTTTCACTGTCTTTGTTTCATGGCTTTTTAAAAGTAATTTATTTTTATCATGGGGTTTAGCTGCTTTTCATGGCTGTGTTTATGCCGCTTTACACCCACTTGACACACTAACAGAGAGATATCAATACATAGGTTTTAAGATTATTACTAGTCAGATATATTCTTGTGCGGTGAATCGGGCGTGTTGAGTCCAGTTCTCTGAGCAGGGAGTAGGTCTTGTCTATTACATATTGGGTTTATGGAATGGTATCTGAGCTAATTTGAAACTCTTGTTTTATGTATCCCCCCACCTCACCTTTCCCGTTAAGCAGCCATAGTGTGTTTTCTGCATGTGTGACTCTGTTCTGTTTTGTAATTCAGTTCAAGTGTAACGGTTTTTACATTCCCTCTATAAGTGACACCTTATGAGAAGTGTCCTTTTCTGTGTGACTTATTTCACTTAGAATCGTCGTACCTAAATCCACTCATCATGCTGCTACTAGCCTTATGACATTGATTTCATGGCTGAGTGATATTCCATTGTACATAAGGACCACAACTTTTTTTATCCATTTTTCGCTTTCCTGGGATATTTAAGGTGGAATGAAGTGGAGGTCCTTGTCAACAGAGCAGCCCTAAACTTTGGGGTGCTTGTGTCTTGCTGATTTTCAATTTTCCCACTTTATACCCCCATGCGTGGAAGTGCCCTATGCTCTCTAAGCTGTGTTTTATAGATGTTTCAAGACACACCGTACACTTCTCCAGAGTGGCTGTTGGCAATTTACATCCCGCCCATCAGTGTAGCAAGGCTCCCATTTCTCCATGGCCTGTCCTGCATTTCTGGTTTTGACACTTTTTTCAGCATGGCCCTTTTGACCGATGGGAAGTGAGACTTCTTTGTAGTGCTGATTTGCCTTTCCAGATTGCTTGGTTGGCCAAAAAGGGCGTATTCTTTTTTTCCTGAATATATTCAGGAAAAAACGCATACGCCCTTTTTGGCCAAGGGCATCATTGTCAACGTTTTGCTGCTTTTCATGTGCTTTAAAGGCGATTCGAATCTACCTCCTGAAATCTGTTTCCTGCAATTCTGCCTTGATTTCAAATCCTCTTCTTTGCCTTCCCTCAATATATTTGTGGACGAGAGTTATCATTTATAACTCTGCAGGTTTGTGATTTGCAGTGCCTTGAAGCTCCATTTTACAACTCGCTTTTTTGGGAGCTGGCCGCAAAAGTTCAGGATGGCTTCAGGCCCTGTTCTGGTTCCGGGGGGCAGGCTGAGCCTGTGGTTAATTCTTCTTCCTGATGGGAAAATAGAGTGACCTGTGCCTGTCCCAACACCAAGAGCTAGTCTCTCATTGGTTCCCCGTCTTCCCGTTCATCCTCAGGACAAATTGCAACCTGTACGGAACAGGAGGTTAAAGGTGCTGATGCTCCAAGTAGGGAGATTGCTAGTAAAGTGGCTGGAATGGCGAACCCGAGCACAAGGAGATGAGAAATGAGGTGCGTTTTAGAAACCTTTCCCCATCACACGGTGTACCATCTTCTGGGTTTCTCATGCATGTTTTCGATGTAGGAAGATGCCCTTGAACCTGGAGATTTGGGACCCATGCGATGGGTAGCACGCAGTCTTACTTTAAAGGGTCTGCGTTTGCTCACCCAACCTCACCAAACCTCTCAGCCCCAAGAGTGTTCACCCTTATGTCTCATCCAGCTGTGGGTCTAGATATGGTCAATCCAGGTTGCATCACAGCACCTGAACGAATTGTGTAAGAATTTCTCTCTCTTTCACTGTCTTTGTTTCATGGCTTTTTAAAAGTAATTTATTTTTATAATGGGGTTTAGCTGCTTTTCATGGCTGTGTTTATGCCACTTTACACCCACTTGACACACTAACAGAGAGATATCAACACATAGGTTTTAAGATTATTACTAGTCAGATATATTCTTGTGCGGTGAATCGGGCGTGTTGAGTCCAGTTCTCTGAGCAGGGAGTAGGTCTTGTCTATTACATATTGGGTTTATGGAACGGTATCTGAGCTAATTTGAAACTCTTGTTTTATGTATCCCCCCACCTCACCTTTCCCGTTAAGCAGCCATAGTGTGTTTTCTGCATGTGTGACTCTGTTCTGTTTTGTAATTCAGTTCAAGTGTAACGGTTTTTACATTCCCTCTATAAGTGACACCTTATGAGAAGTGTCCTTTTCTGTGTGACTTATTTCACTTAGAATCGTCGTACCTAAATCCACTCATCATGCTGCTACTAGCCTTATGACATTGATTTCATGGCTGAGTGATATTCCATTGTACATAAGGACCACACCTTTTTTTATCCATTTTTCGCTTTCCTGGGATATTTAAGGTGGAATGAAGTGGAGGTCCTTGTCAACAGAGCAGCCCTAAACTTTGGGGTGCTTGTGTCTTGCTGATTTTCAATTTTCCCACTTTATACCCCCATGCGTGGAAGTGCCCTATGCTCTCTAAGCTGTGTTTTATAGATGTTTCAGGACACACCGTACACTTCTCCAGAGTGGCTGTTGGCAATTTACATCCCGCCCATCAGTGTAGCAAGGCTCCCATTTCTCCATGGCCTGTCCTGCATTTCTGGTTTTGACACTTTTTTCAGCATGGCCCTTTTGACCGATGGGAAGTGAGACTTCTTTGTAGCGCTGATTTGCCTTTCCAGATTGCTTGGTTGGCCAAAAAGGGCGTATGCGTTTTTTCCTGAATATATTCAGGAAAAAACGCATACGCCCTTTTTGGCCAAGGGCATCATTGTCAACGTTTTGCTGCTTTTCATGTGCTTTAAAGGCGATTCAAATCTACCTCCTGAAATCTGTTTCCTGCAATTCTGCCTTGATTTCAAATCCTCTTCTGTGCCTTCCCTCAATATATTGGTGGACGAGAGTTATCATTTATAACTCTGCAGGTTTGTGAATTGCAGTGCCCTGAAGCTCCATTTTACAACTCGCTTTTTTGGGAGCTGGCCGCAAAAGCGCAGGATGGCTTCAGGCCGTGTTCTGGTTCCGGGGGGCAGGCTGAGCCTGTGGTTAATTCTTCTTCCTGATGGGAAAATAGAGTGACCTGTGCCTGTCCCAACACCAAGAGCTAGTCTCTCATTGGTTCCCCGTCTTCCCGTTCATCCTCAGGACAAATTGCAACCTGTACGGAACAGGAGGTTAAAGGTGCTGATGCTCCAAGTAGGGAGATTGCTAGTAAAGTGGCTGGAATGGCGAACCCGAGCACAAGGAGATGAGAAATGAGGTGCGTTTTAGAAACCTTTCCCCATCACACCGTGTACCATCTTCTGGGTTTCTCATGCATGTTTTCGATGTAGGAAGATGCCCTTGAACCTGGAGATTTGGGACCCATGCGATGGGTAGCACGCAGTCTTACTTTAAAGGGTCTGCGTTTGCTCACCCAACCTCACCAAACCTCTCAGCCCCAAGAGTGTTCACCCTTATGTCTCATCCAGCTGTGGGTCTAGATATGGTCAATCCAGGTTGCATCACAGCCCCTGAACGAATTGTGTAAGAATTTCTCTCTCTTTCACTGTCTTTGTTTCATGGCTTTTTAAAAGTAATTTATTTTTATAATGGGGTTTAGCTGCTTTTCATGGCTGTGTTTATGCCGCTTTACACCCACTTGACACACTAACAGAGAGATATCAATACATAGGTTTTAAGATTATTACTAGTCAGATATATTCTTGTGCGGTGAATCGGGCGTGTTGAGTCCAGTTCTCTGAGCAAGGAGTAGGTCTTGTCTATTACATATTGGGTTTATGGAACGGTATCTGAGCTAATTTGAAACTCTTGTTTTATGTATCACCCCACCTCACCTTTCCCGTTAAGCAGCCATAGTGTGTTTTCTGCATGTGTGACTCTGTTCTGTTTTGTAATTCAGTTCAAGTGTAACGGTTTTTACATTCCCTCTATAAGTGACACCTTATGAGAAGTGTCCTTTTCTGTGTGACTTATTTCACTTAGAATCGTCGTACCTAAATCCACTCATCATGCTGCTACTAGCCTTATGACATTGATTTCATGGCTGAGTGATATTCCATTGTACATAAGGACCACAACTTTTTTATCCATTTTTCGCTTTCCTGGGATATTTAAGGTGGAATGAAGTGGAGGTCCTTGTCAACAGAGCAGCCCTAAACTTTGGGGTGCTTGTGTCTTGCTGATTTTCAATTTTCCCACTTTATACCCCCATGCGTGGAAGTGCCCTATGCTCTCTAAGCTGTGTTTTATAGATGTTTCAGGACACACCGTACCCTTCTCCAGGGTGGCTGTTGGCAATTTACATCCCGCCCATCAGTGTAGCAAGGCTCCCATTTCTCCATGGCCTGTCCTGCATTTCTGGTTTTGACACTTTTTTCAGCATGGCCCTTTTGACCGATGGGAAGTGAGACTTCTTTGTAGCGCTGATTTGCCTTTCCAGGTTGCTTGATTGGCCAAAAAGGGCGTATGCGTTTTTTCCTGAATATATTCAGGAAATCCAGGTTGCATCACAGCCCCTGAACGAATTGTGTAAGAATTTCTCTCTCTTTCCCTGTCTTTGTTTCATGGCTTTTTAAAAGTAGTTTATTTTTATAATGGGGTTTAGCTGCTTTTCATGGCTGTGTTTATGCCGCTTTACACCCACTTGACACACTAACAGAGAGATATCAATACATAGGTTTTAAGATTATTACTAGTCAGATATATTCTTGTGCGGTGAATCGGGCGTGTTGAGTCCAGTTCTCTGAGCAAGGAGTAGGTCTTGTCTATTACATATTGGGTTTATGGAACGGTATCTGAGCTAATTTGAAACTCTTGTTTTATGTATCACCCCACCTCACCTTTCCCGTTAAGCAGCCATAGTGTGTTTTCTGCATGTGTGACTCTGTTCTGTTTTGTAATTCAGTTCAAGTGTAACGGTTTTTACATTCCCTCTATAAGTGACACCTTATGAGAAGTGTCCTTTTCTGTGTGACTTATTTCACTTAGAATCGTCGTACCTAAATCCACTCATCATGCTGCTACTAGCCTTATGACATTGATTTCATGGCTGAGTGATATTCCATTGTCCATAAGGACCACAACTTTTTTATCCATTTTTCGCTTTCCTGGGATATTTAAGGTGGAATGAAGTGGAGGTCCTTGTCAACAGAGCAGCCCTAAACTTTGGGGTGCTTGTGTCTTGCTGATTTTCAATTTTCCCACTTTATACCCCCATGCGTGGAAGTGCCCTATGCTCTCTAAGCTGTGTTTTATAGATGTTTCAGGACACACCGTACCCTTCTCCAGGGTGGCTGTTGGCAATTTACATCCCGCCCATCAGTGTAGCAAGGCTCCCATTTCTCCATGGCCTGTCCTGCATTTCTGGTTTTGACACTTTTTTCAGCATGGCCCTTTTGACCGATGGGAAGTGAGACTTCTTTGTAGCGCTGATTTGCCTTTCCAGGTTGCTTGGTTGGCCAAAAAGGGCGTATGCGTTTTTTCCTGAATATATTCAGGAAAAAACGCATACGCCCTTTTTGGCAAGGGCATCATTGTCAACGTTTTGCTGCTTTTCATGTGCTTTAAAGGCGATTCGAATCTACCTCCTGAAATCTGTTTCCTGCAATTCTGCCTTGATTTAAAATCCTCTTCTTTGCCTTCCTTCAATATATTTGTGGACGAGAGTTATCATTTATAACTCTGCAGGTTTGTGAATTGCAGTGCCCTGAAGCTCCATTTTACAACTCGCTTTTTTGGGAGCTGGCCGCAAAAGCGCAGGATGGCTTCAGGCCCTGTTCTGGTTCCGGGGGGCAGGCTGAGCCTGTGGTTAATTCTTCTTCCTGATGGGAAAATAGAGTGACCTGTGCCTGTCCCAACACCAAGAGCTAGTCTCTCATTGGTTCCCCATCTTCCCGTTCATCCTCAGGACAAATTGCAACCTGTACGGAACAGGAGGTTAAAGGTGCTGATGCTCCAAGTAGGGAGATTGCTAGTAAAGTGGCTGGAATGGCGAACCCGAGCACAAGGAGATGAGAAATGAGGTGCGTTTTAGAAACCTTTCCCCATCACACGGTGTACCATCTTCTGGGTTTCTCATGCATGTTTTCGATGTAGGAAGATGCCCTTGAACCTGGAGATTTGGGACCCATGCGATGGGTAGCACGCAGTATTACTTTAAAGGGTCTGCGTTTGCTCACCCAACCTCACCAAACCTCTCAGCCCCAAGAGTGTCCACCCTTATGTCTCATCCAGCTGTGGGTCTAGATATGCTCAATCCAGGTTGCATCACAGCCCCTGAACGAATTGTGTAAGAATTTCTCTCTCTTTCCCTGTCTTTGTTTCATGGCTTTTTAAAAGTAATTTATTTTTATAATGGGGTTTAGCTGCTTTTCATGGCTGTGTTTATGCCGCTTTACACCTACTTGACACACTAACAGAGAGATATCAACACATAGGTTTTAAGATTATTACTAGTCAGATATATTCTTGTGCGGTGAATCGGGCGTGTTGAGTCCAGTTCTCTGAGCAGGGAGTAGGTCTTGTCTATTACATATTGGGTTTATGGAACGGTATCTGAGCTAATTTGAAACTCTTGTTTTATGTATCCCCCCACCTCACCTTTCCCGTTAAGCAGCCATAGTGTGTTTTCTGCATGTGTGACTCTGTTCTGTTTTGTAATTCAGTTCAAGTGTAACGGTTTTTACATTCCCTCTATAAGTGACACCTTATGAGAAGTGTCCTTTTCTGTGTGACTTATTTCACTTAGAATCGTCGTACCTAAATCCACTCATCATGCTGCTACTAGCCTTATGACATTGATTTCATTGCTGAGTGATATTCCATTGTACATAAGGACCACAACTTTTTTTATCCATTTTTTGCTTTCCTGGGATATTTAAGGTGGAATGAAGTGGAGGTCCTTGTCAACAGAGCAGCCCTAAACTTTGGGGTGCTTGTGTCTTGCTGATTTTCAATTTTCCCACTTTATACCCCCATGCGTGGAAGTGCCCTATGCTCTCTAAGCTGTGTTTTATAGATGTTTCAGGACACACCGTACACTTCTCCAGAGTGGCTGTTGGCAATTTACATCCCGCCCATCAGTGTAGCAAGGCTCCCATTTCTCCATGGCCTGTCCTGCATTTCTGGTTTTGACACTTTTTTCAGCATGGCCCTTTTGACCGATGGGAAGTGAGACTTCTTTGTAGCGCTGATTTGCCTTTCCAGGTTGCTTGGTTGGCCAAAAAGGCGTATGCGTTTTTTCCTGAATATATTCAGGAAAAAACGCATACGCCCTTTTTGGCCAAGGGCATCATTGTCAACGTTTTGCTGCTTTTCATGTGCTTTAAAGGCGATTCGAATCTACCTCCTGAAATCTGTTTCCTGCAATTCTGCCTTGATTTCAAATCCTCTTCTTTGCCTTCCCTCAATATATTTGTGGACGAGAGTTATCATTTATAACTCTGCAGGTTTGTGAATTGCAGTGCCCTGAAGCTCCATTTTACAACTCGCTTTTTTGGGAGCTGGCCGCAAAAGCGCAGGATGGCTTCAGGCCCTGTTCTGGTTCCGGGGGGCAGGCTGAGCCTGTGGTTAATTCTTCTTCCTGATGGGAAAATAGAGTGACCTGTGCCTGTCCCAACACCAAGAGCTAGTCTCTCATTGGTTCCCCATCTTCCCGTTCATCCTCAGGACAAATTGAAACCTGTACGGAACAGGAGGTTAAAGGTGCTGATGCTCCAAGTAGGGAGATTGCTAGTAAAGTGGCTGGAATGGCGAACCCGAGCACAAGGAGATGAGAAATGAGGTGCGTTTTAGAAACCTTTCCCCATCACACGGTGTACCATCTTCTGGGTTTCTCATGCATGTTTTCGATGTAGGAAGATGCCCTTGAACCTGGAGATTTGGGACCCATGCGATGGGTAGCACGCAGTATTACTTTAAAGGGTCTGCGTTTGCTCACCCAACCTCACCAAACCTCTCAGCCCCAAGAGTGTCCACCCTTATGTCTCATCCAGCTGTGGGTCTAGATATGCTCAATCCAGGTTGCATCACAGCCCCTGAACGAATTGTGTAAGAATTTCTCTCTCTTTCCCTGTCTTTGTTTCATGGCTTTTTAAAAGTAATTTATTTTTATAATGGGGTTTAGCTGCTTTTCATGGCTGTGTTTATGCCGCTTTACACCCACTTGACACACTAACAGAGAGATATCAATACATAGGTTTTAAGATTATTACTAGTCAGATATATTCTTGTGCGGTGAATCGGGCGTGTTGAGTCCAGTTCTCTGAGCAAGGAGTAGGTCTTGTCTATTACATATTGGGTTTATGGAACGGTATCTGAGCTAATTTGAAACTCTTGTTTTATGTATCACCCCACCTCACCTTTCCCGTTAAGCAGCCATAGTGTGTTTTCTGCATGTGTGACTCTGTTCTGTTTTGTAATTCAGTTCAAGTGTAACGGTTTTTACATTCCCTCTATAAGTGACACCTTATGAGAAGTGTCCTTTTCTGTGTGACTTATTTCACTTAGAATCGTCGTACCTAAATCCACTCATCATGCTGCTACTAGCCTTATGACATTGATTTCATGGCTGAGTGATATTCCATTGTACATAAGGACCACAACTTTTTTATCCATTTTTCGCTTTCCTGGGATATTTAAGGTGGAATGAAGTGGAGGTCCTTGTCAACAGAGCAGCCCTAAACTTTGGGGTGCTTGTGTCTTGCTGATTTTCAATTTTCCCACTTTATACCCCCATGCGTGGAAGTGCCCTATGCTCTCTAAGCTGTGTTTTATAGATGTTTCAGGACACACCGTACCCTTCTCCAGGGTGGCTGTTGGCAATTTACATCCCGCCCATCAGTGTAGCAAGGCTCCCATTTCTCCATGGCCTGTCCTGCATTTCTGGTTTTGACACTTTTTTCAGCATGGCCCTTTTGACCGATGGGAAGTGAGACTTCTTTGTAGCGCTGATTTGCCTTTCCAGGTTGCTTGATTGGCCAAAAAGGGCGTATGCGTTTTTTCCTGAATATATTCAGGAAATCCAGGTTGCATCACAGCCCCTGAACGAATTGTGTAAGAATTTCTCTCTCTTTCCCTGTCTTTGTTTCATGGCTTTTTAAAAGTAGTTTATTTTTATAATGGGGTTTAGCTGCTTTTCATGGCTGTGTTTATGCCGCTTTACACCCACTTGACACACTAACAGAGAGATATCAATACATAGGTTTTAAGATTATTACTAGTCAGATATATTCTTGTGCGGTGAATCGGGCGTGTTGAGTCCAGTTCTCTGAGCAAGGAGTAGGTCTTGTCTAATACATATTGGGTTTATGGAACGGTATCTGAGCTAATTTGAAACTCTTGTTTTATGTATCACCCCACCTCACCTTTCCCGTTAAGCAGCCATAGTGTGTTTTCTGCATGTGTGACTCTGTTCTGTTTTGTAATTCAGTTCAAGTGTAACGGTTTTTACATTCCCTCTATAAGTGACACCTTATGAGAAGTGTCCTTTTCTGTGTGACTTATTTCACTTAGAATCGTCGTACCTAAATCCACTCATCATGCTGCTACTAGCCTTATGACATTGATTTCATGGCTGAGTGATATTCCATTGTACATAAGGACCACAACTTTTTTATCCATTTTTCGCTTTCCTGGGATATTTAAGGTGGAATGAAGTGGAGGTCCTTGTCAACAGAGCAGCCCTAAACTTTGGGGTGCTTGTGTCTTGCTGATTTTCAATTTTCCCACTTTATACCCCCATGCGTGGAAGTGCCCTATGCTCTCTAAGCTGTGTTTTATAGATGTTTCAGGACACACCGTACCCTTCTCCAGGGTGGCTGTTGGCAATTTACATCCCGCCCATCAGTGTAGCAAGGCTCCCATTTCTCCATGGCCTGTCCTGCATTTCTGGTTTTGACACTTTTTTCAGCATGGCCCTTTTGACCGATGGGAAGTGAGACTTCTTTGTAGCGCTGATTTGCCTTTCCAGGTTGCTTGATTGGCCAAAAAGGGCGTATGCGTTTTTTCCTGAATATATTCAGGAAAAAACGCATACGCCCTTTTTGGCCAAGGGCATCATTGTCAACGTTTTGCTGCTTTTCATGTGCTTTAAAGGCGATTCGAATCTACCTCCTGAAATCTGTTTCCTGCAATTCTGCCTTGATTTCAAATCCTCTTCTTTGCCTTCCCTCAATATATTTGTGGACGAGAGTTATCATTTATAACTCTGCAGGTTTGTGAATTGCAGTGCCCTGAAGCTCCATTTTACAACTCGCTTTTTTGGGAGCTGGCCGCAAAAGCGCAGGATGGCTTCAGGCCCTGTTCTGGTTCCGGGGGGCAGGCTGAGCCTGTGGTTAATTCTTCTTCCTGATGGGAAAATAGAGTGACCTGTGCCTGTCCCAACACCAAGAGCTAGTCTCTCATTGGTTCCCCATCTTCCCGTTCATCCTCAGGACAAATTGAAACCTGTACGGAACAGGAGGTTAAAGGTGCTGATGCTCCAAGTAGGGAGATTGCTAGTAAAGTGGCTGGAATGGCGAACCCGAGCACAAGGAGATGAGAAATGAGGTGCGTTTTAGAAACCTTTCCCCATCACACGGTGTACCATCTTCTGGGTTTCTCATGCATGTTTTCGATGTAGGAAGATGCCCTTGAACCTGGAGATTTGGGACCCATGCGATGGGTAGCACGCAGTATTACTTTAAAGGGTCTGCGTTTGCTCACCCAACCTCACCAAACCTCTCAGCCCCAAGAGTGTCCACCCTTATGTCTCATCCAGCTGTGGGTCTAGATATGGTCAATCCAGGTTGCATCACAGCCCCTGAACGAATTGTGTAAGAATTTCTCTCTCTTTCCCTGTCTTTGTGTCATGGCTTTTTAAAAGTAATTTATTTTTATAATGGGGTTTAGCTGCTTTTCATGGCTGTGTTTATGCCGCTTTACACCCACTTGACACACTAACAGAGAGATATCAATACATAGGTTTTAAGATTATTACTAGTCAGATATATTCTTGTGCGGTGAATCGGGCGTGTTGAGTCCAGTTCTCTGAGCAAGGAGTAGGTCTTGTCTATTACATATTGGGTTTATGGAACGGTATCTGAGCTAATTTGAAACTCTTGTTTTATGTATCACCCCACCTCACCTTTCCCGTTAAGCAGCCATAGTGTGTTTTCTGCATGTGTGACTCTGTTCTGTTTTGTAATTCAGTTCAAGTGTAACGGTTTTTACATTCCCTCTATAAGTGACACCTTATGAGAAGTGTCCTTTTCTGTGTGACTTATTTCACTTAGAATCGTCGTACCTAAATCCACTCATCATGCTGCTACTAGCCTTATGACATTGATTTCATGGCTGAGTGATATTCCATTGTACATAAGGACCACAACTTTTTTTCCATTTTTCGCTTTCCTGGGATATTTAAGGTGGAATGAAGTGGAGGTCCTTGTCAACAGAGCAGCCCTAAACTTTGGGGTGCTTGTGTCTTGCTGATTTTCAATTTTCCCACTTTATACCGCCATGCGTGGAAGTGCCCTATGCTCTCTAAGCTGTGTTTTATAGATGTTTCAGGACACACCGTACCCTTCTCCAGAGTGGCTGTTGGCAATTTACATCCCGCCCATCAGTGTAGAAAGGCTCCCATTTCTCCATGGCCTGTCCTGCATTTCTGGTTTTGACACTTTTTTCAGCATGGCCCTTTTGACCGATGGGAAGTGAGACTTCTTTGTAGCGCTGATTTGCCTTTCCAGATTGCTTGGTTGGCCAAAAAGGGCGTATGCGTTTTTTCCTGAATATATTCAGGAAAAAACGCATACGCACTTTTTGGCCAAGGGCATCATTGTCAACGTTTTGCTGCTTTTCATGTGCTTTAAAGGCGATTAGAATCTACCTCCTGAAATCTGTTTCCTGCAATTCTGCCTTGATTTCAAATCCTCTTCTTTGCCTTCCCTCAATATATTTGTGGACGAGAGTTATCATTTATAACTCTGCAGGTTTGTGAATTGCAGTGCCCTGAAGCTCCATTTTACAACTCGCTTTTTTGGGAGCTGGCCGCAAAAGCGCAGGATGGCTTCAGGCCCTGTTCTGGTTCCGGGGGGCAGGCTGAGCCTGTGGTTAATTCTTCTTCCTGATGGGAAAATAGAGTGACCTGTGCCTGTCCCAACACCAAGAGCTAGTCTCTCATTGGTTCCCCATCTTCCCGTTCATCCTCAGGACAAATTGCAACCTGTACGGAACAGGAGGTTAAAGGTGCTGATGCTCCAAGTAGGGAGATTGCTAGTAAAGTGGCTGGAATGGCGAACCCGAGCACAAGGAGATGAGAAATGAGGTGCGTTTTAGAAACCTTTCCCCATCACACGGTGTACCATCTTCTGGGTTTCTCATGCATGTTTTCGATGTAGGAAGATGCCCTTGAACCTGGAGATTTGGGACCCATGCGATGGGTAGTACGCAGTATTACTTTAAAGGGTCTGCGTTTGCTCACCCAACCTCACCAAACCTCTCAGCCCCAAGAGTGTCCACCCTTATGTCTCATCCAGCTGTGGGTCTAGATATGGTCAATCCAGGTTGCATCACAGCCCCTGAACGAATTGTGTAAGAATTTCTCTCTCTTTCCCTGTCTTTGTTTCATGGCTTTTTAAAAGTAATTTATTTTTATAATGGGGTTTAGCTGCTTTTCATGGCTGTGTTTATGCCGCTTTACACCCACTTGACACACTAACAGAGAGATATCAATACATAGGTTTTAAGATTATTACTAGTCAGATATATTCTTGTGCGGTGAATCGGGCGTGTTGAGTCCAGTTCTCTGAGCAAGGAGTAGGTCTTGTCTATTACATATTGGGTTTATGGAACGGTATCTGAGCTAATTTGAAACTCTTGTTTTATGTATCACCCCACCTCACCTTTCCCGTTAAGCAGCCATAGTGTGTTTTCTGCATGTGTGACTCTGTTCTGTTTTGTAATTCAGTTCAAGTGTAACGGTTTTTACATTCCCTCTATAAGTGACACCTTATGAGAAGTGTCCTTTTCTGTGTGACTTATTTCACTTAGAATCGTCGTACCTAAATCCACTCATCATGCTGCTACTAGCCTTATGACATTGATTTCATGGCTGAGTGATATTCCATTGTACATAAGGACCACAACTTTTTTATCCATTTTTCGCTTTCCTGGGATATTTAAGGTGGAATGAAGTGGAGGTCCTTGTCAACAGAGCAGCCCTAAACTTTGGGGTGCTTGTGTCTTGCTGATTTTCAATTTTCCCACTTTATACCCCCATGCGTGGAAGTGCCCTATGCTCTCTAAGCTGTGTTTTATAGATGTTTCAGGACACACCGTACCCTTCTCCAGGGTGGCTGTTGGCAATTTACATCCCGCCCATCAGTGTAGCAAGGCTCCCATTTCTCCATGGCCTGTCCTGCATTTCTGGTTTTGACACTTTTTTCAGCATGGCCCTTTTGACCGATGGGAAGTGAGACTTCTTTGTAGCGCTGATTTGCCTTTCCAGGTTGCTTGGTTGGCCAAAAAGGGCGTATGCGTTTTTTCCTGAATATATTCAGGAAAAAACGCATACGCCCTTTTTGGCCAAGGGCATCATTGTCAACGTTTTGCTGCTTTTCATGTGCTTTAAAGGCGATTCGAATCTACCTCCTGAAATCTGTTTCCTGCAATTCTGCCTTGATTTCAAATCCTCTTCTTTGCCTTCCCTCAATATATTTGTGGACGAGAGTTATCATTTATAACTCTGCAGGTTTGTGAATTGCAGTGCCCTGAAGCTCCATTTTACAACTCGCTTTTTTGGGAGCTGGCCGCAAAAGCGCAGGATGGCTTCAGGCCTTGTTCTGGTTCCGGGGGGCAGGCTGAGCCTGTGGTTAATTCTTCTTCCTGATGGGAAAATAGAGTGACCTGTGCCTGTCCCAACACCAAGAGCTAGTCTCTCATTGGTTCCCCATCTTCCCGTTCATCCTCAGGACAAATTGCAACCTGTACGGAACAGGAGGTTAAAGGTGCTGATGCTCCAAGTAGGGAGATTGCTAGTAAAGTGGCTGGAATGGCGAACCCGAGCACAAGGAGATGAGAAATGAGGTGCGTTTTAGAAACCTTTCCCCATCACACGGTGTACCATCTTCTGGGTTTCTCATGCATGTTTTCGATGTAGGAAGATGCCCTTGAACCTGGAGATTTGGGACCCATGCGATGGGTAGCACGCAGTATTACTTTAAAGGGTCTGCGTTTGCTCACCCAACCTCACCAAACCTCTCAGCCCCAAGAGTGTCCACCCTTATGTCTCATCCAGCTGTGGGTCTAGATATGGTCAATCCAGGTTGCATCACAGCCCCTGAACGAATTGTGTAAGAATTTCTCTCTCTTTCCCTGTCTTTGTTTCATGGCTTTTTAAAAGTAATTTATTTTTATAATGGGGTTTAGCTGCTTTTCATGGCTGTGTTTATGCCGCTTTACACCCACTTGACACACTAACAGAGAGATATCAATACATAGGTTTTAAGATTATTACTAGTCAGATATATTCTTGTGCGGTGAATCGGGCGTGTTGAGTCCAGTTCTCTGAGCAAGGAGTAGGTCTTGTCTATTACATATTGGGTTTATGGAACGGTATCTGAGCTAATTTGAAACTCTTGTTTTATGTATCACCCCACCTCACCTTTCCCGTTAAGCAGCCATAGTGTGTTTTCTGCATGTGTGACTCTGTTCTGTTTTGTAATTCAGTTCAAGTGTAACGGTTTTTACATTCCCTCTATAAGTGACACCTTATGAGAAGTGTCCTTTTCTGTGTGACTTATTTCACTTAGAATCGTCGTACCTAAATCCACTCATCATGCTGCTACTAGACTTATGACATTGATTTCATGGCTGAGTGATATTCCATTGTACATAAGGACCACAACTTTTTTATCCATTTTTCGCTTTCCTGGGATATTTAAGGTGGAATGAAGTGGAGGTCCTTGTCAACAGAGCAGCCCTAAACTTTGGGGTGCTTGTGTCTTGCTGATTTTCAATTTTCCCACTTTATACCCCCATGCGTGGAAGTGCCCTATGCTCTCTAAGCTGTGTTTTATAGATGTTTCAGGACACACCGTACCCTTCTCCAGGGTGGCTGTTGGCAATTTACATCCCGCCCATCAGTGTAGCAAGGCTCCCATTTCTCCATGGCCTGTCCTGCATTTCTGGTTTTGACACTTTTTTCAGCATGGCCCTTTTGACCGATGGGAAGTGAGACTTCTTTGTAGCGCTGATTTGCCTTTCCAGGTTGCTTGGTTGGCCAAAAAGGGCGTATTCGTTTTTTCCTGAATATATTCAGGAAAAAACGCATACGCCCTTTTTGGCCAAGGGCATCATTGTCAACGTTTTGCTGCTTTTCATGTGCTTTAAAGGCGATTAGAATCTACCTCCTGAAATCTGTTTCCTGCAATTCTGCCTTGATTTCAAATCCTCTTCTTTGCCTTCCCTCAATATATTTGTGGACGAGAGTTATCATTTATAACTCTGCAGGTTTGTGAATTGCAGTGCCCTGAAGCTCCATTTTACAACTCGCTTTTTTGGGAGCTGGCCGCAAAAGCGCAGGATGGCTTCAGGCCCTGTTCTGGTTCCGGGGGGCAGGCTGAGCCTGTGGTTAATTCTTCTTCCTGATGGGAAAATAGAGTGACCTGTGCCTGTCCCAACACCAAGAGCTAGTCTCTCATTGGTTCCCCATCTTCCCGTTCATCCTCAGGACAAATTGCAACCTGTACGGAACAGGAGGTTAAAGGTGCTGATGCTCCAAGTAGGGAGATTGCTAGTAAAGTGGCTGGAATGGCGAACCCGAGCACAAGGAGATGAGAAATGAGGTGCGTTTTAGAAACCTTTCCCCATCACACGGTGTACCATCTTCTGGGTTTCTCATGCATGTTTTCGATGTAGGAAGATGCCCTTGAACCTGGAGATTTGGGACCCATGCGATGGGTAGCACGCAGTATTACTTTAAAGGGTCTGCGTTTGCTCACCCAACCTCACCAAACCTCTCAGCCCCAAGAGTGTCCACCCTTATGTCTCATCCAGCTGTGGGTCTAGATATGCTCAATCCAGGTTGCATCACAGCCCCTGAACGAATTGTGTAAGAATTTCTCTCTCTTTCCCTGTCTTTGTTTCATGGCTTTTTAAAAGTAATTTATTTTTATAATGGGGTTTAGCTGCTTTTCATGGCTGTGTTTATGCCGCTTTACACCCACTTGACACACTAACAGAGAGATATCAATACATAGGTTTTAAGATTATTACTAGTCAGATATATTCTTGTGCGGTGAATCGGGCGTGTTGAGTCCAGTTCTCTGAGCAAGGAGTAGGTCTTGTCTATTACATATTGGGTTTATGGAACGGTATCTGAGCTAATTTGAAACTCTTGTTTTATGTATCACCCCACCTCACCTTTCCCGTTAAGCAGCCATAGTGTGTTTTCTGCATGTGTGACTCTGTTCTGTTTTGTAATTCAGTTCAAGTGTAACGGTTTTTACATTCCCTCTATAAGTGACACCTTATGAGAAGTGTCCTTTTCTGTGTGACTTATTTCACTTAGAATCGTCGTACCTAAATCCACTCATCATGCTGCTACTAGCCTTATGACATTGATTTCATGGCTGAGTGATATTCCATTGTACATAAGGACCACAACTTTTTTATCCATTTTTCGCTTTCCTGGGATATTTAAGGTGGAATGAAGTGGACGTCCTTGTCAACAGAGCAGCCCTAAACTTTGGGGTGCTTGTGTCTTGCTGATTTTCAATTTTCCCACTTTATACCCCCATGCGTGGAAGTGCCCTATGCTCTCTAAGCTGTGTTTTATAGATGTTTCAGGACACACCGTACCCTTCTCCAGGGTGGCTGTTGGCAATTTACATCCCGCCCATCAGTGTAGCAAGGCTCCCATTTCTCCATGGCCTGTCCTGCATTTCTGGTTTTGACACTTTTTTCAGCATGGCCCTTTTGACCGATGGGAAGTGAGACTTCTTTGTAGCGCTGATTTGCCTTTCCAGGTTGCTTGGTTCGCCAAAAAGGGCGTATGCGTTTTTTCCTGAATATATTCAGGAAAAAACGCATACGCCCTTTTTGGCCAAGGGCATCATTGTCAACGTTTTGCTGCTTTTCATGTGCTTTAAAGGCGATTCGAATCTACCTCCTGAAATCTGTTTCCTGCAATTCTGCCTTGATTTCAAATCCTCTTCTTTGCCTTCCCTCAATATATTTGTGGACGAGAGTTATCATTTATAACTCTGCAGGTTTGTGAATTGCAGTGCCCTGAGGCTCCATTTTACAACTCGCTTTTTTGGGAGCTGGCCGCAAAAGCGCAGGATGGCTTCAGGCCCTGTTCTGGTTCCGGGGGGCAGGCTGAGCCTGTGGTTAATTCTTCTTCCTGATGGGAAAATACAGTGACCTGTGCCTGTCCCAACACCAAGAGCTAGTCTCTCATTGGTTCCCCATCTTCCCGTTCATCCTCAGGACAAATTGCAACCTGTACGGAACAGGAGGTTAAAGGTGCTGATGCTCCAAGTAGGGAGATTGCTAGTAAAGTGGCTGGAATGGCGAACCCGAGCACAAGGAGATGAGAAATGAGGTGCGTTTTAGAAACCTTTCCCCATCACACGGTGTACCATCTTCTGGGTTTCTCATGCATGTTTTCGATGTAGGAAGATGCCCTTGAACCTGGAGATTTGGGACCCATGCGATGGGTAGCACGCAGTATTACTTTAAAGGGTCTGCGTTTGCTCACCCAACCTCACCAAACCTCTCAGCCCCAAGAGTGTTCACCCTTATGTCTCATCCAGCTGTGGGTCTAGATATGCTCAATCCAGGTTGCATCACAGCCCCTGAACGAATTGTGTAAGAATTTCTCTCTCTTTCCCTGTCTTTGTTTCATGGCTTTTTAAAAGTAATTTATTTTTATAATGGGGTTTAGCTGCTTTTCATGGCTGTGTTTATGCCGCTTTACACCCACTTGACACACTAACAGAGAGATATCAATACATAGGTTTTAAGATTATTACTAGTCAGATATATTCTTGTGCGGTGAATCGGGCGTGTTGAGTCCAGTTCTCTGAGCAAGGAGTAGGTCTTGTCTATTACATATTGGGTTTATGGAACGGTATCTGAGCTAATTTGAAACTCTTGTTTTATGTATCACCCCACCTCACCTTTCCCGTTAAGCAGCCATAGTGTGTTTTCTGCATGTGTGACTCTGTTCTGTTTTGTAATTCAGTTCAAGTGTAACGGTTTTTACATTCCCTCTATAAGTGACACCTTATGAGAAGTGTCCTTTTCTGTGTGACTTATTTCACTTAGAATCGTCGTACCTAAATCCACTCATCATGCTGCTACTAGCCTTATGACATTGATTTCATGGCTGAGTGATATTCCATTGTACATAAGGACCACAACTTTTTTATCCATTTTTCGCTTTCCTGGGATATTTAAGGTGGAATGAAGTGGAGGTCCTTGTCAGCAGAGCAGCCCTAAACTTTGGGGTGCTTGTGTCTTGCTGATTTTCAATTTTCCCACTTTATACCCCCATGCGTGGAAGTGCCCTATGCTCTCTAAGCTGTGTTTTATAGATGTTTCAGGACACACCGTACCCTTCTCCAGGGTGGCTGTTGGCAATTTACATCCCGCCCATCAGTGTAGCAAGGCTCCCATTTCTCCATGGCCTGTCCTGCATTTCTGGTTTTGACACTTTTTTCAGCATGGCCCTTTTGACCGATGGGAAGTGAGACTTCTTTGTAGCGCTGATTTGCCTTTCCAGGTTGCTTGGTTGGCCAAAAAGGGCGTATGCGTTTTTTCCTGAATATATTCAGGAAAAAACGCATACGCCCTTTTTGGCCAAGGGCATCATTGTCAACGTTTTGCCGCTTTTCATGTGCTTTAAAGGCGATTCGAATCTACCTCCTGAAATCTGTTTCCTGCAATTCTGCCTTGATTTCAAATCCTCTTCTTTGCCTTCCCTCAATATATTTGTGGACGAGAGTTATCATTTATAACTCTGCAGGTTTGTGAATTGCAGTGCCCTGAAGCTCCATTTTACAACTCGCTTTTTTGGGAGCTGGCCGCAAAAGCGCAGGATGGCTTCAGGCCCTGTTCTGGTTCCGGGGGGCAGGCTGAGCCTGTGGTTAATTCTTCTTCCTGATGGGAAAATAGAGTGACCTGTGCCTGTCCCAACACCAAGAGCTAGTCTCTCATTGGTTCCCCATCTTCCCGTTCATCCTCAGGACAAATTGCAACCTGTACGGAACAGGAGGTTAAAGGTGCTGATGCTCCAAGTAGGGAGATTGCTAGTAAAGTGGCTGGAATGGCGAACCCGAGCACAAGGAGATGAGAAATGAGGTGCGTTTTAGAAACCTTTCCCCATCACACGGTGTACCATCTTCTGGGTTTCTCATGCATGTTTTCGATGTAGGAAGATGCCCTTGAACATGGAGATTTGGGACCCATGCGATGGGTAGCACGCAGTATTACTTTAAAGGGTCTGCGTTTGCTCACCCAACCTCACCAAACCTCTCAGCCCCAAGAGTGTCCACCCTTATGTCTCATCCAGCTGTGGGTCTAGATATGGTCAATCCAGGTTGCATCACAGCCCCTGAACGAATTGTGTAAGAATTTCTCTCTCTATCCCTGTCTTTGTTTCATGGCTTTTTAAAAGTAATTTATTTTTATAATGGGGTTTAGCTGCTTTTCATGGCTGTGTTTATGCCGCTTTACACCCACTTGACACACTAACAGAGAGATATCAATACATAGGTTTTAAGATTATTACTAGTCAGATATATTCTTGTGCGGTGAATCGGGCGTGTTGAGTCCAGTTCTCTGAGCAAGGAGTAGGTCTTGTCTATTACATATTGGGTTTATGGAACGGTATCTGAGCTAATTTGAAACTCTTGTTTTATGTATCACCCCACCTCACCTTTCCCGTTAAGCAGCCATAGTGTGTTTTCTGCATGTGTGACTCTGTTCTGTTTTGTAATTCAGTTCAAGTGTAACGGTTTTTACATTCCCTCTATAAGTGACACCTTATGAGAAGTGTCCTTTTCTGTGTGACTTATTTCACTTAGAATCGTCGTACCTAAATCCACTCATCATGCTGCTACTAGCCTTATGACATTGATTTCATGGCTGAGTGATATTCCATTGTACATAAGGACCACAACTTTTTTATCCATTTTTCGCTTTCCTGGGATATTTAAGGTGGAATGAAGTGGAGGTCCTTGTCAACAGAGCAGCCCTAAACTTTTGGGTGCTTGTGTCTTGCTGATTTTCAATTTTCCCACTTTATACCCCCATGCGTGGAAGTGCCCTATGCTCTCTAAGCTGTGTTTTTTAGATGTTTCAGGACACACCGTAAACTTCTCCAGGGTGGCTGTTGGCAATTTACATCCCGCCCATCAGTGTAGCAAGGCTCCCATTTCTCCATGGCCTGTCCTGCATTTCTGGTTTTGACACTTTTTTCAGCATGGCCCTTTTGACCGATGGGAAGCGAGACTTCTTTGTAGCGCTGATTTGCCTTTCCAGGTTGCTTGGTTCGCCAAAAAGGGCGTATGCGTTTTTTCCTGAATATATTCAGGAAAAAACGCATAAGCCCTTTTTGGCCAAGGGCATCATTGTCAACGTTTTGCCGCTTTTCATGTGCTTTAAAGGCGATTCGAATCTACCTCCTGAAATCTGTTTCCTGCAATTCTGCCTTGATTTCAAATCCTCTTCTTTGCCTTCCCTCAATATATTTGTGGACGAGAGTTATCATTTATAACTCTGCAGGTTTGTGAATTGCAGTGCCCTGAAGCTCCATTTTACAACTCGCTTTTTTGGGAGCTGGCCGCAAAAGCGCAGGATGGCTTCTGGCCCTGTTCTGGTTCCGGGGGGCAGGCTGAGCCTGTGGTTAATTCTTCTTCCTGATGGGAAAATAGAGTGACCTGTGCCTGTCCCAACACCAAGAGCTAGTCTCTCATTGGTTCCCCGTCTTCCCGTTCATCCTCAGGACAAATTGCAACCTGTACGGAACAGGAGGTTAAAGGTGCTGATGCTCCAAGTAGGGAGATTGCTAGTAAAGTGGCTGGAATGGCGAACCCGAGCACAAGGAGATGAGAAATGAGGTGCGTTTTAGAAACCTTTCCCCATCACACCGTGTACCATCTTCTGGGTTTCTCATGCATGTTTTCGATGTAGGAAAATGCCCTTGAACCTGGAGATTTGGGACCCATGCGATGGGTAGCACGCAGTATTACTTTAAAGGGTCTGCGTTTGCTCACCCAACCTCACCAAACCTCTCAGCCCCAAGAGTGTCCACCCTTATGTCTCATCCAGCTGTGGGTCTAGATATGGTCAATCCAGGTTGCATCACAGCCCCTGAACGAATTGTGTAAGAATTTCTCTCTCTTTCACTTTCTTTGTTTCATGGCTTTTTAAAAGTAATTTATTTTTATAATGGGGTTTAGCTGCTTTTCATGGCTGTGTTTATGCCGCTTTACACCCACTTGACACACTAACAGAGAGATATCAATACATAGGTTTTAAGATTATTACTAGTCAGATATATTCTTGTGCGGTGAATCGGGCGTGTTGAGTCCAGTTCTCTGAGCAGGGAGTAGGTCTTGTCTATTACATATTGGGTTTATGGAACGGTATCTGAGCTAATTTGTAACCCTTGTTTTATGTATCCCCTCACCTCACCTTTCCCGTTAAGCAGCCATAGTGTGTTTTCTGCATGTGTGACTCTGTTCTCTTTTGTAATTCAGTTCAAGTGTAACGGTTTTTACATTCCCTCTATAAATGACACCTTATGAGAAGTGTCCTTTTCTGTGTGACTTATTTCACTTAGAATCATCGTACCTAAATCCACTCATCATGCTGCTACTAGCCTTATGACATTGATTTCATGGCTGAGTGATATTCCATTGTACATAAGGACCACAACTTTTTTATCCATTTTTCGCTTTCCTGAGATATTTAAGGTGGAATGAAGTGGACGTCCTTGTCAACAGAGCAGCCCTAAACTTTGGTTTGCTTGTGTCTTGCTGATTTTCAATTTTCCCACTTTATACCCCCATGCGTGGAAGTGCCCTATGCTCTCTAAGCTGTGTTTTATAGATGTTTCAGGACACACCGTACCCTTCTCCAGAGTGGCTGTTGGCAATTTACATCCCGCCCATCAGTGTAGCAAGGCTCCCATTTCTCCATGGCCTGTCCTGCATTTCTGGTTTTGACACTTTTTTCAGCATGGCCCTTTTGACCGATGGGAAGTGAGACTTCTTTGTAGCGCTGATTTGCCTTTCCAGATTGCTTGGTTGGCCAAAAAGGGCGTATGCGTTTTTTCCTGAATATATTCAGGAAAAAACGCATACGCCCTTTTTGGCCAAGGGCATCATTGTCAACGTTTTGCTGCTTTTCATGTGCTTTAAAGGCGATTCGAATCTACCTCCTGAAATCTGTTTCCTGCAATTCTGCCTTGATTTCAAATCCTCTTCTTTGCCTTCCCTCAATATATTTGTGGACGAGAGTTATCATTTATAACTCTGCAGGTTTGTGAATTGCAGTGCCCTGAAGCTCCATTTTACAACTCGCTTTTTTGGGAGCTGGCCGCAAAAGCGCAGGATGGCTTCAGGCCCTGTTCTGGTTCCGGTGGGCAGGCTGAGCCTGTGGTTAATTCTTCTTCCTGATGGGAAAATAGAGTGACCTGTGCCTGTCCCAACACCAAGAGCTAGTCTCTCATTGGTTCCCCATCTTCCCGTTCATCCTCAGGACAAATTGCAACCTGTACGGAACAGGAGGTTAAAGGTGCTGATGCTCCAAGTAGGGAGATTGCTAGTAAAGTGGCTGGAATGGCGAACCCGAGCACAAGGAGATGAGAAATGAGGTGCGTTTTAGAAACCTTTCCCCATCACACGGTGTACCATCTTCTGGGTTTCTCATGCATGTTTTCGATGTAGGAAGATGCCCTTGAACCTGGAGATTTGGGACCCATGCGATGGGTAGCACGCAGTATTACTTTAAAGGGTCTGCGTTTGCTCACCCAACCTCACCAAACCTCTCAGCCCCAAGAGTGTCCACCCTTATGTCTCATCCAGCTGTGGGTCTAGATATGGTCAATCCAGGTTGCATCACAGCCCCTGAACGAATTGTGTAAGAATTTCTCTCTCTTTCCCTGTCTTTGTTTCATGGCTTTTTAAAAGTAATTTATTTTTATAATGGGGTTTAGCTGCTTTTCATGGCTGTGTTTATGCCGCTTTACACCCACTTGACACACTAACAGAGAGATATCAATACATAGGTTTTAAGATTATTACTAGTCAGATATATTCTTGTGCGGTGAATCGGGCGTGTTGAGTCCAGTTCTCTGAGCAAGGAGTAGGTCTTGTCTATTACATATTGGGTTTATGGAACGGTATCTGAGCTAATTTGAAACTCTTGTTTTATGTATCACCCCACCTCACCTTTCCCGTTAAGCAGCCATAGTGTGTTTTCTGCATGTGTGACTCTGTTCTGTTTTGTAATTCAGTTCAAGTGTAACGGTTTTTACATTCCCTCTATAAGTGACACCTTATGAGAAGTGTCCTTTTCTGTGTGACTTATTTCACTTAGAATCGTCGTACCTAAATCCACTCATCATGCTGCTACTAGCCTTATGACATTGATTTCATGGCTGAGTGATATTCCATTGTACATAAGGACCACAACTTTTTTATCCATTTTTCGCTTTCCTGGGATATTTAAGGTGGAATGAAGTGGAGGTCCTTGTCAACAGAGCAGCTCTAAACTTTGGGGTGCTTGTGTCTTGCTGATTTTCAATTTTCCCACTTTATACCACCATGCGTGGAAGTGCCCTATGCTCTCTAAGCTGTGTTTTTTAGATGTTTCAGGACACACCGTACACTTCTCCAGAGTGGCTGTTGGCAATTTACATCCCGCCCATCAGTGTAGCAAGGCTCCCATTTCTCCATGGCCTGTCCTGCATTTCTGGTTTTGACACTTTTTTCAGCATGGCCCTTTTGACCGATGGGAAGCGAGACTTCTTTGTAGCGCTGATTTGCCTTTCCAGGTTGCTTGGTTCGCCAAAAAGGGCGTATGCGTTTTTTCCTGAATATATTCAGGAAAAAACGCATACGCCATTTTTGGCCAAGGGCATCATTGTCAACGTTTTGCCGCTTTTCATGTGCTTTAAAGGCGATTCGAATCTACCTCCTGAAATCTGTTTCCTGCAATTCTGCCTTGATTTCAAATCCTCTTCTTTGCCTTCCCTCAATATATTTGTGGACGAGAGTTATCATTTATAACTCAGAAGGTTTGTGAATTGCAGTGCCCTGAAGCTCCATTTTACAACTCGCTTTTTTGGGAGCTGGCCGCAAAAGCGCAGGATGGCTTCAGGCCCTGTTCTGGTTCCGGGGGGCAGGCTGAGCCTGTGGTTAATTCTTCTTCCTGATGGGAAAATACAGTGACCTGTGCCAGTCCCAACACCAAGAGCTAGTCTCTCATTGGTTCCCCGTGTTTCCGTTCATCCTCAGGACAAATTGCAACCTGTACGGAACAGGAGGTTAAAGGTGCTGATGCTCCAAGTAGGGAGATTGCTAGTAAAGTGGCTGGAATGGCGAACCCGAGCACAAGGAGATGAGAAATGAGGTGCGTTTTAGAAACCTTTCCCCATCACACGGTGTACCATCTTCTGGGTTTCTCATGCATGTTTTCGATGTAGGAAGATGCCCTTGAACCTGGAGATTTGGGACCCATGCGATGGGTAGCACGCAGTATTACTTTAAAGGGTCTGCGTTTGCTCACCCAACCTCACCAAACCTCTCAGCCGCAAGAGTGTTCCACCCTTATGTCTCATCCAGCTGTGGGTCTAGATATGGTCAATCCAGGTTGCATCACAGCCCCTGAACGAATTGTGTAAGAATTTCTCTCTCTTTCCCTGTCTTTGTTTCATGGGTTTTTGAAAGTAATTTATTTTTATAATGGGGATTAGCTGCTTTTCACGGCTGTGTTTATGCTGCTTTACACCCACTTGACACACTAACAGAGAGATATCAATACATAGGTTTTAAGATTATTCCTAGTCAGATATATTCTTGTGCGATGAATCGGGCGTGTTGAGTCCAGTTCTCTGAGCAGGGAGTAGGTCTTGTCTATTACATATTGGGTTTATTGAACGGTATCTGAGCTAATTTGAAACTCATGTTTTATGTATCACCCCACCTCACCTTTCCCGTTAAGCAGCCATAGTGTGTTTTCTGCATGTGTGACCCTGTTCTGTTTTGTAATTCAGTTCAAGTGTAACGGTTTTTACATTCCCTCTATAAGTGACACCTTATGAGAAGTGTCCTTTTCTGTGTGACTTATTTCACTTAGAATCACCGTACCTAAATCCACTCATCATGCTGCTACTAGCCTTATGACATTCATTTCATGGCTGAGTGATATTCCATTGTACATAAGGACCACAACTTTTTTATCCATTTTTCGCTTTCCTGGGATATTTAAGGTGGAATGAAGTGGAGGTCCTTGTCAACAGAGCAGCCCTAAACTTTGGGGTGCTTGTGTCTTGCTGATTTTCAATTTTCCCACTTTATACCCCCATGCGTGGAAGTGCCCTATGCTCTCTAAGCTGTGTTTTATAGATGTTTCAGGACACACCGTACCCTTCTCCAGCGTGGCTGTTGGAAATTTACATCCCGCCCATCAGTGTAGCAAGGCTCCCATTTCTCCATGGCCTGTCCTGCATTTCTGGTTTTGACACTTTTTTCAGCATGGCCCTTTTGACCGATGGGAAGTGAGACTTCTTTGTAGCGCTGATTTGCCTTTCCAGATTGCTTGGTTGGCCAAAAAGGGCGTATGCGTTTTTTCCTGAATATATTCAGGAAAAAACGCATACGCCCTTTTTGGCCAAGGGCATCATTGTCAACGTTTTGCTGCTTTTCATGTGCTTTAAAGGCGATTCGAATCTACCTCCTGAAATCTGTTTCCTGCAATTCTGCCTTGATTTCAAATCCTCTTCTTTGCCTTCCCTCAATATATTTGTGGACGAGAGTTATCATTTATAACTCTGCAGGTTTGTGAATTGCAGTGCCCTGAAGCTCCATTTTACAACTCGCTTTTTTGGGAGCTGGCCGCAAAAGCGCAGGATGGCTTCAGGCCCTGTTCTGGTTCCGGTGGGCAGGCTGAGCCTGTGGTTAATTCTTCTTCCTGATGGGAAAATAGAGTGACCTGTGCCTGTCCCAACACCAAGAGCTAGTCTCTCATTGGTTCCCCATCTTCCCGTTCATCCTCAGGACAAATTGCAACCTGTACGGAACAGGAGGTTAAAGGTGCTGATGCTCCAAGTAGGGAGATTGCTAGTAAAGTGGCTGGAATGGCGAACCCGAGCACAAGGAGATGAGAAATGAGGTGCGTTTTAGAAACCTTTCCCCATCACACGGTGTACCATCTTCTGGGTTTCTCATGCATGTTTTCGATGTAGGAAGATGCCCTTGAACCTGGAGATTTGGGACCCATGCGATGGGTAGCACGCAGTATTACTTTAAAGGGTCTGCGTTTGCTCACCCAACCTCACCAAACCTCTCAGCCCCAAGAGTGTCCACCCTTATGTCTCATCCAGCTGTGGGTCTAGATATGGTCAATCCAGGTTGCATCACAGCCCCTGAACGAATTGTGTAAGAATTTCTCTCTCTTTCCCTGTCTTTGTTTCATGGCTTTTTAAAAGTAATTTATTTTTATAATGGGGTTTAGCTGCTTTTCATGGCTGTGTTTATGCCGCTTTACACCCACTTGACACACTAACAGAGAGATATCAATACATAGGTTTTAAGATTATTACTAGTCAGATATATTCTTGTGCGGTGAATCGGGCGTGTTGAGTCCAGTTCTCTGAGCAAGGAGTAGGTCTTGTCTATTACATATTGGGTTTATGGAACGGTATCTGAGCTAATTTGAAACTCTTGTTTTATGTATCACCCCACCTCACCTTTCCCGTTAAGCAGCCATAGTGTGTTTTCTGCATGTGTGACTCTGTTCTGTTTTGTAATTCAGTTCAAGTGTAACGGTTTTTACATTCCCTCTATAAGTGACACCTTATGAGAAGTGTCCTTTTCTGTGTGACTTATTTCACTTAGAATCGTCGTACCTAAATCCACTCATCATGCTGCTACTAGCCTTATGACATTGATTTCATGGCTGAGTGATATTCCATTGTACATAAGGACCACAACTTTTTTATCCATTTTTCGCTTTCCTGGGATATTTAAGGTGGAATGAAGTGGAGGTCCTTGTCAACAGAGCAGCTCTAAACTTTGGGGTGCTTGTGTCTTGCTGATTTTCAATTTTCCCACTTTATACCACCATGCGTGGAAGTGCCCTATGCTCTCTAAGCTGTGTTTTTTAGATGTTTCAGGACACACCGTACACTTCTCCAGAGTGGCTGTTGGCAATTTACATCCCGCCCATCAGTGTAGCAAGGCTCCCATTTCTCCATGGCCTGTCCTGCATTTCTGGTTTTGACACTTTTTTCAGCATGGCCCTTTTGACCGATGGGAAGCGAGACTTCTTTGTAGCGCTGATTTGCCTTTCCAGGTTGCTTGGTTCGCCAAAAAGGGCGTATGCGTTTTTTCCTGAATATATTCAGGAAAAAACGCATACGCCATTTTTGGCCAAGGGCATCATTGTCAACGTTTTGCCGCTTTTCATGTGCTTTAAAGGCGATTCGAATCTACCTCCTGAAATCTGTTTCCTGCAATTCTGCCTTGATTTCAAATCCTCTTCTTTGCCTTCCCTCAATATATTTGTGGACGAGAGTTATCATTTATAACTCAGAAGGTTTGTGAATTGCAGTGCCCTGAAGCTCCATTTTACAACTCGCTTTTTTGGGAGCTGGCCGCAAAAGCGCAGGATGGCTTCAGGCCCTGTTCTGGTTCCGGGGGGCAGGCTGAGCCTGTGGTTAATTCTTCTTCCTGATGGGAAAATACAGTGACCTGTGCCAGTCCCAACACCAAGAGCTAGTCTCTCATTGGTTCCCCGTGTTTCCGTTCATCCTCAGGACAAATTGCAACCTGTACGGAACAGGAGGTTAAAGGTGCTGATGCTCCAAGTAGGGAGATTGCTAGTAAAGTGGCTGGAATGGCGAACCCGAGCACAAGGAGATGAGAAATGAGGTGCGTTTTAGAAACCTTTCCCCATCACACGGTGTACCATCTTCTGGGTTTCTCATGCATGTTTTCGATGTAGGAAGATGCCCTTGAACCTGGAGATTTGGGACCCATGCGATGGGTAGCACGCAGTATTACTTTAAAGGGTCTGCGTTTGCTCACCCAACCTCACCAAACCTCTCAGCCGCAAGAGTGTTCCACCCTTATGTCTCATCCAGCTGTGGGTCTAGATATGGTCAATCCAGGTTGCATCACAGCCCCTGAACGAATTGTGTAAGAATTTCTCTCTCTTTCCCTGTCTTTGTTTCATGGGTTTTTGAAAGTAATTTATTTTTATAATGGGGATTAGCTGCTTTTCACGGCTGTGTTTATGCTGCTTTACACCCACTTGACACACTAACAGAGAGATATCAATACATAGGTTTTAAGATTATTCCTAGTCAGATATATTCTTGTGCGATGAATCGGGCGTGTTGAGTCCAGTTCTCTGAGCAGGGAGTAGGTCTTGTCTATTACATATTGGGTTTATTGAACGGTATCTGAGCTAATTTGAAACTCATGTTTTATGTATCACCCCACCTCACCTTTCCCGTTAAGCAGCCATAGTGTGTTTTCTGCATGTGTGACCCTGTTCTGTTTTGTAATTCAGTTCAAGTGTAACGGTTTTTACATTCCCTCTATAAGTGACACCTTATGAGAAGTGTCCTTTTCTGTGTGACTTATTTCACTTAGAATCACCGTACCTAAATCCACTCATCATGCTGCTACTAGCCTTATGACATTCATTTCATGGCTGAGTGATATTCCATTGTACATAAGGACCACAACTTTTTTATCCATTTTTCGCTTTCCTGGGATATTTAAGGTGGAATGAAGTGGAGGTCCTTGTCAACAGAGCAGCCCTAAACTTTGGGGTGCTTGTGTCTTGCTGATTTTCAATTTTCCCACTTTATACCCCCATGCGTGGAAGTGCCCTATGCTCTCTAAGCTGTGTTTTATAGATGTTTCAGGACACACCGTACCCTTCTCCAGCGTGGCTGTTGGAAATTTACATCCCGCCCATCAGTGTAGCAAGGCTCCCATTTCTCCATGGCCTGTCCTGCATTTCTGGTTTTGACACTTTTTTCAGCATGGCCCTTTTGACCGATGGGAAGTGAGACTTCTTTGTAGCGCTGATTTGCCTTTCCAGATTGCTTGGTTGGCCAAAAAGGGCGTATGCGTTTTTTCCTGAATATATTCAGGAAAAAACGCATACGCCCTTTTTGGCCAAGGGCATCATTGTCAACGTTTTGCTGCTTTTCATGTGCTTTAAAGGCGATTCGAATCTACCTCCTGAAATCTGTTTCCTGCAATTCTGCCTTGATTTCAAATCCTCTTCTTTGCCTTCCCTCAATATATTTGTGGACGAGAGTTATCATTTATAACTCTGCAGGTTTGTGAATTGCAGTGCCCTGAAGCTCCATTTTACAACTCGCTTTTTTGGGAGTTGGCCGCAAAAGCGCAGGATGGCTTCAGGCCCTGTTCTGGTTCCAGGGGGCAGGCTGAGCCTGTGGTTAATTCTTCTTCCTGATGGGAAAATAGAGTGACCTGTGCCTGTCCCAACACCAAGAGCTAGTCTCTCATTGGTTCCCCATCTTCCCGTTCATCCTCAGGACAAATTGCAACCTGTACGGAACAGGAGGTTAAAGGTGTTGATGCTCCAAGTAGGGAGATTGCTAGTAAAGTGGCTGGAATGGCGAACCCGAGCACAAGGAGATGAGAAATGAGGTGCGTTTTAGAAACCTTTCCCCATCACACGGTGTACCATCTTCTGGGTTTCTCATGCATGTTTTCGATGTAGGAAGATGCCCTTGAACCTGGAGATTTGGGACCCATGCGATGGGTAGCACGCAGTATTACTTTAAAGGGTCTGCGTTTGCTCACCCAACCTCACCAAACCTCTCAGCCCCAAGAGTGTCCACCCTTATGTCTCATCCAGCTGTGGGTCTAGATATGGTCAATCCAGGTTGCATCACAGCCCCTGAACGAATTGTGTAAGAATTTCTCTCTCTTTCCCTGTCTTTGTTTCATGGCTTTTTAAAAGTAATTTATTTTTATAATGGGGTTTAGCTGCTTTTCATGGCTGTGTTTATGCCGCTTTACACCCACTTGACACACTAACAGAGAGATATCAATACATAGGTTTTAAGATTATTACTAGTCAGATATATTCTTGTGCGGTGAATCGGGCGTGTTGAGTCCAGTTCTCTGAGCAAGGAGTAGGTCTTGTCTATTACATATTGGGTTTATGGAACGGTATCTGAGCTAATTTGAAACTCTTGTTTTATGTATCACCCCACCTCACCTTTCCCGTTAAGCAGCCATAGTGTGTTTTCTGCATGTGTGACTCTGTTCTGTTTTGTAATTCAGTTCAAGTGTAACGGTTTTTACATTCCCTCTATAAGTGACACCTTATGAGAAGTGTCCTTTTCTGTGTGACTTATTTCACTTAGAATCGTCGTACCTAAATCCACTCATCATGCTGCTACTAGACTTATGACATTGATTTCATGGCTGAGTGATATTCCATTGTACATAAGGACCACAACTTTTTTATCCATTTTTCGCTTTCCTGGGATATTTAAGGTGGAATGCAGTGGAGGTCCTTGTCAACAGAGCAGCCCTAAATTTTGGGGTGCTTGTGTCTTGCTGATTTTCAATTTTCCCACTTTATACCCCCATGCGTGGAAGTGCCCTATGCTCTCTAAGCTGTGTTTTATAGATGTTTCAGGACACACCGTACCCTTCTCCAGGGTGGCTGTTGGCAATTTACATCCCGCCCATCAGTGTAGCAAGGCTCCCATTTCTCCATGGCCTGTCCTGCATTTCTGGTTTTGACACTTTTTTCAGCATGGCCCTTTTGACCGATGGGAAGTGAGACTTCTTTGTAGCGCTGATTTGCCTTTCCAGGTTGCTTGATTGGCCAAAAAGGGCGTATGCGTTTTTTCCTGAATATATTCAGGAAAAAACGCATACGCCCTTTTTGGCCAAGGTCATCATTGTCAACGTTTTGCTGCTTTTCATGTGCTTTAAATGCGATTCGAATCTACCTCCTGAAATCTGTTTCCTGCAATTCTGCCTTGATTTCAAATCCTCTTATTTGCCTTCCCTCAATATATTTGTGGACGAGAGTTATCATTTATAACTCTGCAGGTTTGTGAATTGCAGTGCCCTGAAGCTCCATTTTACAACTCGCTTTTTTGGGAGCTGGCCGCAAAAGCGCAGGATGGCTTCAGGCCCTGTTCTGGTTCCGGGGGGCAGGCTGAGCCTGTGGTTAATTCTTCTTCCTGATGGGAAAATAGAGTGACCTGTGCCTGTCCCAACACCAAGAGCTAGTCTCTCATTGGTTCCCCATCTTCCCGTTCATCCTCAGGACAAATTGCAACCTGTACGGAACAGGAGGTTAAAGGTGTTGATGCTCCAAGTAGGGAGATTGCTAGTAAAGTGGCTGGAATGGCGAACCCGAGCACAAGGAGATGAGAAATGAGGTGCGTTTTAGAAACCTTTCCCCATCACACGGTGTACCATCTTCTGGGTTTCTCATGCATGTTTTCGATGTAGGAAGATGCCCTTGAACCTGGAGATTTGGGACCCATGCGATGGGTAGCACGCAGTATTACTTTAAAGGGTCTGCGTTTGCTCACCCAACCTCACCAAACCTCTCAGCCCCAAGAGTGTCCACCCTTATGTCTCATCCAGCTGTGGGTCTAGATATGGTCAATCCAGGTTGCATCACAGCCCCTGAACGAATTGTGTAAGAATTTCTCTCTCTTTCCCTGTCTTTGTTTCATGGCTTTTTAAAAGTAATTTATTTTTATAATGGGGTTTAGCTGCTTTTCATGGCTGTGTTTATGCCGCTTTACACCCACTTGACACACTAACAGAGAGATATCAATACATAGGTTTTAAGATTATTACTAGTCAGATATATTCTTGTGCGGTGAATCGGGCGTGTTGAGTCCAGTTCTCTGAGCAAGGAGTAGGTCTTGTCTATTACATATTGGGTTTATGGAACGGTATCTGAGCTAATTTGAAACTCTTGTTTTATGTATCACCCCACCTCACCTTTCCCGTTAAGCAGCCATAGTGTGTTTTCTGCATGTGTGACTCTGTTCTGTTTTGTAATTCAGTTCAAGTGTAACGGTTTTTACATTCCCTCTATAAGTGACACCTTATGAGAAGTGTCCTTTTCTGTGTGACTTATTTCACTTAGAATCGTCGTACCTAAATCCACTCATCATGCTGCTACTAGACTTATGACATTGATTTCATGGCTGAGTGATATTCCATTGTACATAAGGACCACAACTTTTTTATCCATTTTTCGCTTTCCTGGGATATTTAAGGTGGAATGAAGTGGAGGTCCTTGTCAACAGAGCAGCCCTAAACTTTGGGGTGCTTGTGTCTTGCTGATTTTCAATTTTCCCACTTTATACCCCCATGCGTGGAAGTGCCCTATGCTCTCTAAGCTGTGTTTTATAGATGTTTCAGGACACACTGTACCCTTCTCCAGGGTGGCTGTTGGCAATTTACATCCCGCCCATCAGTGTAGCAAGGCTCCCATTTCTCCATGGCCTGTCCTGCATTTCTGGTTTTGACACTTTTTTCAGCATGGCCCTTTTGACCGATGGGAAGTGAGACTTCTTTGTAGCGCTGATTTGCCTTTACAGGTTGCTTGATTGGCCAAAAAGGGCGTATGCGTTTTTTCCTGAATATATTCAGGAAAAAACGCATACGCCCTTTTTGGCCAAGGGCATCATTGTCAACGTTTTGCTGCTTTTCATGTGCTTTAAATGCTATTCGAATCTACCTCCTGAAATCTGTTTCCTGCAATTCTGCCTTGATTTCAAATCCTCTTATTTGCCTTCCCTCAATATATTTGTGGACGAGAGTTATCATTTATAACTCTGCAGGTTTGTGAATTGCAGTGCCCTGAAGCTCCATTTTACAACTCGCTTTTTTGGGAGCTGGCCGCAAAAGCGCAGGATGGCTTCAGGCCCTGTTCTGGTTCCGGGGGGCAGGCTGAGCCTGTGGTTAATTCTTCTTCCTGATGGGAAAATAGAGTGACCTGTGCCTGTCCCAACACCAAGAGCTAGTCTCTCATTGGTTACCCATCTTCCCGTTCATCCTCAGGACAAATTGCAACCTGTACGGAACAGGAGGTTAAAGGTGCTGATGCTCCAAGTAGGGAGATTGCTAGTAAAGTGGCTGGAATGGCGAACCCGAGCACAAGGAGATGAGAAATGAGGTGCGTTTTAGAAACCTTTCCCCATCACACGGTGTACCATCTTCTGGGTTTCTCATGCATGTTTTCGATGTAGGAAGATGCCCTTGAACCTGGAGATTTGGGACCCATGCGATGGGTAGCACGCAGTATTACTTTAAAGGGTCTGCGTTTGCTCACCCAACCTCACCAAACCTCTCAGCCCCAAGAGTGTCCACCCTTATGTCTCATCCAGCTGTGGGTCTAGATATGGTCAATCCAGGTTGCATCACAGCCCCTGAATGAATTGTGTAAGAATTTCTCTCTCTTTCCCTGTCTTTGTTTCATGGCTTTTTAAAAGTAATTTATTTTTATAATGGGGTTTAGCTGCTTTTCATGGCTGTGTTTATGCCGCTTTACACCCACTTGACACACTAACAGAGAGATATCAATACATAGGTTTTAAGATTATTACTAGTCAGATATATTCTTGTGCGGTGAATCGGGCGTGTTGAGTCCAGTTCTCTGAGCAAGGAGTAGGTCTTGTCTATTACATATTGGGTTTATGGAACGGTATCTGAGCTAATTTGAAACTCTTGTTTTATGTATCACCCCACCTCACCTTTCCCGTTCAGCAGCCATAGTGTGTTTTCTGCATGTGTGACTCTGTTCTGTTTTGTAATTCAGTTCAAGTGTAACGGTTTTTACATTCCCTCTATAAGTGACACCTTATGAGAAGTGTCCTTTTCTGTGTGACTTATTTCACTTAGAATCGTCGTACCTAAATCCACTCATCATGCTGCTACTAGACTTATGACATTGATTTCATGGCTGAGTGATATTCCATTGTACATAAGGACCACAACTTTTTTATCCATTTTTCGCTTTCCTGGGATATTTAAGGTGGAATGAAGTGGAGGTCCTTGTCAACAGAGCAGCCCTAAACTTTGGGGTGCTTGTGTCTTGCTGATTTTCAATTTTCCCACTTTATACCCCCATGCGTGGAAGTGCCCTATGCTCTCTAAGCTGTGTTTTATAGATGTTTCAGGACACACCGTACCCTTCTCCAGCGTGGCTGTTGGAAATTTACATCCCGCCCATCAGTGTAGCAAGGCTCCCATTTCTCCATGGCCTGTCCTGCATTTCTGGTTTTGACACTTTTTTCAGCATGGCCCTTTTGACCGATGGGAAGTGAGACTTCTTTGTAGCGCTGATTTGCCTTTCCAGATTGCTTGGTTGGCCAAAAAGGGCGTATGCGTTTTTTCCTGAATATATTCAGGAAAAAACGCATACGCCCTTTTTGGCCAAGGGCATCATTGTCAACGTTTTGCTGCTTTTCATGTGCTTTAAAGGCGATTCGAATCTACCTCCTGAAATCTGTTTCCTGCAATTCTGCCTTGATTTCAAATCCTCTTCTTTGCCTTCCCTCAATATATTTGTGGACGAGAGTTATCATTTATAACTCTGCAGGTTTGTGAATTGCAGTGCCCTGAAGCTCCATTTTACAACTCGCTTTTTTGGGAGTTGGCCGCAAAAGCGCAGGATGGCTTCAGGCCCTGTTCTGGTTCCAGGGGGCAGGCTGAGCCTGTGGTTAATTCTTCTTCCTGATGGGAAAATAGAGTGACCTGTGCCTGTCCCAACACCAAGAGCTAGTCTCTCATTGGTTCCCCATCTTCCCGTTCATCCTCAGGACAAATTGCAACCTGTACGGAACAGGAGGTTAAAGGTGTTGATGCTCCAAGTAGGGAGATTGCTAGTAAAGTGGCTGGAATGGCGAACCCGAGCACAAGGAGATGAGAAATGAGGTGCGTTTTAGAAACCTTTCCCCATCACACGGTGTACCATCTTCTGGGTTTCTCATGCATGTTTTCGATGTAGGAAGATGCCCTTGAACCTGGAGATTTGGGACCCATGCGATGGGTAGCACGCAGTATTACTTTAAAGGGTCTGCGTTTGCTCACCCAACCTCACCAAACCTCTCAGCCCCAAGAGTGTCCACCCTTATGTCTCATCCAGCTGTGGGTCTAGATATGGTCAATCCAGGTTGCATCACAGCCCCTGAACGAATTGTGTAAGAATTTCTCTCTCTTTCCCTGTCTTTGTTTCATGGCTTTTTAAAAGTAATTTATTTTTATAATGGGGTTTAGCTGCTTTTCATGGCTGTGTTTATGCCGCTTTACACCCACTTGACACACTAACAGAGAGATATCAATACATAGGTTTTAAGATTATTACTAGTCAGATATATTCTTGTGCGGTGAATCGGGCGTGTTGAGTCCAGTTCTCTGAGCAAGGAGTAGGTCTTGTCTATTACATATTGGGTTTATGGAACGGTATCTGAGCTAATTTGAAACTCTTGTTTTATGTATCACCCCACCTCACCTTTCCCGTTAAGCAGCCATAGTGTGTTTTCTGCATGTGTGACTCTGTTCTGTTTTGTAATTCAGTTCAAGTGTAACGGTTTTTACATTCCCTCTATAAGTGACACCTTATGAGAAGTGTCCTTTTCTGTGTGACTTATTTCACTTAGAATCGTCGTACCTAAATCCACTCATCATGCTGCTACTAGACTTATGACATTGATTTCATGGCTGAGTGATATTCCATTGTACATAAGGACCACAACTTTTTTATCCATTTTTCGCTTTCCTGGGATATTTAAGGTGGAATGCAGTGGAGGTCCTTGTCAACAGAGCAGCCCTAAATTTTGGGGTGCTTGTGTCTTGCTGATTTTCAATTTTCCCACTTTATACCCCCATGCGTGGAAGTGCCCTATGCTCTCTAAGCTGTGTTTTATAGATGTTTCAGGACACACCGTACCCTTCTCCAGGGTGGCTGTTGGCAATTTACATCCCGCCCATCAGTGTAGCAAGGCTCCCATTTCTCCATGGCCTGTCCTGCATTTCTGGTTTTGACACTTTTTTCAGCATGGCCCTTTTGACCGATGGGAAGTGAGACTTCTTTGTAGCGCTGATTTGCCTTTCCAGGTTGCTTGATTGGCCAAAAAGGGCGTATGCGTTTTTTCCTGAATATATTCAGGAAAAAACGCATACGCCCTTTTTGGCCAAGGTCATCATTGTCAACGTTTTGCTGCTTTTCATGTGCTTTAAATGCGATTCGAATCTACCTCCTGAAATCTGTTTCCTGCAATTCTGCCTTGATTTCAAATCCTCTTATTTGCCTTCCCTCAATATATTTGTGGACGAGAGTTATCATTTATAACTCTGCAGGTTTGTGAATTGCAGTGCCCTGAAGCTCCATTTTACAACTCGCTTTTTTGGGAGCTGGCCGCAAAAGCGCAGGATGGCTTCAGGCCCTGTTCTGGTTCCGGGGGGCAGGCTGAGCCTGTGGTTAATTCTTCTTCCTGATGGGAAAATAGAGTGACCTGTGCCTGTCCCAACACCAAGAGCTAGTCTCTCATTGGTTCCCCATCTTCCCGTTCATCCTCAGGACAAATTGCAACCTGTACGGAACAGGAGGTTAAAGGTGTTGATGCTCCAAGTAGGGAGATTGCTAGTAAAGTGGCTGGAATGGCGAACCCGAGCACAAGGAGATGAGAAATGAGGTGCGTTTTAGAAACCTTTCCCCATCACACGGTGTACCATCTTCTGGGTTTCTCATGCATGTTTTCGATGTAGGAAGATGCCCTTGAACCTGGAGATTTGGGACCCATGCGATGGGTAGCACGCAGTATTACTTTAAAGGGTCTGCGTTTGCTCACCCAACCTCACCAAACCTCTCAGCCCCAAGAGTGTCCACCCTTATGTCTCATCCAGCTGTGGGTCTAGATATGGTCAATCCAGGTTGCATCACAGCCCCTGAACGAATTGTGTAAGAATTTCTCTCTCTTTCCCTGTCTTTGTTTCATGGCTTTTTAAAAGTAATTTATTTTTATAATGGGGTTTAGCTGCTTTTCATGGCTGTGTTTATGCCGCTTTACACCCACTTGACACACTAACAGAGAGATATCAATACATAGGTTTTAAGATTATTACTAGTCAGATATATTCTTGTGCGGTGAATCGGGCGTGTTGAGTCCAGTTCTCTGAGCAAGGAGTAGGTCTTGTCTATTACATATTGGGTTTATGGAACGGTATCTGAGCTAATTTGAAACTCTTGTTTTATGTATCACCCCACCTCACCTTTCCCGTTAAGCAGCCATAGTGTGTTTTCTGCATGTGTGACTCTGTTCTGTTTTGTAATTCAGTTCAAGTGTAACGGTTTTTACATTCCCTCTATAAGTGACACCTTATGAGAAGTGTCCTTTTCTGTGTGACTTATTTCACTTAGAATCGTCGTACCTAAATCCACTCATCATGCTGCTACTAGACTTATGACATTGATTTCATGGCTGAGTGATATTCCATTGTACATAAGGACCACAACTTTTTTATCCATTTTTCGCTTTCCTGGGATATTTAAGGTGGAATGAAGTGGAGGTCCTTGTCAACAGAGCAGCCCTAAACTTTGGGGTGCTTGTGTCTTGCTGATTTTCAATTTTCCCACTTTATACCCCCATGCGTGGAAGTGCCCTATGCTCTCTAAGCTGTGTTTTATAGATGTTTCAGGACACACTGTACCCTTCTCCAGGGTGGCTGTTGGCAATTTACATCCCGCCCATCAGTGTAGCAAGGCTCCCATTTCTCCATGGCCTGTCCTGCATTTCTGGTTTTGACACTTTTTTCAGCATGGCCCTTTTGACCGATGGGAAGTGAGACTTCTTTGTAGCGCTGATTTGCCTTTACAGGTTGCTTGATTGGCCAAAAAGGGCGTATGCGTTTTTTCCTGAATATATTCAGGAAAAAACGCATACGCCCTTTTTGGCCAAGGGCATCATTGTCAACGTTTTGCTGCTTTTCATGTGCTTTAAATGCTATTCGAATCTACCTCCTGAAATCTGTTTCCTGCAATTCTGCCTTGATTTCAAATCCTCTTATTTGCCTTCCCTCAATATATTTGTGGACGAGAGTTATCATTTATAACTCTGCAGGTTTGTGAATTGCAGTGCCCTGAAGCTCCATTTTACAACTCGCTTTTTTGGGAGCTGGCCGCAAAAGCGCAGGATGGCTTCAGGCCCTGTTCTGGTTCCGGGGGGCAGGCTGAGCCTGTGGTTAATTCTTCTTCCTGATGGGAAAATAGAGTGACCTGTGCCTGTCCCAACACCAAGAGCTAGTCTCTCATTGGTTACCCATCTTCCCGTTCATCCTCAGGACAAATTGCAACCTGTACGGAACAGGAGGTTAAAGGTGCTGATGCTCCAAGTAGGGAGATTGCTAGTAAAGTGGCTGGAATGGCGAACCCGAGCACAAGGAGATGAGAAATGAGGTGCGTTTTAGAAACCTTTCCCCATCACACGGTGTACCATCTTCTGGGTTTCTCATGCATGTTTTCGATGTAGGAAGATGCCCTTGAACCTGGAGATTTGGGACCCATGCGATGGGTAGCACGCAGTATTACTTTAAAGGGTCTGCGTTTGCTCACCCAACCTCACCAAACCTCTCAGCCCCAAGAGTGTCCACCCTTATGTCTCATCCAGCTGTGGGTCTAGATATGGTCAATCCAGGTTGCATCACAGCCCCTGAATGAATTGTGTAAGAATTTCTCTCTCTTTCCCTGTCTTTGTTTCATGGCTTTTTAAAAGTAATTTATTTTTATAATGGGGTTTAGCTGCTTTTCATGGCTGTGTTTATGCCGCTTTACACCCACTTGACACACTAACAGAGAGATATCAATACATAGGTTTTAAGATTATTACTAGTCAGATATATTCTTGTGCGGTGAATCGGGCGTGTTGAGTCCAGTTCTCTGAGCAAGGAGTAGGTCTTGTCTATTACATATTGGGTTTATGGAACGGTATCTGAGCTAATTTGAAACTCTTGTTTTATGTATCACCCCACCTCACCTTTCCCGTTCAGCAGCCATAGTGTGTTTTCTGCATGTGTGACTCTGTTCTGTTTTGTAATTCAGTTCAAGTGTAACGGTTTTTACATTCCCTCTATAAGTGACACCTTATGAGAAGTGTCCTTTTCTGTGTGACTTATTTCACTTAGAATCGTCGTACCTAAATCCACTCATCATGCTGCTACTAGACTTATGACATTGATTTCATGGCTGAGTGATATTCCATTGTACATAAGGACCACAACTTTTTTATCCATTTTTCGCTTTCCTGGGATATTTAAGGTGGAATGAAGTGGAGGTCCTTGTCAACAGAGCAGCCCTAAACTTTGGGGTGCTTGTGTCTTGCTGATTTTCAATTTTCCCACTTTATACCCCCATGCGTGGAAGTGCCCTATGCTCTCTAAGCTGTGTTTTATAGATGTTTCAGGACACACCGTACCCTTCTCCAGGGTGGCTGTTGGCAATTTACATCCCGCCCATCAGTGTAGCAAGGCTCCCATTTCTCCATGGCCTGTCCTGCATTTCTGGTTTTGACACTTTTTTCAGCATGGCCCTTTTGACCGATGGGAAGTGAGACTTCTTTGTAGCGCTGATTTGCCTTTCCAGGTTGCTTGATTGGCCAAAAAGGGCGTATGCGTTTTTTCCTGAATATATTCAGGAAAAAACGCATACGCCCTTTTTGGCCAAGGGCATCATTGTCAACGTTTTGCTGCTTTTCATGTGCTTTAAATGCGATTCGAATCTACCTCCTGAAATCTGTTTCCTGCAATTCTGCCTTGATTTCAAATCCTCTTCTTTGCCTTCCCTCAATATATTTGTGGACGAGAGTTATCATTTATAACTCTGCAGGTTTGTGAATTGCAGTGCCCTGAAGCTCCATTTTACAACTCGCTTTTTTGGGAGCTGGCCGCAAAAGCGCAGGATGGCTTCAGGCCCTGTTCTGGTTCCGGGGGGCAGGCTGAGCCTGTGGTTAATTCTTCTTCCTGATGGGAAAATAGAGTGACCTGTGCCTGTCCCAACACCAAGAGCTAGTCTCTCATTGGTTACCCATCTTCCCGTTCATCCTCAGGACAAATTGCAACCTGTACGGAACAGGAGGTTAAAGGTGCTGATGCTCCAAGTAGGGAGAATGCTAGTAAAGTGGCTGGAATGGCGAACCCGAGCACAAGGAGATGAGAAATGAGGTGCGTTTTAGAAACCTTTCCCCATCACACGGTGTACCATCTTCTGGGTTTCTCATGCATGTTTTCGATGTAGGAAGATGCCCTTGAACCTGGAGATTTGGGACCCATGCGATGGGTAGCACGCAGTATTACTTTAAAGGGTCTGCGTTTGCTCACCCAACCTCACCAAACCTCTCAGCCCCAAGAGTGTCCACCCTTATGTCTCATCCAGCTGTGGGTCTAGATATGGTCAATCCAGGTTGCATCACAGCCCCTGAACGAATTGTGTAAGAATTTCTCTCTTTCCCTGTCTTTGTTTCATGGCTTTTTAAAAGTAATTTATTTTTATAATGGGGTTTAGCTGCTTTTCATGGCTGTGTTTATGCCGCTTTACACCCACTTGACACACTAACAGAGAGATATCAATACATAGGTTTTAAGATTATTACTAGTCAGATATATTCTTGTGCGGTGAATCGGGCGTGTTGAGTCCAGTTCTCTGAGCAAGGAGTAGGTCTTGTCTATTACATATTGGGTTTATGGAACGGTATCTGAGCTAATTTGAAACTCTTGTTTTATGTATCACCCCACCTCACCTTTCCCGTTAAGCAGCCATAGTGTGTTTTCTGCATGTGTGACTCTGTTCTGTTTTGTAATTCAGTTCAAGTGTAACGGTTTTTACATTCCCTCTATAAGTGACACCTTATGAGAAGTGTCCTTTTCTGTGTGACTTATTTCACTTAGAATCGTCGTACCTAAATCCACTCATCATGCTGCTACTAGCCTTATGACATTGATTTCATGGCTGAGTGATATTCCATTGTACATAAGGACCACAACTTTTTTATCCATTTTTCGCTTTCCTGGGATATTTAAGGTGGAATGAAGTGGACGTCCTTGTCAACAGAGCAGCCCTAAACTTTGGGGTGCTTGTGTCTTGCTGATTTTCAATTTTCCCACTTTATACCCCCATGCGTGGAAGTGCCCTATGCTCTCTAAGCTGTGTTTTATAGATGTTTCAGGACACACCGTACCCTTCTCCAGGGTGGCTGTTGGCAATTTACATCCCGCCCATCAGTGTAGCAAGGCTCCCATTTCTCCATGGCCTGTCCTGCATTTCTGGTTTTGACACTTTTTTCAGCATGGCCCTTTTGACCGATGGGAAGTGAGACTTCTTTGTAGCGCTGATTTGCCTTTCCAGGTTGCTTGGTTGGCCAAAAAGGGCGTATGCGTTTTTTCCTGAATATATTCAGGAAAAAACGCATACGCCCTTTTTGGCCAAGGGCATCATTGTCAACGTTTTGCTGCTTTACATGTGATTTAAAGGCGATTCGAATCTACCTCCTGAAATCTGTTTCCTGCAATTCTGCCTTGATTTCAAATCCTCTTCTTTGCCTTCCCTCAATATATTTGTGGACGAGAGTTATCATTTATAACTCTGCAGGTTTGTGAATTGCAGTGCCCTGAAGCTCCATTTTACAACTCGCTTTTTTGGGAGCTGGCCGCAAAAACGCAGGATGGCTTCAGGCCCTGTTCTGGTTCCGGGGGGCAGGCTGAGCCTGTGGTTAATTCTTCTTCCTGATGGGAAAATAGAGTGACCTGTGCCTGTCCCAACACCAAGAGCTAGTCTCTCATTGGTTCCCCATCTTCCCGTTCATCCTCAGGACAAATTGCAACCTGTACGGAACAGGAGGTTAAAGGTGCTGATGCTCCAAGTAGGGAGATTGCTAGTAAAGTGGCTGGAATGGCGAACCCGAGCACAAGGAGATGAGAAATGAGGTGCGTTTTAGAAACCTTTCCCCATCACACGGTGTACCATCTTCGGGGTTTCTCATGCATGTTTTCGATGTAGGAAGATGCCCTTGAACCTGGAGATTTGGGACCCATGCGATGGGTAGCATGCAGTATTACTTTAAAGGGTCTGCGTTTGCTCACCCAACCTCACCAAAACTCTCAGCCCCAAGAGTGTCCACCCTTATGTCTCATCCAGCTGTGGGTCTAGATATGGTCAATCCAGGTTGCATCACAGCCCCTGAACGAATTGTGTAAGAATTTCTCTCTCTTTCCCTGTCTTTGTTTCATGGCTTTTTAAAAGTAATTTATTTTTATAATGGGGTTTAGCTGCTTTTCATGGCTGTGTTTATGCCGCTTTACACCCACTTGACACACTAACAGAGAGATATCAATACATAGGTTTTAAGATTATTACTAGTCAGATATATTCTTGTGCGGTGAATCGGGCGTGTTGAGTCCAGTTCTCTGAGCAAGGAGTAGGTCTTGTCTATTACATATTGGGTTTATGGAACGGTATCTGAGCTAATTTGAAACTCTTGTTTTATGTATCACCCCACCTCACCTTTCCCGTTAAGCAGCCATAGTGTGTTTTCTGCATGTGTGACTCTGTTCTGTTTTGTAATTCAGTTCAAGTGTAACGGTTTTTACATTCCCTCTATAAGTGACACCTTATGAGAAGTGTCCTTTTCTGTGTGACTTATTTCACTTAGAATCGTCGTACCTAAATCCACTCATCATGCTGCTACTAGCCTTATGACATTGATTTCATGGCTGAGTGATATTCCATTGTACATAAGGACCACAACTTTTTTATCCATTTTTCGCTTTCCTGGGATATTTAAGGTGGAATGAAGTGGAGGTCCTTGTCAACAGAGCAGCCCTAAACTTTGGGGTGCTTGTGTCTTGCTGATTTTCAATTTTCCCACTTTATACCCCCATGCGTGGAAGTGCCCTATGCTCTCTAAGCTGTGTTTTATAGATGTTTCAGGACACACCGTACCCTTCTCCAGGGTGGCTGTTGGCAATTTACATCCCGCCCATCAGTGTAGCAAGGCTCCCATTTCTCCATGGCCTGTCCTGCATTTCTGGTTTTGACACTTTTTTCAGCATGGCCCTTTTGACCGATGGGAAGTGAGACTTCTTTGTAGCGCTGATTTGCCTTTCCAGGTTGCTTGATTGGCCAAAAAGGGCGTATGCGTTTTTTCCTGAATATATTCAGGAAAAAACGCATACGCCCTTTTTGGCCAAGGGCATCATTGTCAACGTTTTGCTGCTTTTCATGTGCTTTAAAGGCGATTCGAATCTACCTCCTGAAATCTGTTTCCTGCAATTCTGCCTTGATTTCAAATCCTCTTCTTTGCCTTCCCTCAATATATTTGTGGACGAGAGTTATCATTTATAACTCTGCAGGTTTGTGAATTGCAGTGCCCTGAAGCTCCATTTTACAACTCGCTTTTTTGGGAGCTGGCCGCAAAAGCGCAGGATGGCTTCAGGCCCTGTTCTGGTTCCGGGGGGCAGGCTGAGCCTGTGGTTAATTCTTCTTCCTGATGGGAAAATAGAGTGACCTGTGCCTGTCCCAACACCAAGAGCTAGTCTCTCATTGGTTCCCCATCTTCCCGTTCATCCTCAGGACAAATTGCAACCTGTACGGAACAGGAGGTTAAAGGTGCTGATGCTCCAAGTAGGGAGATTGCTAGTAAAGTGGCTGGAATGGCGAACCCGAGCACAAGGAGATGAGAAATGAGGTGCGTTTTAGAAACCTTTCCCCATCACACGGTGTACCATCTTCTGGGTTTCTCATGCATGTTTTCGATGTAGGAAGATGCCCTTGAACCTGGAGATTTGGGACCCATGCGATGGGTAGCACGCAGTATTACTTTAAAGGGTCTGCGTTTGCTCACCCAACCTCACCAAACCTCTCAGCCCCAAGAGTGTCCACCCTTATGTCTCATCCAGCTGTGGGTCTAGATATGGTCAATCCAGGTTGCATCACAGCCCCTGAACGAATTGTGTAAGAATTTCTCTCTCTTTCCCTGTCTTTGTTTCATGGCTTTTTAAAAGTAATTTATTTTTATAATGGGGTTTAGCTGCTTTTCATGGCTGTGTTTATGCCGCTTTACACCCACTTGACACACTAACAGAGAGATATCAATACATAGGTTTTAAGATTATTACTAGTCAGATATATTCTTGTGCGGTGAATCGGGCGTGTTGAGTCCAGTTCTCTGAGCAAGGAGTAGGTCTTGTCTATTACATATTGGGTTTATGGAACGGTATCTGAGCTAATTTGAAACTCTTGTTTTATGTATCACCCCACCTCACCTTTCCCGTTAAGCAGCCATAGTGTGTTTTCTGCATGTGTGACTCTGTTCTGTTTTGTAATTCAGTTCAAGTGTAACGGTTTTTACATTCCCTCTATAAGTGACACCTTATGAGAAGTGTCCTTTTCTGTGTGACTTATTTCACTTAGAATCGTCGTACCTAAATCCACTCATCATGCTGCTACTAGCCTTATGACATTGATTTCATGGCTGAGTGATATTCCATTGTACATAAGGACCACAACTTTTTGATCCATTTTTCGCTTTCCTGGGATATTTAAGGTGGAATGAAGTGGAGGTCCTTGTCAACAGAGCAGCCCTAAACTTTGGGGTGCTTGTGTCTTGCTGATTTTCAATTTTCCCACTTTATACCCCCATGCGTGGAAGTGCCCTATGCTCTCTAAGCTGTGTTTTATAGATGTTTCAGGACACACCGTACCCTTCTCCAGGGTGGCTGTTGGCAACTTACATCCCGCCCATCAGTGTAGCAAGGCTCCCATTTCTCCATGGCCTGTCCTGCATTTCTGGTTTTGACACTTTTTTCAGCATGGCCCTTTTGACCGATGGGAAGTGAGACTTCTTTGTAGCGCTGATTTGCCTTTCCAGGTTGCTTGGTTGGCCAAAAAGGGCGTATGCGTTTTTTCCTGAATATATTCAGGAAAAAACGCATACGCCCTTTTTGGCCAAGGGCATCATTGTCAACGTTTTGCTGCTTTTCATGTGCTTTAAAGGCGATTCGAATCTACCTCCTGAAATCTGTTTCCTGCAATTCTGCCTTGATTTCAAATCCTCTTCTTTGCCTTCCCTCAATATATTTGTGGACGAGAGTTATCATTTATAACTCTGCAGGTTTGTGAATTGCAGTGCCCTGAAGCTCCATTTTACAACTCGCTTTTTTGGGAGCTGGCCGCAAAAGCGCAGGATGGCTTCAGGCCCTGTTCTGGTTCCGGAGGGCAGGCTGAGCCTGTGGTTAATTCTTCTTCCTGATGGGAAAATAGAGTGACCTGTGCCTGTCCCAACACCAAGAGCTAGTCTCTCATTGGTTCCCCATCTTCCCGTTCATCCTCAGGACAAATTGCAACCTGTACGGAACAGGAGGTTAAAGGTGCTGATCCTCCAAGTAGGGAGATTGCTAGTAAAGTGGCTGGAATGGCGAACCCGAGCACAAGGAGATGAGAAATGAGGTGCGTTTTAGAAACCTTTCCCCATCACACGGTGTACCATCTTCTGGGTTTCTCATGCATGTTTTCGATGTAGGAAGATGCCCTTGAACCTGGAGATTTGGGACCCATGCGATGGGTAGCACGCAGTATTACTTTAAAGGGTCTGCGTTTGCTCACCCAACCTCACCAAACCTCTCAGCCCCAAGAGTGTCCACCCTTATGTCTCATCCAGCTGTGGGTCTAGATATGCTCAATCCAGGTTGCATCACAGCCCCTGAACGAATTGTGTAAGAATTTCTCTCTCTTTCCCTGTGTTTGTTTCATGGCTTTTTAAAAGTAATTTATTTTTATAATGGGGTTTAGCTGCTTTTCATGGCTGTGTTTATGCCGCTTTACACCCACTTGACACACTAACAGAGAGATATCAATACATAGGTTTTAAGATTATTACTAGTCAGATATATTCTTGTGCGGTGAATCGGGCGTGTTGAGTCCAGTTCTCTGAGCAAGGAGTAGGTCTTGTCTATTACATATTGGGTTTATGGAACGGTATCTGAGCTAATTTGAAACTCTTGTTTTATGTATCTCCCCACCTCACCTTTCCCGTTAAGCAGCCATAGTGTGTTTTCTGCATGTGTGACTCTGTTCTGTTTTGTAATTCAGTTCAAGTGTAACGGTTTTTACATTCCCTCTATAAGTGACACCTTATGAGAAGTGTCCTTTTCTGTGTGACTTATTTCACTTAGAATCGTCGTACCTAAATCCACTCATCATGCTGCTACTAGCCTTATGACATTGATTTCATGGCTGAGTGATATTCCATTGTACATAAGGACCACAACTTTTTTATCCATTTTTCGCTTTCCTGGGATATTTAAGGTGGAATGAAGTGGAGGTCCTTGTCAACAGAGCAGCCCTAAACTTTGGGGTGCTTGTGTCTTGCTGATTTTCAATTTTCCCACTTTATACCCCCATGCGTGGAAGTGCCCTATGCTCTCTAAGCTGTGTTTTATAGATGTTTCAGGACACACCGTACCCTTCTCCAGAGTGGCTGTTGGCAATTTACATCCCGCCCATCAGTGTAGCAAGGCTCCCATTTCTCCATGGCCTGTCCTGCATTTCTGGTTTTGACACTTTTTTCAGCATGGCCCTTTTGACCGATGGGAAGTGAGACTTCTTTGTAGCGCTGATTTGCCTTTCCAGGTTGCTTGATTGGCCAAAAAGGGCGTATGCGTTTTTTCCTGAATATATTCAGGAAAAAACGCATACGCCCTTTTTGGCCAAGGGCATCATTGTCAACGTTTTGCTGCTTTTCATGTGCTTTAAAGGCGATTCGAATCTACCTCCTGAAATCTGTTTCCTGCAATTCTGCCTTGATTTCAAATCCTCTTCTTTGCCTTCCCTCAATATATTTGTGGACGAGAGTTATCATTTATAACTCTGCAGGTTTGTGAATTGCAGTGCCCTGAAGCTCCATTTTACAACTCGCTTTTTTGGGAGCTGGCCGCAAAAGCGCAGGATGGCTTCAGGCCCTGTTCTGGTTCCGGGGGGCAGGCTGAGCCTGTGGTTAATTCTTCTTCCTGATGGGAAAATAGAGTGACCTGTGCCTGTCCCAACACCAAGAGCTAGTCTCTCATTGGTTCCCCATCTTCCCGTTCATCCTCAGGACAAATTGCAACCTGTACGGAACAGGAGGTTAAAGGTGCTGATGCTCCAAGTAGGGAGATTGCTAGTAAAGTGGCTGGAATGGCGAACCCGAGCACAAGGAGATGAGAAATGAGGTGCGTTTTAGAAACCTTTCCCCATCACACGGTGTACCATCTTCTGGGTTTCTCATGCATGTTTTCGATGTAGGAAGATGCCCTTGAACCTGGAGATTTGGGACCCATGCGATGGGTAGCACGCAGTATTACTTTAAAGGGTCTGCGTTTGCTCACCCAACCTCACCAAACCTCTCAGCCCCAAGAGTGTCCACCCTTATGTCTCATCCAGCTGTGGGTCTAGATATGGTCAATCCAGGTTGCATCACAGCCCCTGAACGAATTGTGTAAGAATTTCTCTCTCTTTCCCTGTCTTTGTTTCATGGCTTTTTAAAAGTAATTTATTTTTATAATGGGGTTTAGCTGCTTTTCATGGCTGTGTTTATGCCGCTTTACACCCACTTGACACACTAACAGAGAGATATCAATACATAGGTTTTAAGATTATTACTAGTCAGATATATTCTTGTGCGGTGAATCGGGCGTGTTGAGTCCAGTTCTCTGAGCAAGGAGTAGGTCTTGTCTATTACATATTGGGTTTATGGAACGGTATCTGAGCTAATTTGAAACTCTTGTTTTATGTATCACCCCACCTCACCTTTCCCGTTAAGCAGCCATAGTGTGTTTTCTGCATGTGTGACTCTGTTCTGTTTTGTAATTCAGTTCAAGTGTAACGGTTTTTACATTCCCTCTATAAGTGACACCTTATGAGAAGTGTCCTTTTCTGTGTGACTTATTTCACTTAGAATCGTCGTACCTAAATCCACTCATCATGCTGCTACTAGCCTTATGACATTGATTTCATGGCTGAGTGATATTCCATTGTCCATAAGGACCACAACTTTTTTATCCATTTTTCGCTTTCCTGGGATATTTAAGGTGGAATGAAGTGGAGGTCCTTGTCAACAGAGCAGCCCTAAACTTTGGTGTGCTTGTGTCTTGCTGATTTTCAATTTTCCCACTTTATACCCCCATGCGTGGAAGTGCCCTATGCTCTCTAAGCTGTGTTTTATAGATGTTTCAGGACACACCGTACCCTTCTCCAGGGTGGCTGTTGGCAATTTACATCCCGCCCATCAGTGTAGCAAGGCTCCCATTTCTCCATGGCCTGTCCTGCATTTCTGGTTTTGACACTTTTTTCAGCATGGCCCTTTTGACCGATGGGAAGTGAGACTTCTTTGTAGCGCTGATTTGCCTTTCCAGGTTGCTTGATTGGCCAAAAAGGGCGTATGCGTTTTTTCCTGAATATATTCAGGAAAAAACGCATACGCCCTTTTTGGCCAAGGGCATCATTGTCAACGTTTTGCTGCTTTTCATGTGCTTTAAAGGCGATTCGAATCTACCTCCTGAAATCTGTTTCCTGCAATTCTGCCTTGATTTCAAATCCTCTTCTTTGCCTTCCCTCAATATATTTGTGGACGAGAGTTATCATTTATAACTCTGCAGGTTTGTGAATTGCAGTGCCCTGAAGCTCCATTTTACAACTCGCTTTTTTGGGAGCTGGCCGCAAAAGCGCAGGATGGCTTCAGGCCCTGTTCTGGTTCCGGGGGGCAGGCTGAGCCTGTGGTTAATTCTTCTTCCTGATGGGAAAATAGAGTGACCTGTGCCTGTCCCAACACCAAGAGCTAGTCTCTCATTGGTTCCCCATCTTCCCGTTCATCCTCAGGACAAATTGCAACCTGTACGGAACAGGAGGTTAAAGGTGCTGATGCTCCAAGTAGGGAGATTGCTAGTAAAGTGGCTGGAATGGCGAACCCGAGCACAAGGAGATGAGAAATGAGGTGCGTTTTAGAAACCTTTCCCCATCACACGGTGTACCATCTTCTGGGTTTCTCATGCATGTTTTCGATGTAGGAAGATGCCCTTGAACCTGGAGATTTGGGACCCATGCGATGGGTAGCACGCAGTATTACTTTAAAGGGTCTGCGTTTGCTCACCCAACCTCACCAAACCTCTCAGCCCCAAGAGTGTCCACCCTTATGTCTCATCCAGCTGTGGGTCTAGATATGGTCAATCCAGGTTGCATCACAGCCCCTGAACGAATTGTGTAAGAATTTCTCTCTCTTTCCCTGTCTTTGTTTCATGGCTTTTTAAAAGTAATTTATTTTTATAATGGGGTTTAGCTGCTTTTCATGGCTGTGTTTATGCCGCTTTACACCCACTTGACACACTAACAGAGAGATATCAATACATAGGTTTTAAGATTATTACTAGTCAGATATATTCTTGTGCGGTGAATCGGGCGTGTTGAGTCCAGTTCTCTGAGCAAGGAGTAGGTCTTGTCTATTACATATTGGGTTTATGGAACGGTATCTGAGCTAATTTGAAACTCTTGTTTTATGTATCACCCCACCTCACCTTTCCCGTTAAGCAGCCATAGTGTGTTTTCTGCATGTGTGACTCTGTTCTGTTTTGTAATTCAGTTCAAGTGTAACGGTTTTTACATTCCCTCTATAAGTGACACCTTATGAGAAGTGTCCTTTTCTGTGTGACTTATTTCACTTAGAATCGTCGTACCTAAATCCACTCATCATGCTGCTACTAGCCTTATGACATTGATTTCATGGCTGAGTGATATTCCATTGTACATAAGGACCACAACTTTTTTATCCATTTTTCGCTTTCCTGGGATATTTAAGGTGGAATGAAGTGGAGGTCCTTGTCAACAGAGCAGCCCTAAACTTTGGGGTGCTTGTGTCTTGCTGATTTTCAATTTTCCCACTTTATACCCCCATGCATGGAAGTGCCCTATGCTCTCTAAGCTGTGTTTTATAGATGTTTCAGGACACACCGTACCCTTCTCCAGCGTGGCTGTTGGCAATTTACATCCCGCCCATCAGTGTAGCAAGGCTCCCATTTCTCCATGGCCTGTCCTGCATTTCTGGTTTTGACACTTTTTTCAGCATGGCCCTTTTGACCGATGGGAAGTGAGACTTCTTTGTAGCGCTGATTTGCCTTTCCAGGTTGCTTGGTTGGCCAAAAAGGGCGTATGCGTTTTTTCCTGAATATATTCAGGAAAAAACGCATACGCCCTTTTTGGCCAAGGGCATCATTGTCAACGTTTTGCTGCTTTTCATGTGCTTTAAAGGCGATTCGAATCTACCTCCTGAAATCTGTTTCCTGCAATTCTGCCTTGATTTCAAATCCTCTTCTTTGCCTTCCCTCAATATATTTGTGGACGAGAGTTATCATTTATAACTCTGCAGGTTTGTGAATTGCAGTGCCCTGAAGCTCCATTTTACAACTCGCTTTCTTGGGAGCTGGCCGCAAAAGCGCAGGATGGCTTCAGGCCCTGTTCTGGTTCCGGGGGGCAGGCTGAGCCTGTGGTTAATTCTTCTTCCTGATGGGAAAATAGAGTGACCTGTGCCTGTCCAAACACCAAGAGCTAGTCTCTCATTGGTTCCCCATCTTCCCGTTCATCCTCAGGACAAATTGCAACCTGTACGGAACAGGAGGTTAAAGGTGCTGATGCTCCAAGTAGGGAGATTGCTAGTAAAGTGGCTGGAATGGCGAACCCGAGCACAAGGAGATGAGAAATGAGGTGCGTTTTAGAAACCTTTCCCCATCACACGGTGTACCATCTTCTGGGTTTCTCATGCGTGTTTTCGATGTAGGAAGATGCCCTTGAACCTGGAGATTTGGGACCCATGCGATGGGTAGCACGCAGTATTACTTTAAAGGGTCTGCGTTTGCTCACCCAACCTCACCAAACCTCTCAGCCCCAAGAGTGTCCACCCTTATGTCTCATCCAGCTGTGGGTCTAGATATGCTCAATCCAGGTTGCATCACAGCCCCTGAACGAATTGTGTAAGAATTTCTCTCTCTTTCCCTGTCTTTGTTTCATGGCTTTTTAAAAGTAATTTATTTTTATAATGGGGTTTAGCTGCTTTTCATGGCTGTGTTTATGCCGCTTTACACCCACTTGACACACTAACAGAGAGATATCAATACATAGGTTTTAAGATTATTACTAGTCAGATATATTCTTGTGCGGTGAATCGGGCGTGTTGAGTCCAGTTCTCTGAGCAAGGAGTAGGTCTTGTCTATTACATATTGGGTTTATGGAACGGTATCTGAGCTAATTTGAAACTCTTGTTTTATGTATCACCCCACCTCACCTTTCCCGTTAAGCAGCCATAGTGTGTTTTCTGCATGTGTGACTCTGTTCTGTTTTGTAATTCAGTTCAAGTGTAACGGTTTTTACATTCCCTCTATAAGTGACACCTTATGAGAAGTGTCCTTTTCTGTGTGACTTATTTCACTTAGAATCGTCGTACCTAAATCCACTCATCATGCTGCTACTAGCCTTATGACATTGATTTCATGGCTGAGTGATATTCCATTGTACATAAGGACCACAACTTTTTTATCCATTTTTCGCTTTCCTGGGATATTTAAGGTGGAATGAAGTGGAGGTCCTTGTCAACAGAGCAGCCCTAAACTTTGGGGTGCTTGTGTCTTGCTGATTTTCAATTTTCCCACTTTATACCCCCATGCATGGAAGTGCCCTATGCTCTCTAAGCTGTGTTTTATAGATGTTTCAGGACACACCGTACCCTTCTCCAGCGTGGCTGTTGGCAATTTACATCCCGCCCATCAGTGTAGCAAGGCTCCCATTTCTCCATGGCCTGTCCTGCATTTCTGGTTTTGACACTTTTTTCAGCATGGCCCTTTTGACCGATGGGAAGTGAGACTTCTTTGTAGCGCTGATTTGCCTTTCCAGGTTGCTTGGTTGGCCAAAAAGGGCGTATGCGTTTTTTCCTGAATATATTCAGGAAAAAACGCATACGCCCTTTTTGGCCAAGGGCATCATTGTCAACGTTTTGCTGCTTTTCATGTGCTTTAAAGGCGATTCGAATCTACCTCCTGAAATCTGTTTCCTGCAATTCTGCCTTGATTTCAAATCCTCTTCTTTGCCTTCCCTCAATATATTTGTGGACGAGAGTTATCATTTATAACTCTGCAGGTTTGTGAATTGCAGTGCCCTGAAGCTCCATTTTACAACTCGCTTTCTTGGGAGCTGGCCGCAAAAGCGCAGGATGGCTTCAGGCCCTGTTCTGGTTCCGGGGGGCAGGCTGAGCCTGTGGTTAATTCTTCTTCCTGATGGGAAAATAGAGTGACCTGTGCCTGTCCAAACACCAAGAGCTAGTCTCTCATTGGTTCCCCATCTTCCCGTTCATCCTCAGGACAAATTGCAACCTGTACGGAACAGGAGGTTAAAGGTGCTGATGCTCCAAGTAGGGAGATTGCTAGTAAAGTGGCTGGAATGGCGAACCCGAGCACAAGGAGATGAGAAATGAGGTGCGTTTTAGAAACCTTTCCCCATCACACGGTGTACCATCTTCTGGGTTTCTCATGCGTGTTTTCGATGTAGGAAGATGCCCTTGAACCTGGAGATTTGGGACCCATGCGATGGGTAGCACGCAGTATTACTTTAAAGGGTCTGCGTTTGCTCACCCAACCTCACCAAACCTCTCAGCCCCAAGAGTGTCCACCCTTATGTCTCATCCAGCTGTGGGTCTAGATATGCTCAATCCAGGTTGCATCACAGCCCCTGAACGAATTGTGTAAGAATTTCTCTCTCTTTCCCTGTCTTTGTTTCATGGCTTTTTAAAAGTAATTTATTTTTATAATGGGGTTTAGCTGCTTTTCATGGCTGTGTTTATGCCGCTTTACACCCACTTGACACACTAACAGAGAGATATCAATACATAGGTTTTAAGATTATTACTAGTCAGATATATTCTTGTGCGGTGAATCGGGCGTGTTGAGTCCAGTTCTCTGAGCAAGGAGTAGGTCTTGTCTATTACATATTGGGTTTATGGAACGGTATCTGAGCTAATTTGAAACTCTTGTTTTATGTATCACCCCACCTCACCTTTCCCGTTAAGCAGCCATAGTGTGTTTTCTGCATGTGTGACTCTGTTCTGTTTTGTAATTCAGTTCAAGTGTAACGGTTTTTACATTCCCTCTATAAGTGACACCTTATGAGAAGTGTCCTTTTCTGTGTGACTTATTTCACTTAGAATCGTCGTACCTAAATCCACTCATCATGCTGCTACTAGCCTTATGACATTGATTTCATGGCTGAGTGATATTCCATTGTCCATAAGGACCACAACTTTTTTATCCATTTTTCGCTTTCCTGGGATATTTAAGGTGGAATGAAGTGGAGGTCCTTGTCAACAGAGCAGCCCTAAACTTTGGTGTGCTTGTGTCTTGCTGATTTTCAATTTTCCCACTTTATACCCCCATGCGTGGAAGTGCCCTATGCTCTCTAAGCTGTGTTTTATAGATGTTTCAGGACACACCGTACCCTTCTCCAGGGTGGCTGTTGGCAATTTACATCCCGCCCATCAGTGTAGCAAGGCTCCCATTTCTCCATGGCCTGTCCTGCATTTCTGGTTTTGACACTTTTTTCAGCATGGCCCTTTTGACCGATGGGAAGTGAGACTTCTTTGTAGCGCTGATTTACCTTTCCAGGTTGCTTGGTTGGCCAAAAAGGGCGTATGCGTTTTTTCCTGAATATATTCAGGAAAAAACGCATACGCCCTTTTTGGCCAAGGGCATCATTGTCAACGTTTTGCCGCTTTTCATGTGCTTTAAAGGCGATTCGAATCTACCTCCTGAAATCTGTTTCCTGCAATTCTGCCTTGATTTCAAATCCTCTTCTTTGCCTTTCCTCAATATATTTGTCGACGAGAGTTATCATTTATAACTCTGCAGGTTTGTGAATTGCAGTGCCCTGAAGCTCCATTTTACAACTCGCTTTTTTGGGAGCTGGCCGCAAAAGCGCAGGATGGCTTCAGGCCCTGTTCTGGTTCCGGGGGGCAGGCTGAGCCTGTGGTTAATTCTTCTTCCTGATGGGAAAATAGAGTGACCTGTGCCTGTCCCAACACCAAGAGCTAGTCTCTCATTGGTTCCCCGTCTTCCCGTTCATCCTCAGGACAAATTGCAACCTGTACGGAACAGGAGGTTAAAGGTGCTGATGCTCCAAGTAGGGAGATTGCTAGTAAAGTGGCTGGAATGGCGAACCCGAGCACAAGGAGATGAGAAATGAGGTGCGTTTTAGAAACCTTTCCCCATCACACCGTGTACCATCTTCTGGGTTTCTCATGCATGTTTTCGATATAGGAAAATGCCCTTGAACCTGGAGATTTGGGACCCATGCGATGGGTAGCACGCAGTATTACTTTAAAGGGTCTGCGTTTGCTCACCCAACCTCACCAAACCTCTCAGCCCCAAGAGTGTCCACCCTTATGTCTCATCCAGCTGTGGGTCTAGATATGGTCAATCCAGGTTGCATCACAGCCCCTGAACGAATTGTGTAAGAATTTCTCTCTCTTTCCCTGTCTTTGTTTCATGGCTTTTTAAAAGTAATTTATTTTTATAATGGGGTTTAGCTGCTTTTCATGGCTGTGTTTATGCCGCTTTACACCCACTTGACACACTAACAGAGAGATATCAATACATAGGTTTTAAGATTATTACTAGTCAGATATATTCTTGTGCGGTGAATCGGGCGTGTTGAGTCCAGTTCTCTGAGCAGGGAGTAGGTCTTGTCTATTACATATTGGGTTTCTGGAACGGTATCTGAGCTAATTTGTAACCTTTGTTTTATGTATCCCCTCACCTCACCTTTCCCGTTAAGCAGCCATAGTGTGTTTTCTGCATGTGTGACTCTGTTCTCTTTTGTAATTCAGTTCAAGTGTAACGGTTTTTACATTCCCTCTATAAGTGACACCTTATGAGAAGTGTCCTTTTCTGTGTGACTTATTTCACTTAGAATCGTCGTACCTAAATCCACTCATCATGCTGCTACTAGCCTTATGACATTGATTTCATGGCTGAGTGATATTCCATTGTACATAAGGACCACAACTTTTTTATCCATTTTTCGCTTTCCTGGGATATTTAAGGTGGAATGAAGTGGACGTCCTTGTCAACAGAGCAGCCCTAAACTTTGGTTTGCTTGTGTCTTGCTGATTTTCAATTTTCCCACTTTATACCCCCATGCGTGGAAGTGCCCTATGCTCTCTAAGCTGTGTTTTATAGATGTTTCAGGACACACCGTACCCTTCTCCAGAGTGGCTGTTGGCAATTTACATCCCGCCCATCAGTGTAGCAAGGCTCCCATTTCTCCATGGCCTGTCCTGCATTTCTGGTTTTGACACTTTTTTCAGCATGGCCCTTTTGACCGATGGGAAGTGAGACTTCTTTGTAGCTCTGATTTGCCTTTCCAGATTGCTTGGTTGGCCAAAAAGGGCGTATGCGTTTTTTCCTGAATATATTCAGGAAAAAACGCATACGCCCTTTTTGGCCAAGGGCATCATTGTCAACGTTTTGCTGCTTTTCATGTGCTTTAAAGGCGATTCGAATCTACCTCCTGAAATCTGTTTCCTGCAATTCTGCCTTGATTTCAAATCCTCTTCTTTGCCTTCCCTCAATATATTTGTGGACGAGAGTTATCATTTATAACTCTGCAGGTTTGTGAATTGCAGTGCCCTGAAGCTCCATTTTACAACTCGCTTTTTTGGGAGCTGGCCGCAAAAGCGCAGGATGGCTTCAGGCCCTGTTCTGGTTCCGGGGGGCAGGCTGAGCCTGTGGTTAATTCTTCTTCCTGATGGGAAAATAGAGTGACCTGTGCCTGTCCCAACACCAAGAGCTAGTCTCTCATTGGTTCCCCATCTTCCCGTTCATCCTCAGGACAAATTGCAACCTGTACGGAACAGGAGGTTAAAGGTGCTGATGCTCCAAGTAGGGAGATTGCTAGTAAAGTGGCTGGAATGGCGAACCCGAGCACAAGGAGATGAGAAATGAGGTGCGTTTTAGAAACCTTTCCCCATCACACGGTGTACCATCTTCTGGGTTTCTCATGCATGTTTTCGATGTAGGAAGATGCCCTTGAACCTGGAGATTTGGGACCCATGCGATGGGTAGCACGCAGTATTACTTTAAAGGGTCTGCGTTTGCTCACCCAACCTCACCAAACCTCTCAGCCCCAAGAGTGTCCACCCTTATGTCTCATCCAGCTGTGGGTCTAGATATGGTCAATCCAGGTTGCATCACAGCCCCTGAACGAATTGTGTAAGAATTTCTCTCTCTTTCCCTGTCTTTGTTTCATGGCTTTTTAAAAGTAATTTATTTTTATAATGGGGTTTAGCTGCTTTTCATGGCTGTGTTTATGCCGCTTTACACCCACTTGACACACTAACAGAGAGATATCAATACATAGGTTTTAAGATTATTACTAGTCAGATATATTCTTGTGCGGTGAATCGGGCGTGTTGAGTCCAGTTCTCTGAGCAAGGAGTAGGTCTTGTCTATTACATATTGGGTTTATGGAACGGTATCTGAGCTAATTTGAAACTCTTGTTTTATGTATCACCCCACCTCACCTTTCCCGTTAAGCAGCCATAGTGTGTTTTCTGCATGTGTGACTCTGTTCTGTTTTGTAATTCAGTTCAAGTGTAACGGTTTTTACATTCCCTCTATAAGTGACACCTTATGAGAAGTGTCCTTTTCTGTGTGACTTATTTCACTTAGAATCGTCTTACCTAAATCCACTCATCATGCTGCTACTAGCCTTATGACATTGATTTCATGGCTGAGTGATATTCCATTGTACATAAGGACCACAACTTTTTTATCCATTTTTCGCTTTCCTGGGATATTTAAGGTGGAATGAAGTGGAGGTCTTTGTCAACAGAGCAGCCCTAAACTTTGGGGTGCTTGTGTCTTGCTGATTTTCAATTTTCCCACTTTATACCCCCATGCGTGGAAGTGCCCTATGCTCTCTAAGCTGTGTTTTATAGATGTTTCAGGACACACCGTACCCTTCTCCAGAGTGGCTGTTGGCAATTTACATCCCGCCCATCAGTGTAGCAAGGCTCCCATTTCTCCATGGCCTGTCCTGCATTTCTGGTTTTGACACTTTTTTCAGCATGGTCCTTTTGACCGATGGGAAGTGAGACTTCTTTGTAGCGCTGATTTGCCTTTCCAGATTGCTTGGTTGGCCAAAAAGGGCGTATGCGTTTTTTCCTGAATATATTCAGGAAAAAACGCATACGCCCTTTTTGGCCAAGGGCATCATTGTCAACGTTTTGCTGCTTTTCATGTGCTTTAAAGGCGATTAGAATCTACCTCCTGAAATCTGTTTCCTGCAATTCTGCCTTGATTTCAAATCCTCTTCTTTGCCTTCCCTCAATATATTTGTGGACGAGAGTTATCATTTATAACTCTGCAGGTTTGTGAATTGCAGTGCCCTGAAGCTCCATTTTACAACTCGCTTTTTTGGGAGCTGGCCGCAAAAGCGCAGGATGGCTTCAGGCCCTGTTCTGGTTCCGGGGGGCAGGCTGAGCCTGTGGTTAATTCTTCTTCCTGATGGGAAAATAGAGTGACCTGTGCCTGTCCCAACACCAAGAGCTAGTCTCTCATTGGTTCCCTGTCTTCCCGTTCATCCTCAGGACAAATTGCAACCTGTATGGAACAGGAGGTTAAAGGTGCTGATGCTCCAAGTAGGGAGATTGCTAGTAAAGTGGCTGGAATGGCGAACCCGAGCACAAGGAGATGAGAAATGAGGTGCGTTTTAGAAACCTTTCCCCATCACACGGTGTACCATCTTCTGGGTTTCTCATGCATGTTTTCGATGTAGGAAGATGCCCTTGAACCTGGAGATTTGGGACCCATGCGATGGGTAGCACACAGTATTACTTTAAAGGGTCTGCGTTTGCTCACCCAACCTCCCCAAACCTCTCAGCCCCAAGAGTGTCCACCCTTATGTCTCATCCAGCTGTGGGTCTAGATATGGTCAATCCAGGTTGCATCACAGCCCCTGAACAAATTGTGTAAGAATTTCTCTCTCTTTCCCTGTCTTTGTTTCATGGCTTTTTAAAAGTAATTTATTTTTATAATGGGGTTTAGCTGCTTTTCATGGCTGTGTTTATGCCGCTTTACACCCACTTGACACCCTAACAGAGAGATATCAATACATAGGTTTTAAGATTATTACTAGTCAGATATATTCTTGTGCGGTGAATCGGGCGTGTTGAGTCCAGTTCTCTGAGCAAGGAGTAGCTCTTGTCTATTACATATTGGGTTTATGGAACGGTATCTGAGCTAATTTGAAAATCTTGTTTTATGTATCATCCCACCTCACCTTTCCCGTTAAGCAGCCTTAGTGTGTTTTCTGCATGTGTGACTCTGTTCTGTTTTGTAATTCAGTTCAAGTGTAACGGTTTTTACATTCCCTCTATAAGTGACACCTTATGAGAAGTGTCCTTTTCTGTGTGACTTATTTCACTTAGAATCATCGTACCTAAATCCACTCATCATGCTGCTACTAGCCTTATGACATTGATTTCATGGCTGAGTGATATTCCATTGTACATAAGGACCACAACTTTTTTATCCATTTTTCGCTTTCCTGGGATATTTAAGGTGGAATGAAGTGGACGTCCTTGTCAACAGAGCAGCCCTAAACTTTGGTTTGCTTGTGTCTTGCTGATTTTCAATTTTCCCACTTTATACCCCCATGCGTGGAAGTGCCCTATGCTCTCTAAGCTGTGTTTTATAGATGTTTCAGGACACACCGTACCCTTCTCCAGAGTGGCTGTTGGCAATTTACATCCCGCCCATCAGTGTAGCAAGGCTCCCATTTCTCCATGGCCTGTCCTGCATTTCTGGTTTTGACACTTTTTTCAGCATGGCCCTTTTGACCGATGGGAAGTGAGACTTCTTTGTAGCGCTGATTTGCCTTTCCAGATTGCTTGGTTGGCCAAAAAGGGCGTATGCGTTTTTTCCTGAATATATTCAGGAAAAAACGCATACGCCCTTTTTGGCCAAGGGCATCATTGTCAACGTTTTGCTGCTTTTCATGTGCTTTAAAGGCGATTCGAATCTACCTCCTGAAATCTGTTTCCTGCAATTCTGCCTTGATTTCAAATCCTCTTCTTTGCCTTCCCTCAATATATTTGTGGACGAGAGTTATCATTTATAACTCTGCAGGTTTGTGAATTGCAGTGCCCTGAACCTCCATTTTACAACTCGCTTTTTTGGGAGCTGGCCGCAAAAGCGCAGGATGGCTTCAGGCCCTGTTCTGGTTCCGGGGGGCAGGCTGAGCCTGTGGTTAATTCTTCTTCCTGATGGGAAAATAGAGTGACCTGTGCCTGTCCCAACACCAAGAGCTAGTCTCTCATTGGTTCCCCATCTTCCCGTTCATCCTCAGGACAAATTGCAACCTGTACGGAACAGGAGGTTAAAGGTGCTGATGCTCCAAGTAGGGAGATTGCTAGTAAAGTGGCTGGAATGGCGAACCCGAGCACAAGGAGATGAGAAATGAGGTGCGTTTTAGAAACCTTTCCCCATCACACGGTGTACCATCTTCTGGGTTTCTCATGCATGTTTTCGATGTAGGAAGATGCCCTTGAACCTGGAGATTTGGGACCCATGCGATGGGTAGCACGCAGTATTACTTTAAAGGGTCTGCGTTTGCTCACCCAACCTCACCAAACCTCTCAGCCCCAAGAGTGTCCACCCTTATGTCTCATCCAGCTGTGGGTCTAGATATGGTCAATCCAGGTTGCATCACAGCCCCTGAACGAATTGTGTAAGAATTTCTCTCTCTTTCCCTGTCTTTGTTTCATGGCTTTTTAAAAGTAATTTATTTTTATAATGGGGTTTAGCTGCTTTTCATGGCTGTGTTTATGCCGCTTTACACCCACTTGACACACTAACAGAGAGATATCAATACATAGGTTTTAAGATTATTACTAGTCAGATATATTCTTGTGCGGTGAATCGGGCGTGTTGAGTCCAGTTCTCTGAGCAAGGAGTAGGTCTTGTCTATTACATATTGGGTTTATGGAACGGTATCTGAGCTAATTTGAAACTCTTGTTTTATGTATCACCCCACCTCACCTTTCCCGTTAAGCAGCCATAGTGTGTTTTCTGCATGTGTGACTCTGTTCTGTTTTGTAATTCAGTTCAAGTGTAACGGTTTTTACATTCCCTCTATAAGTGACACCTTATGAGAAGTGTCCTTTTCTGTGTGACTTATTTCACTTAGAATCGTCGTACCTAAATCCACTCATCATGCTGCTACTAGCCTTATGACATTGATTTCATGGCTGAGTGATATTCCATTGTACATAAGGACCACAACTTTTTTATCCATTTTTCGCTTTCCTGGGATATTTAAGGTGGAATGAAGTGGAGGTCTTTGTCAACAGAGCAGCCCTAAACTTTGGGGTGCTTGTGTCTTGCTGATTTTCAATTTTCCCACTTTATACCCCCATGCGTGGAAGTGCCCTATGCTCTCTAAGCTGTGTTTTATAGATGTTTCAGGACACACCGTACCCTTCTCCAGAGTGGCTGTTGGCAATTTACATCCCGCCCATCAGTGTAGCAAGGCTCCCATTTCTCCATGGCCTGTCCTGCATTTCTGGTTTTGACACTTTTTTCAGCATGGCCCTTTTGACCGATGGGAAGTGAGACTTCTTTGTAGCGCTGATTTGCCTTTCCAGATTGCTTGGTTGGCCAAAAAGGGCGTATGCGTTTTTTCCTGAATATATTCAGGAAAAAACGCATACGCCCTTTTTGGCCAAGGGCATCATTGTCAACGTTTTGCTGCTTTTCATGTGCTTTAAAGGCGATTAGAATCTACCTCCTGAAATCTGTTTCCTGCAATTCTGCCTTGATTTCAAATCCTCTTCTTTGCCTTCCCTCAATATATTTGTGGACGAGAGTTATCATTTATAACTCTGCAGGTTTGTGAATTGCAGTGCCCTGAAGCTCCATTTTACAACTCGCTTTTTTGGGAGCTGGCCGCAAAAGCGCAGGATGGCTTCAGGCCCTGTTCTGGTTCCGGGGGGCAGGCTGAGCCTGTGGTTAATTCTTCTTCCTGATGGGAAAATAGAGTGACCTGTGCCTGTCCCAACACCAAGAGCTAGTCTCTCATTGGTTCCCTGTCTTCCCGTTCATCCTCAGGACAAATTGCAACCTGTATGGAACAGGAGGTTAAAGGTGCTGATGCTCCAAGTAGGGAGATTGCTAGTAAAGTGGCTGGAATGGCGAACCCGAGCACAAGGAGATGAGAAATGAGGTGCGTTTTAGAAACCTTTCCCCATCACACGGTGTACCATCTTCTGGGTTTCTCATGCATGTTTTCGATGTAGGAAAATGCCCTTGAACCTGGAGATTTGCGACCCATGCGATGGGTAGCACGCAGTATTACTTTAAAGGGTCTGCGTTTGCTCACCCAACCTCACCAAACCTCTCAGCCGCAAGAGTGTCCACCCTTATGTCTCATCCAGCTGTGGGTCTAGATATGGTCAATCCAGGTTGCATCACAGCCCCTGAACGACTTGTGTAAGAATTTCTCTCTCTTTCACTGTCTTTGTTTCATGGCTTTTTAAAAGTAATTTATTTTTATAATGGGGTTTAGCTGCTTTTCATGGCTGTGTTTATGCCGCTTTACACCCACTTGACACACTAACAGAGAGATATCAATACATAGGTTTTAAGATTATTACTAGTCAGATATATTCTTGTGCGGTGAGTCGGGCATGTTGAGTCCAGTTCTCTGAGCAGGGAATAGGTCTTGTCTATTACATATTGGGTTTATGGAACGGTATCTGAGCTAATTTGAAACTCTTGTTTTATGTATCCCCCCACCTCACCTTTCCCGTTAAGCAGCCATAGTGTGTTTTCTGCATGTGTGACTCTGTTCTGTTTTGTAATTCAGTTCAAGTGTAACGGTTTTTACATTCCCTCTATAAGTGAAACCTTATGAGAAGTGTCCTTTTCTGTGTGACTTATTTCACTTAGAATCGTCGTACCTAAATCCTCTCATCATGCTGCTACTAGCCTTATGACATTGATTTCATGGCTGAGTGATATTCCATTGTACATAAGGACCACAACTTTTTTATCCATTTTTCGCTTTCCTGGGATATTTAAGGTGGAATGAAGTGGAGGTCCTTGTCAACAGAGCAGCTCTAAACTTTGGGGTGCTTGTGTCTTGCTGATTTTCAATTTTCCCACTTTATACCGCCATGCGTGGAAGTGCCCTATGCTCTCTAAGCTGTGTTTTTTAGATGTTTCAGGACACACCGTACACTTCTCCAGAGTGGCTGTTGGCAATTTACATCCCGCCCATCTGTGTAGCAAGGCTCCCATTTCTCCATGGCCTGTCCTGCATTTCTGGTTTTGACACTTTTTTCAGCATGGCCCTTTTGACCGATGGGAAGCGAGACTTCTTTGTAGCGCTGATTTGCCTTTCCAGGTTGCTTGGTTCGCCAAAAAGGGCGTATGCGTTTTTTCCTGAATATATTCAGGAAAAAACGCATACGCCCTTTTTGGCCAAGGGCATCATTGTCAACGTTTTGCCGCTTTTCATGTGCTTTAAAGGCGATTCGAATCTACCTCCTGAAATCTGTTTCCTGCAATTCTGCCTTGATTTCAAATCCTCTTCTTTGCCTTCCCTCAATATATTTGTGGACGAGAGTTATCATTTATAACTCAGCAGATTTGTGAATTGCAGTGCCCTGAAGCTCCATTTTACAACTCGCTTTTTTGGGAGCTGGCCGCAAAAGCGCAGGATGGCTTCAGGCCCTGTTCTGGTTCCGGGGGGCAGGCTGAGCCTGTGGTTAATTCTTCTTCCTGATGGGAAAATAGAGTGACCTGTGCCAGTCCCAACACCAAGAGCTAGTCTCTCATTGGTTCCCCGTCTTACCGTTCATCCTCAGGACAAATTGCAACCTGTACGGAACAGGAGGTTAAAGGTGCTGATGCTCCAAGTAGGGAGATTGCTAGTAAAGTGGCTGGAATGGCGAACCCGAGCACAAGGAGATGAGAAATGAGGTGCGTTTTAGAAACCTTTCCCCATCACACGCTGTACCATCTTCTGGGTTTCTCATGCATGTTTTCGATGTAGGAAGATGCCCTTGAACCTGGAGATTTGGGACCCATGCGATGGGTAGCACGCAGTATTACTTTAAAGGGTCTGCGTTTGCTCACCCAACCTCACCAAACCTCTCAGCCGCAAGAGTGTTCCACCCTTATGTCTCATCCAGCTGTGGGTCTAGATATGGTCAATCCAGGTTGCATCACAGCCCCTGAACGAATTGTGTAAGAATTTCTCTCTCTTTCCCTGTCTTTGTTTCATGGGTTTTTGAAAGTAATTTATTTTTATAATGGGGATTAGCTGCTTTTCACGGCTGTGTTTATGCTGCTTTACACCCACTTGACACACTAACAGAGAGATATCAATACATAGGTTTTAAGATTATTCCTAGTCAGATATATTCTTCTGCGATGAATCGGGCGTGTTGAGTCCAGTTCTCTGAGCAGGGAGTAGGTCTTGTCTATTACATATTGGGTTTATTGAACGGTATCTGAGCTAATTTGAAACTCATGTTTTATGTATCACCCCACCTCACCTTTCCCGTTAAGCAGCCATAGTGTGTTTTCTGCATGTGTGACTCTGTTCTGTTTTGTAATTCAGTTCAAGTGTAACGGTTTTTACATTCCCTCTATAAGTGACACCTTATGAAAAGTGTCCTTTTCTGTGTGACTTATTTCACTTAGAATCACCGTACCTAAATCCACTCATCATGCTGCTACTAGCCTTATGACATTGATTTCATGGCTGAGTGATATTCCATTGTACATAAGGACCACAACTTTTTTATCCATTTTTCGCTTTCCTGGGATATTTAAGGTGGAATGAAGTGGACGTCCTTGTCAACAGAGCAGCCCTAAACTTTGGGGTGCTTGTGTCTTGCTGATTTTCAATTTTCCCACTTTATACCCCCATGCATGGAAGTGCCCTATGCTCTCTAAGCTGTGTTTTATAGATGTTTCAGGACACACCGTACCCTTCTCCAGCGTGGCTGTTGGCAATTTACATCCCGCCCATCAGTGTAGCAAGGCTCCCATTTCTCCATGGCCTGTCCTGCATTTCTGGTTTTGACACTTTTTTCAGCATGGCCCTTTTGACCGATGGGAAGCGAGACTTCTTTGTAGCGCTGATTTGCCTTTCCAGGTTGCTTGGTTGGCCAAAAAGGGCGTATGCGTTTTTTCCTGAATATATTCAGGAAAAAACGCATACGCCCTTTTTGGCCAAGGGCATCATTGTCAACGTTTTGCCGCTTTTCATGTGCTTTAAAGGCGATTCGAATCTACCTCCTGAAATCTGTTTCCTGCAATTCTGCCTTGATTTCAAATCCTCTTCTTTGCCTTCCCTCAATATATTTGTGGACGAGAGTTATCATTTATAACTCAGAAGGTTTGTGAATTGCAGTGCCCTGAAGCTCCATTTTACAACTCGCTTTTTTGGGAGCTGGCCGCAAAAGCGCAGGATGGCTTCAGGCCCTGTTCTGGTTCCGGGGGGCAGGCTGAGCCTGTGGTTAATTCTTCTTCCTGATGGGAAAATACAGTGACCTGTGCCAGTCCCAACACCAAGAGCTAGTCTCTCATTGGTTCCCCGTGTTTCCGTTCATCCTCAGGACAAATTGCAACCTGTACGGAACAGGAGGTTAAAGGTGCTGATGCTCCAAGTAGGGAGATTGCTAGTAAAGTGGCTGGAATGGCGAACCCGAGCACAAGGAGATGAGAAATGAGGTGCGTTTTAGAAACCTTTCCCCATCACACGGTGTACCATCTTCTGGGTTTCTCATGCATGTTTTCGATGTAGGAAGATGCCCTTGAACCTGGAGATTTGGGACCCATGCGATGGGTAGCACGCAGTATTACTTTAAAGGGTCTGCGTTTGCTCACCCAACCTCACCAAACCTCTCAGCCGCAAGAGTGTTCCACCCTTATGTCTCATCCAGCTGTGGGTCTAGATATGGTCAATCCAGGTTGCATCACAGCCCCTGAACGAATTGTGTAAGAATTTCTCTCTCTTTCCCTGTCTTTGTTTCATGGGTTTTTGAAAGTAATTTATTTTTATAATGGGGATTAGCTGCTTTTCACGGCTGTGTTTATGCTGCTTTACACCCACTTGACACACTAACAGAGAGATATCAATACATAGGTTTTAAGATTATTCCTAGTCAGATATATTCTTGTGCGATGAATCGGGCGTGTTGAGTCCAGTTCTCTGAGCAGGGAGTAGGTCTTGTCTATTACATATTGGGTTTATGGAACGGTATCTGAGCTAATTTGAAACTCTTGTTTTATGTATCACCCCACCTCACCTTTCCCGTTAAGCAGCCTTAGTGTGTTTTCTGCATGTGTGACTCTGTTCTGTTTTGTAATTCAGTTCAAGTGTAACGGTTTTTACATTCCCTCTATAAGTGACACCTTATGAGAAGTGTCCTTTTCTGTGTGACTTATTTCACTTAGAATCATCGTACCTAAATCCACTCATCATGCTGCTACTAGCCTTATGACATTGATTTCATGGCTGAGTGATATTCCATTGTACATAAGGACCACAACTTTTTTATCCATTTTTCGCTTTCCTGGGATATTTAAGGTGGAATGAAGTGGACGTCCTTGTCAACAGAGCAGCCCTAAACTTTGGTTTGCTTGTGTCTTGCTGATTTTCAATTTTCCCACTTTATACCCCCATGCGTGGAAGTGCCCTATGCTCTCTAAGCTGTGTTTTATAGATGTTTCAGGACACACCGTACCCTTCTCCAGAGTGGCTGTTGGCAATTTACATCCCGCCCATCAGTGTAGCAAGGCTCCCATTTCTCCATGGCCTGTCCTGCATTTCTGGTTTTGACACTTTTTTCAGCATGGCCCTTTTGACCGATGGGAAGTGAGACTTCTTTGTAGCGCTGATTTGCCTTTCCAGATTGCTTGGTTGGCCAAAAAGGGCGTATGCGTTTTTTCCTGAATATATTCAGGAAAAAACGCATACGCCCTTTTTGGCCAAGGGCATCATTGTCAACGTTTTGCTGCTTTTCATGTGCTTTAAAGGCGATTCGAATCTACCTCCTGAAATCTGTTTCCTGCAATTCTGCCTTGATTTCAAATCCTCTTCTTTGCCTTCCCTCAATATATTTGTGGACGAGAGTTATCATTTATAACTCTGCAGGTTTGTGAATTGCAGTGCCCTGAAGCTCCATTTTACAACTCGCTTTTTTGGGAGCTGGCCGCAAAAGCGCAGGATGGCTTCAGGCCCTGTTCTGGTTCCGGGGGGCAGGCTGAGCCTGTGGTTAATTCTTCTTCCTGATGGGAAAATAGAGTGACCTGTGCCTGTCCCAACACCAAGAGCTAGTCTCTCATTGGTTCCCCATCTTCCCGTTCATCCTCAGGACAAATTGCAACCTGTACGGAACAGGAGGTTAAAGGTGCTGATGCTCCAAGTAGGGAGATTGCTAGTAAAGTGGCTGGAATGGCGAACCCGAGCACAAGGAGATGAGAAATGAGGTGCGTTTTAGAAACCTTTCCCCATCACACGGTGTACCATCTTCTGGGTTTCTCATGCATGTTTTCGATGTAGGAAGATGCCCTTGAACCTGGAGATTTGGGACCCATGCGATGGGTAGCACGCAGTATTACTTTAAAGGGTCTGCGTTTGCTCACCCAACCTCACCAAACCTCTCAGCCCCAAGAGTGTCCACCCTTATGTCTCATCCAGCTGTGGGTCTAGATATGGTCAATCCAGGTTGCATCACAGCCCCTGAACGAATTGTGTAAGAATTTCTCTCTCTTTCCCTGTCTTTGTTTCATGGCTTTTTAAAAGTAATTTATTTTTATAATGGGGTTTAGCTGCTTTTCATGGCTGTGTTTATGCCGCTTTACACCCACTTGACACACTAACAGAGAGATATCAATACATAGGTTTTAAGATTATTACTAGTCAGATATATTCTTGTGCGGTGAATCGGGCGTGTTGAGTCCAGTTCTCTGAGCAAGGAGTAGGTCTTGTCTATTACATATTGGGTTTATGGAACGGTATCTGAGCTAATTTGAAACTCTTGTTTTATGTATCACCCCACCTCACCTTTCCCGTTAAGCAGCCATAGTGTGTTTTCTGCATGTGTGACTCTGTTCTGTTTTGTAATTCAGTTCAAGTGTAACGGTTTTTACATTCCCTCTATAAGTGACACCTTATGAGAAGTGTCCTTTTCTGTGTGACTTATTTCACTTAGAATCGTCGTACCTAAATCCACTCATCATGCTGCTACTAGCCTTATGACATTGATTTCATGGCTGAGTGATATTCCATTGTACATAAGGACCACAACTTTTTTATCCATTTTTCGCTTTCCTGGGATATTTAAGGTGGAATGAAGTGGAGGTCTTTGTCAACAGAGCAGCCCTAAACTTTGGGGTGCTTGTGTCTTGCTGATTTTCAATTTTCCCACTTTATACCCCCATGCGTGGAAGTGCCCTATGCTCTCTAAGCTGTGTTTTATAGATGTTTCAGGACACACCGTACCCTTCTCCAGAGTGGCTGTTGGCAATTTACATCCCGCCCATCAGTGTAGCAAGGCTCCCATTTCTCCATGGCCTGTCCTGCATTTCTGGTTTTGACACTTTTTTCAGCATGGCCCTTTTGACCGATGGGAAGTGAGACTTCTTTGTAGCGCTGATTTGCCTTTGCAGATTGCTTGGTTGGCCAAAAAGGGCGTATGCGTTTTTTCCTGAATATATTCAGGAAAAAACGCATACGCCCTTTTTGGCCAAGGGCATCATTGTCAACGTTTTGCTGCTTTTCATGTGCTTTAAAGGCGATTAGAATCTACCTCCTGAAATCTGTTTCCTGCAATTCTGCCTTGATTTCAAATCCTCTTCTTTGCCTTCCCTCAATATATTTGTGGACGAGAGTTATCATTTATAACTCTGCAGGTTTGTGAATTGCAGTGCCCTGAAGCTCCATTTTACAACTCGCTTTTTTGGGAGCTGGCCGCAAAAGCGCAGGATGGCTTCAGGCCCTGTTCTGGTTCCGGGGGGCAGGCTGAGCCTGTGGTTAATTCTTCTTCCTGATGGGAAAATAGAGTGACCTGTGCCTGTCCCAACACCAAGAGCTAGTCTCTCATTGGTTCCCTGTCTTCCCGTTCATCCTCAGGACAAATTGCAACCTGTATGGAACAGGAGGTTAAAGGTGCTGATGCTCCAAGTAGGGAGATTGCTAGTAAAGTGGCTGGAATGGCGAACCCGAGCACAAGGAGATGAGAAATGAGGTGCGTTTTAGAAACCTTTCCCCATCACACGGTGTACCATCTTCTGGGTTTCTCATGCATGTTTTCGATGTAGGAAGATGCCCTTGAACCTGGAGATTTGGGACCCATGCGATGGGTAGCACGCAGTATTACTTTAAAGGGTCTGCGTTTGCTCACCCAACCTCCCCAAACCTCTCAGCCCCAAGAGTGTCCACCCTTATGTCTCATCCAGCTGTGGGTCTAGATATGGTCAATCCAGGTTGCATCACAGCCCCTGAACAAATTGTGTAAGAATTTCTCTCTCTTTCCCTGTCTTTGTTTCATGGCTTTTTAAAAGTAATTTATTTTTATAATGGGGTTTAGCTGCTTTTCATGGCTGTGTTTATGCCGCTTTACACCCACTTGACACCTTAACAGAGAGATATCAATACATAGGTTTTAAGATTATTACTAGTCAGATATATTCTTGTGCGATGAATCGGGCGTGTTGAGTCCAGTTCTCTGAGCAAGGAGTAGCTCTTGTCTATTACATATTGGGTTTATGGAACGGTATCTGAGCTAATTTGAAAATCTTGTTTTATGTATCACCCCACCTCACCTTTCCCGTTAAGCAGCCTTAGTGTGTTTTCTGCATGTGTGACTCTGTTCTGTTTTGTAATTCAGTTCAAGTGTAACGGTTTTTACATTCCCTCTATAAGTGACACCTTATGAGAAGTGTCCTTTTCTGTGTGACTTATTTCACTTAGAATCATCGTACCTAAATCCACTCATAATGCTGCTACTAGCCTTATGACATTGATTTCATGGCTGAGTGATATTCCATTGTACATAAGGACCACAACTTTTTTATCCATTTTTCGCTTTCCTGGGATATTTAAGGTGGAATGAAGTGGAGGTCCTTGTCAACAGAGCAGCCCTAAACTTTGGGGTGCTTGTGTCTTGCTGATTTTCAATTTTCCCACTTTATACCACCATGCGTGGAAGTGCCCTATGCTCTCTAAGCTGTGTTTTATAGATGTTTCAGGACACACTGTACCCTTCTCCAGAGTGGCTGTTGGCAATTTACATCCCGCCCATCAGTGTAGCAAGGCTCCCATTTCTCCATGGCCTGTCCTGCATTTCTGGTTTTGACACTTTTTTCAGCATGGCCCTTTTGACCGATGGGAAGCGAGACTTCTTTTTAGCGCTGATTTGCCTTTCCAGATTGCTTGGTTGGCCAAAAAGGGCGTATGCGTTTTTTCCTGAATATATTCAGGAAAAAACGCATACGCCCTTTTTGGGCAAGGGCATCATTGTCAACGTTTTGCTGCTTTTCATGTGCTTTAAAGGCGATTCGAATCTACCTCCTGAAATCTGTTTCCTGCAATTCTGCCTTGATTTCAAATCCTCTTCTTTGCCTTCCCTCAATATATTGGTGGACGAGAGTTATCATTTATAACTCTGCAGGTTTGTGAATTGCAGTGCCCTGAAGCTCCATTTTACAACTCGCTTCTTTGGGAGCTGGCCGCAAAAGCGCAGGATGGCTTCAGGCCCTATTCTGGTTCCAGGGGGCAGGCTGAGCCTGTGGTTAATTCTTCTTCCTGATGGGAAAATAGAGTGACCTGTGCCAGTCCCAAAACCAAGAGCTAGTCTCTCATTGGTTCCCCGTGTTTCCGTTCATCCTCAGGACAAATTGCAACCTGTACGGAACAGGAGGTTAAAGGTGCTGATGCTCCAAGTAGGGAGATTGCTAGTAAAGTGGCTGGAATGGCGAACCCGAGCACAAGGAGATGAGAAATGAGGTGCGTTTTAGAAACCTTTCCCCATCACACGGTGTACCATCTTCTGGGTTTCTCATGCATGTTTTCGATGTAGGAAGATGCCCTTGAACCTGGAGATTTGGGACCCATGCGATGGGTAGCACGCAGTATTACTTTAAAGGGTCTGCGTTTGCTCACCCAACCTCACCAAACCTCTCAGCCGCAAGAGTGTTCCACCCTTATGTCTCATCCAGCTGTGGGTCTAGATATGGTCAATCCAGGTTGCATCACAGCCCCTGAACGAATTGTGTAAGAATTTCTCTCTCTTTCCCTGTCTTTGTTTCATGGGTTTTTGAAAGTAATTTATTTTTATAATGGGGATTAGCTGCTTTTCACGGCTGTGTTTATGCTGCTTTACACCCACTTGACACACTAACAGAGAGATATCAATACATAGGTTTTAAGATTATTCCTAGTCAGATATATTCTTGTGCGATGAATCGGGCGTGTTGAGTCCAGTTCTCTGAGCAGGGAGTAGGTCTTGTCTATTACATATTGGGTTTATGGAACGGTATCTGAGCTAATTTGAAACTCTTGTTTTATGTATCACCCCACCTCACCTTTCCCGTTAAGCAGCCTTAGTGTGTTTTCTGCATGTGTGACTCTGTTCTGTTTTGTAATTCAGTTCAAGTGTAACGGTTTTTACATTCCCTCTATAAGTGACACCTTATGAGAAGTGTCCTTTTCTGTGTGACTTATTTCACTTAGAATCATCGTACCTAAATCCACTCATCATGCTGCTACTAGCCTTATGACATTGATTTCATGGCTGAGTGATATTCCATTGTACATAAGGACCACAACTTTTTTATCCATTTTTCGCTTTCCTGGGATATTTAAGGTGGAATGAAGTGGACGTCCTTGTCAACAGAGCAGCCCTAAACTTTGGTTTGCTTGTGTCTTGCTGATTTTCAATTTTCCCACTTTATACCCCCATGCGTGGAAGTGCCCTATGCTCTCTAAGCTGTGTTTTATAGATGTTTCAGGACACACCGTACCCTTCTCCAGAGTGGCTGTTGGCAATTTACATCCCGCCCATCAGTGTAGCAAGGCTCCCATTTCTCCATGGCCTGTCCTGCATTTCTGGTTTTGACACTTTTTTCAGCATGGCCCTTTTGACCGATGGGAAGTGAGACTTCTTTGTAGCGCTGATTTGCCTTTCCAGATTGCTTGGTTGGCCAAAAAGGGCGTATGCGTTTTTTCCTGAATATATTCAGGAAAAAACGCATACGCCCTTTTTGGCCAAGGGCATCATTGTCAACGTTTTGCTGCTTTTCATGTGCTTTAAAGGCGATTCGAATCTACCTCCTGAAATCTGTTTCCTGCAATTCTGCCTTGATTTCAAATCCTCTTCTTTGCCTTCCCTCAATATATTTGTGGACGAGAGTTATCATTTATAACTCTGCAGGTTTGTGAATTGCAGTGCCCTGAAGCTCCATTTTACAACTCGCTTTTTTGGGAGCTGGCCGCAAAAGCGCAGGATGGCTTCAGGCCCTGTTCTGGTTCCGGGGGGCAGGCTGAGCCTGTGGTTAATTCTTCTTCCTGATGGGAAAATAGAGTGACCTGTGCCTGTCCCAACACCAAGAGCTAGTCTCTCATTGGTTCCCCATCTTCCCGTTCATCCTCAGGACAAATTGCAACCTGTACGGAACAGGAGGTTAAAGGTGCTGATGCTCCAAGTAGGGAGATTGCTAGTAAAGTGGCTGGAATGGCGAACCCGAGCACAAGGAGATGAGAAATGAGGTGCGTTTTAGAAACCTTTCCCCATCACACGGTGTACCATCTTCTGGGTTTCTCATGCATGTTTTCGATGTAGGAAGATGCCCTTGAACCTGGAGATTTGGGACCCATGCGATGGGTAGCACGCAGTATTACTTTAAAGGGTCTGCGTTTGCTCACCCAACCTCACCAAACCTCTCAGCCCCAAGAGTGTCCACCCTTATGTCTCATCCAGCTGTGGGTCTAGATATGGTCAATCCAGGTTGCATCACAGCCCCTGAACGAATTGTGTAAGAATTTCTCTCTCTTTCCCTGTCTTTGTTTCATGGCTTTTTAAAAGTAATTTATTTTTATAATGGGGTTTAGCTGCTTTTCATGGCTGTGTTTATGCCGCTTTACACCCACTTGACACACTAACAGAGAGATATCAATACATAGGTTTTAAGATTATTACTAGTCAGATATATTCTTGTGCGGTGAATCGGGCGTGTTGAGTCCAGTTCTCTGAGCAAGGAGTAGGTCTTGTCTATTACATATTGGGTTTATGGAACGGTATCTGAGCTAATTTGAAACTCTTGTTTTATGTATCACCCCACCTCACCTTTCCCGTTAAGCAGCCATAGTGTGTTTTCTGCATGTGTGACTCTGTTCTGTTTTGTAATTCAGTTCAAGTGTAACGGTTTTTACATTCCCTCTATAAGTGACACCTTATGAGAAGTGTCCTTTTCTGTGTGACTTATTTCACTTAGCATCGTCGTACCTAAATCCACTCATCATGCTGCTACTAGCCTTATGACATTGATTTCATGGCTGAGTGATATTCCATTGTACATAAGGACCACAACTTTTTTATCCATTTTTCGCTTTCCTGGGATATTTAAGGTGGAATGAAGTGGAGGTCTTTGTCAACAGAGCAGCCCTAAACTTTGGGGTGCTTGTGTCTTGCTGATTTTCAATTTTCCCACTTTATACCCCCATGCGTGGAAGTGCCCTATGCTCTCTAAGCTGTGTTTTATAGATGTTTCAGGACACACCGTACCCTTCTCCAGAGTGGCTGTTGGCAATTTACATCCCGCCCATCAGTGTAGCAAGGCTCCCATTTCTCCATGGCCTGTCCTGCATTTCTGGTTTTGACACTTTTTTCAGCATGGCCCTTTTGACCGATGGGAAGTGAGACTTCTTTGTAGCGCTGATTTGCCTTTCCAGATTGCTTGGTTGGCCAAAAAGGGCGTATGCGTTTTTTCCTGAATATATTCAGGAAAAAACGCATACGCCCTTTTTGGCCAAGGGCATCATTGTCAACGTTTTGCTGCTTTTCATGTGCTTTAAAGGCGATTAGAATCTACCTCCTGAAATCTGTTTCCTGCAATTCTGCCTTGATTTCAAATCCTCTTCTTTGCCTTCCCTCAATATATTTGTGGACGAGAGTTATCATTTATAACTCTGCAGGTTTGTGAATTGCAGTGCCCTGAAGCTCCATTTTACAACTCGCTTTTTTGGGAGCTGGCCGCAAAAGCGCAGGATGGCTTCAGGCCCTGTTCTGGTTCCGGGGGGCAGGCTGAGCCTGTGGTTAATTCTTCTTCCTGATGGGAAAATAGAGTGACCTGTGCCTGTCCCAACACCAAGAGCTAGTCTCTCATTGGTTCCCTGTCTTCCCGTTCATCCTCAGGACAAATTGCAACCTGTATGGAACAGGAGGTTAAAGGTGCTGATGCTCCAAGTAGGGAGATTGCTAGTAAAGTGGCTGGAATGGCGAACCCGAGCACAAGGAGATGAGAAATGAGGTGCGTTTTAGAAACCTTTCCCCATCACACGGTGTACCATCTTCTGGGTTTCTCATGCATGTTTTCGATGTAGGAAGATGCCCTTGAACCTGGAGATTTGGGACCCATGCGATGGGTAGCACGCAGTATTACTTTAAAGGGTCTGCGTTTGCTCACCCAACCTCCCCAAACATCTCAGCCCCAAGAGTGTCCACCCTTATGTCTCATCCAGCTGTGGGTCTAGATATGGTCAATCCAGGTTGCATCACAGCCCCTGAACAAATTGTGTAAGAATTTCTCTCTCTTTCCCTGTCTTTGTTTCATGGCTTTTTAAAAGTAATTTATTTTTATAATGGGGTTTAGCTGCTTTTCATGGCTGTGTTTATGCCGCTTTACACCCACTTGACACCCTAACAGAGAGATATCAATACATAGGTTTTAAGATTATTACTAGTCAGATATATTCTTGTGCGGTGAATCGGGCGTGTTGAGTCCAGTTCTCTGAGCAAGGAGTAGGTCTTGTCTATTACATATTGGGTTTATGGAACGGTATCTGAGCTAATTTGAAACTCTTGTTTTATGTATCACCCCACCTCACCTTTCCCGTTAAGCAGCCATAGTGTGTTTTCTGCATGTGTGACTCTGTTCTGTTTTGTAATTCAGTTCAAGTGTAACGGTTTTTACATTCCCTCTATAAGTGACACCTTATGAGAAGTGTCCTTTTCTGTGTGACTTATTTCACTTAGAATCGTCGTACCTAAATCCACTCATCATGCTGCTACTAGCCTTATGACATTGATTTCATGGCTGAGTGATATTCCATTGTACATAAGGACCACAACTTTTTTATCCATTTTTCGCTTTCCTGGGATATTTAAGGTGGAATGAAGTGGAGGTCTTTGTCAACAGAGCAGCCCTAAACTTTGGGGTGCTTGTGTCTTGCTGATTTTCAATTTTCCCACTTTATACCCCCATGCGTGGAAGTGCCCTATGCTCTCTAAGCTGTGTTTTATAGATGTTTCAGGACACACCGTACCCTTCTCCAGAGTGGCTGTTGGCAATTTACATCCCGCCCATCAGTGTAGCAAGGCTCCCATTTCTCCATGGCCTGTCCTGCATTTCTGGTTTTGACACTTTTTTCAGCATGGCCCTTTTGACCGATGGGAAGTGAGACTTCTTTGTAGCGCTGATTTGCCTTTCCAGATTGCTTGGTTGGCCAAAAAGGGCGTATGCGTTTTTTCCTGAATATATTCAGGAAAAAACGCATACGCCCTTTTTGGCCAAGGGCATCATTGTCAACGTTTTGCTGCTTTTCATGTGCTTTAAAGGCGATTAGAATCTACCTCCTGAAATCTGTTTCCTGCAATTCTGCCTTGATTTCAAATCCTCTTCTTTGCCTTCCCTCAATATATTTGTGGACGAGAGTTATCATTTATAACTCTGCAGGTTTGTGAATTGCAGTGCCCTGAAGCTCCATTTTACAACTCGCTTTTTTGGGAGCTGGCCGCAAAAGCGCAGGATGGCTTCAGGCCCTGTTCTGGTTCCGGGGGGCAGGCTGAGCCTGTGGTTAATTCTTCTTCCTGATGGGAAAATAGAGTGACCTGTGCCTGTCCCAACACCAAGAGCTAGTCTCTCATTGGTTCCCTGTCTTCCCGTTCATCCTCAGGACAAATTGCAACCTGTATGGAACAGGAGGTTAAAGGTGCTGATGCTCCAAGTAGGGAGATTGCTAGTAAAGTGGCTGGAATGGCGAACCCGAGCACAAGGAGATGAGAAATGAGGTGCGTTTTAGAAACCTTTCCCCATCACACGGTGTACCATCTTCTGGGTTTCTCATGCATGTTTTCGATGTAGGAAGATGCCCTTGAACCTGGAGATTTGGGACCCATGCGATGGGTAGCACGCAGTATTACTTTAAAGGGTCTGCGTTTGCTCACCCAACCTCCCCAAACCTCTCAGCCCCAAGAGTGTCCACCCTTATGTCTCATCCAGCTGTGGGTCTAGATATGGTCAATCCAGGTTGCATCACAGCCCCTGAACAAATTGTGTAAGAATTTCTCTCTCTTTCCCTGTCTTTGTTTCATGGCTTTTTAAAAGTAATTTATTTTTATAATGGGGTTTAGCTGCTTTTCATGGCTGTGTTTATGCCGCTTTACACCCACTTGACACCCTAACAGAGAGATATCAATACATAGGTTTTAAGATTATTACTAGTCAGATATATTCTTGTGCGATGAATCGGGCGTGTTGAGTCCAGTTCTCTGAGCAAGGAGTAGCTCTTGTCTATTACATATTGGGTTTATGGAACGGTATCTGAGCTAATTTGAAAATCTTGTTTTATGTATCACCCCACCTCACCTTTCCCGTTAAGCAGCCTTAGTGTGTTTTCTGCATGTGTGACTCTGTTCTGTTTTGTAATTCAGTTCAAGTGTAACGGTTTTTACATTCCCTCTATAAGTGACACCTTATGAGAAGTGTCCTTTTCTGTGTGACTTATTTCACTTAGAATCATCGTACCTAAATCCACTCATAATGCTGCTACTAGCCTTATGACATTGATTTCATGGCTGAGTGATATTCCATTGTACATAAGGACCACAACTTTTTTATCCATTTTTCGCTTTCCTGGGATATTTAAGGTGGAATGAAGTGGAGGTCCTTGTCAACAGAGCAGCCCTAAACTTTGGGGTGCTTGTGTCTTGCTGATTTTCAATTTTCCCACTTTATACCACCATGCGTGGAAGTGCCCTATGCTCTCTAAGCTGTGTTTTATAGATGTTTCAGGACACACTGTACCCTTCTCCAGAGTGGCTGTTGGCAATTTACATCCCGCCCATCAGTGTAGCAAGGCTCCCATTTCTCCATGGCCTGTCCTGCATTTCTGGTTTTGACACTTTTTTCAGCATGGCCCTTTTGACCGATGGGAAGCGAGACTTCTTTTTAGCGCTGATTTGCCTTTCCAGATTGCTTGGTTGGCCAAAAAGGGCGTATGCGTTTTTTCCTGAATATATTCAGGAAAAAACGCATACGCCCTTTTTGGGCAAGGGCATCATTGTCAACGTTTTGCTGCTTTTCATGTGCTTTAAAGGCGATTCGAATCTACCTCCTGAAATCTGTTTCCTGCAATTCTGCCTTGATTTCAAATCCTCTTCTTTGCCTTCCCTCAATATATTGGTGGACGAGAGTTATCATTTATAACTCTGCAGGTTTGTGAATTGCAGTGCCCTGAAGCTCCATTTTACAACTCGCTTCTTTGGGAGCTGGCCGCAAAAGCGCAGGATGGCTTCAGGCCCTATTCTGGTTCCAGGGGGCAGGCTGAGCCTGTGGTTAATTCTTCTTCCTGATGGGAAAATAGAGTGACCTGTGCCAGTCCCAAAACCAAGAGCTAGTCTCTCATTGGTTCCCCGTCTTACCGTTCATCCTCAGGACAAATTGCAACCTGTACGGAACAGGAGGTTAAAGGTGCTGATGCTCCAAGTAGGGAGATTGCTAGTAAAGTGGCTGGAATGGCGAACCCGAGCACAAGGAGATGAGAAATGAGGTGCGTTTTAGAAACCTTTCCCCATCACACGGTGTACCATCTTCTGGGTTTCTCATGCATGTTTTCGATGTAGGAAAATGCCCTTGAACCTGGAGATTTGCGACCCATGCGATGGGTAGCACGCAGTATTACTTTAAAGGGTCTGCGTTTGCTCACCCAACCTCACCAAACCTCTCAGCCGCAAGAGTGTCCACCCTTATGTCTCATCCAGCTGTGGGTCTAGATATGGTCAATCCAGGTTGCATCACAGCCCCTGAACGACTTGTGTAAGAATTTCTCTCTCTTTCACTGTCTTTGTTTCATGGCTTTTTAAAAGTAATTTATTTTTATAATGGGGTTTAGCTGCTTTTCATGGCTGTGTTTATGCCGCTTTACACCCACTTGACACACTAACAGAGAGATATCAATACATAGGTTTTAAGATTATTACTAGTCAGATATATTCTTGTGCGGTGAGTCGGGCATGTTGAGTCCAGTTCTCTGAGCAGGGAATAGGTCTTGTCTATTACATATTGGGTTTATGGAACGGTATCTGAGCTAATTTGAAACTCTTGTTTTATGTATCCCCCCACCTCACCTTTCCCGTTAAGCAGCCATAGTGTGTTTTCTGCATGTGTGACTCTGTTCTGTTTTGTAATTCAGTTCAAGTGTAACGGTTTTTACATTCCCTCTATAAGTGAAACCTTATGAGAAGTGTCCTTTTCTGTGTGACTTATTTCACTTAGAATCGTCGTACCTAAATCCTCTCATCATGCTGCTACTAGCCTTATGACATTGATTTCATGGCTGAGTGATATTCCATTGTACATAAGGACCACAACTTTTTTATCCATTTTTCGCTTTCCTGGGATATTTAAGGTGGAATGAAGTGGAGGTCCTTGTCAACAGAGCAGCTCTAAACTTTGGGGTGCTTGTGTCTTGCTGATTTTCAATTTTCCCACTTTATACCGCCATGCGTGGAAGTGCCCTATGCTCTCTAAGCTGTGTTTTTTAGATGTTTCAGGACACACCGTACACTTCTCCAGAGTGGCTGTTGGCAATTTACATCCCGCCCATCAGTGTAGCAAGGCTCCCATTTCTCCATGGCCTGTCCTGCATTTCTGGTTTTGACACTTTTTTCAGCATGGCCCTTTTGACCGATGGGAAGCGAGACTTCTTTGTAGCGCTGATTTGCCTTTCCAGGTTGCTTGGTTCGCCAAAAAGGGCGTATGCGTTTTTTCCTGAATATATTCAGGAAAAAACGCATACGCCCTTTTTGGCCAAGGGCATCATTGTCAACGTTTTGCCGCTTTTCATGTGCTTTAAGGGCGATTCGAATCTACCTCCTGAAATCTGTTTCCTGCAATTCTGCCTTGATTTCAAATCCTCTTCTTTGCCTTCCCTCAATATATTTGTGGACGAGAGTTATCATTTATAACTCAGCAGATTTGTGAATTGCAGTGCCCTGAAGCTCCATTTTACAACTCGCTTTTTTGGGAGCTGGCCGCAAAAGCGCAGGATGGCTTCAGGCCCTGTTCTGGTTCCGGGGGGCAGGCTGAGCCTGTGGTTAATTCTTCTTCCTGATGGGAAAATAGAGTGACCTGTGCCAGTCCCAACACCAAGAGCTAGTCTCTCATTGGTTCCCCGTCTTACCGTTCATCCTCAGGACAAATTGCAACCTGTACGGAACAGGAGGTTAAAGGTGCTGATGCTCCAAGTAGGGAGATTGCTAGTAAAGTGGCTGGAATGGCGAACCCGAGCACAAGGAGATGAGAAATGAGGTGCGTTTTAGAAACCTTTCCCCATCACACGCTGTACCATCTTCTGGGTTTCTCATGCATGTTTTCGATGTAGGAAGATGCCCTTGAACCTGGAGATTTGGGACCCATGCGATGGGTAGCACGCAGTATTACTTTAAAGGGTCTGCGTTTGCTCACCCAACCTCACCAAACCTCTCAGCCGCAAGAGTGTTCCACCCTTATGTCTCATCCAGCTGTGGGTCTAGATATGGTCAATCCAGGTTGCATCACAGCCCCTGAACGAATTGTGTAAGAATTTCTCTCTCTTTCCCTGTCTTTGTTTCATGGGTTTTTGAAAGTAATTTATTTTTATAATGGGGATTAGCTGCTTTTCACGGCTGTGTTTATGCTGCTTTACACCCACTTGACACACTAACAGAGAGATATCAATACATAGGTTTTAAGATTATTCCTAGTCAGATATATTCTTCTGCGATGAATCGGGCGTGTTGAGTCCAGTTCTCTGAGCAGGGAGTAGGTCTTGTCTATTACATATTGGGTTTATTGAACGGTATCTGAGCTAATTTGAAACTCTTGTTTTATGTATCCCCCCACCTCACCTTTCCCGTTAAGCAGCCATAGTGTGTTTTCTGCATGTGTGACTCTGTTCTGTTTTGTAATTCAGTTCAAGTGTAACGGTTTTTACATTCCCTCTATAAGTGAAACCTTATGAGAAGTGTCCTTTTCTGTGTGACTTATTTCACTTAGAATCGTCGTACCTAAATCCTCTCATCATGCTGCTACTAGCCTTATGACATTGATTTCATGGCTGAGTGATATTCCATTGTACATAAGGACCACAACTTTTTTATCCATTTTTCGCTTTCCTGGGATATTTAAGGTGGAATGAAGTGGACGTCCTTGTCAACAGAGCAGCCCTAAACTTTGGGGTGCTTGTGTCTTGCTGATTTTCAATTTTCCCACTTTATACCCCCATGCATGGAAGTGCCCTATGCTCTCTAAGCTGTGTTTTATAGATGTTTCAGGACACACCGTACCCTTCTCCAGCGTGGCTGTTGGCAATTTACATCCCGCCCATCAGTGTAGCAAGGCTCCCATTTCTCCATGGCCTGTCCTGCATTTCTGGTTTTGACACTTTTTTCAGCATGGCCCTTTTGACCGATGGGAAGCGAGACTTCTTTGTAGCGCTGATTTGCCTTTCCAGGTTGCTTGGTTGGCCAAAAAGGGCGTATGCGTTTTTTCCTGAATATATTCAGGAAAAAACGCATACGCCCTTTTTGGCCAAGGGCATCATTGTCAACGTTTTGCCGCTTTTCATGTGCTTTAAAGGCGATTCGAATCTACCTCCTGAAATCTGTTTCCTGCAATTCTGCCTTGATTTCAAATCCTCTTCTTTGCCTTCCCTCAATATATTTGTGGACGAGAGTTATCATTTATAACTCAGAAGGTTTGTGAATTGCAGTGCCCTGAAGCTCCATTTTACAACTCGCTTTTTTGGGAGCTGGCCGCAAAAGCGCAGGATGGCTTCAGGCCCTGTTCTGGTTCCGGGGGGCAGGCTGAGCCTGTGGTTAATTCTTCTTCCTGATGGGAAAATACAGTGACCTGTGCCAGTCCCAACACCAAGAGCTAGTCTCTCATTGGTTCCCCGTGTTTCCGTTCATCCTCAGGACAAATTGCAACCTGTACGGAACAGGAGGTTAAAGGTGCTGATGCTCCAAGTAGGGAGATTGCTAGTAAAGTGGCTGGAATGGCGAACCCGAGCACAAGGAGATGAGAAATGAGGTGCGTTTTAGAAACCTTTCCCCATCACACGGTGTACCATCTTCTGGGTTTCTCATGCATGTTTTCGATGTAGGAAGATGCCCTTGAACCTGGAGATTTGGGACCCATGCGATGGGTAGCACGCAGTATTACGTTAAAGGGTCTGCGTTTGCTCACCCAACCTCACCAAACCTCTCAGCCGCAAGAGTGTTCCACCCTTATGTCTCATCCAGCTGTGGGTCTAGATATGGTCAATCCAGGTTGCATCACAGCCCCTGAACGAATTGTGTAAGAATTTCTCTCTCTTTCCCTGTCTTTGTTTCATGGGTTTTTGAAAGTAATTTATTTTTATAATGGGGATTAGCTGCTTTTCACGGCTGTGTTTATGCTGCTTTACACCCACTTGACACACTAACAGAGAGATATCAATACATAGGTTTTAAGATTATTCCTAGTCAGATATATTCTTGTGCGATGAATCGGGCGTGTTGAGTCCAGTTCTCTGAGCAGGGAGTAGGTCTTGTCTATTACATATTGGGTTTATGGAACGGTATCTGAGCTAATTTGAAACTCTTGTTTTATGTATCACCCCACCTCACCTTTCCCGTTAAGCAGCCATACTGCGTTTTCTGCATGTGTGACTCTGTTCTGTTTTGTAATTCAGTTCAAGTGTAACGGTTTTTACATTCCCTCTATAAGTGACACCTTATGAGAAGTGTCCTTTTCTGTGTGACTTATTTCACTTAGAATCATCGTACCTAAATCCACTCATCATGCTGCTACTAGCCTTATGACATTGATATAATGGCTGAGTGATATTCCATTGTACATAAGGACCACAACTTTTTTATCCATTTTTCGCTTTCCTGGGATATTTAAGGTGGAATGAAGTGGACGTCCTTGTCAACAGAGCAGCCCTAAACTTTGGGGTGCTTGTGTCTTGCTGATTTTCAATTTTCCCACTTTATACCCCCATGCGTGGAAGTGCCCTATGCTCTCTAAGCTGTGTTTTTTAGATGTTTCAGGATACACCGTACCCTTCTCCAGAGTGGCTGTTGGCAATTTACATCCCGCCCATCAGTGTAGCAAGGCTCCCATTTCTCCATGGCCTGTCCTGCATTTCTGGTTTTGACACTTTTTTCAGCATGGCCCTTTTGACCGATGGGAAGTGAGACTTCTTTGTAGCACTGATTTGCCTTTCCAGATTGCTTGGTTGGCCAAAAAGGGCGTATGCGTTTTTTCCTGAATATATTCAGGAAAAAACGCATACGCCCTTTTTGGCCAAGGGCATCATTGTCAACGTTTTGCTGCTTTTCATGTGCTTTAAAGGCGATTCGAATCTACCTCTTGAAATCTGTTTCCTGCAATTCTGCCTTGATTTCAAATCCTCTTCTTTGCCTTCCCTCAATATATTTGTGGACGAGAGTTATCATTTATAACTCTGCAGGTTTGTGAATTGCAGTGCCCTGAAGCTCCATTTTACAACTCGCTTTTTTGGGAGCTGGCCGCAAAAGCGCAGCATGGCTTCAGGCCCTGTTCTGGTTCCGGGGGGCAGGCTGAGCCTGTGGTTAATTCTTCTTCCTGATGGGAAAATAGAGTGACCTGTGCCTGTCCCAACACCAAGAGCTAGTCTCTCATTGGTTCCCCGTCTTCCCGTTCATCCTCAGGACAAATTGCAACCTGTACGGAACAGGAGGTTAAAGGTGCTGATGCTCCAAGTAGGGAGATTGCTAGTAAAGTGGCTGGAATGGCGAACCCGAGCACAAGGAGATGAGAAATGAGGTGCGTTTTAGAAACCTTTCCCCATCACACGGTGTACCATCTTCTGGGTTTCTCATGCATGTTTTCGATGTAGGAAGATGCCCTTGAACCTGGAGATTTGGGACCCATGCGATGGGTAGCACGCAGTATTACTTTAAAGGGTCTGCGTTTGCTCACCCAACCTCACCAAACCTCTCAGCTGCAAGAGTGTTCCATCCTTATGTCTCATCCAGCTGTGGGTCTAGATATGGTCAATCCTGGTTGCATCACAGCCCCTGAACGAATTGTGTAAGAATTTCTCTCTCTTTCCCTGTCTTTGTTTCATGGGTTTTTGAACATAATTTATTTTTATAATGGGGATTAGCTGCTTTTCACGGGTGTGTTTATGCTGCTTTACACCCACTTGACACACTAACAGAGAGATATCAATACATAGGTTTTAAGATTATTCCTAGTCAGATATATTCTTGTGCGATGAATCGGGCGTGTTGAGTCCAGTTCTCTGAGCAGGGAGTAGGTCTTGTCTATTACATATTGGGTTTATTGAACGGTATCTGAGCTAATTTGAAACTCATGTTTTATGTATCACCCCACCTCACCTTTCCCGTTAAGCAGCCATAGTGTGTTTTCTGCATGTGTGATTCTGTTCTGTTTTGTAATTCAGTTCAAGTGTAACGGTTTTTACATTCCCTCTATAAGTGACACCTTATGAGAAGTGTCCTTTTCTGTGTGACTTATTTCACTTAGAATTGTCGTACCTAAATCCACTCATCATGCTGCTACTAGCCTTATGACATTGATTTCATGGCTGAGTGATATTCCATTGTACATAAGGACCACAACTTTTTTATCCATTTTTCGCTTTCCTGGGATATTTAAGGTGGAATGAAGTGGACGTCCTTGTCAACAGAGCAGCCCTAAACTTTGGGGTGCTTGTGTCTTGCTGATTTTCAATTTTCCCACTTTATACCCCCATGCGTGGAAGTGCCCTATGCTCTCTAAGCTGTGTTTTATAGATGTTTCAGGACACACCGTACCCTTCTCCAGAGTGGCTGTTGGCAATTTACATCCCGCCCATCAGTGTAGCAAGGCTCCCATTTCTCCATGGCCTGTCCTGCATTTCTGGTTTTGACACTTTTTTCAGCATGGCCCTTTTGACCGATGGGAAGTGAGACTTCTTTGTAGCGCTGATTTGCCTTTCCAGATTGCTTGGTTGGCCAAAAAGGGCGTATGCGTTTTTTCCTGAATATATTCAGGAAAAAACGCATACGCCCTTTTTGGCCAAGGGCATCATTGTCAACGTTTTGCTGCTTTTCATGTGCTTTAAAGGCGATTCGAATCTACCTCCTGAAATCTGTTTCCTGCAATTCTGCCTTGATTTCAAATCCTCTTCTTTGCCTTCCCTCAATATATTTGTGGACGAGAGTTATCATTTATAACTCTGCAGGTTTGTGAATTGCAGTGCCCTGAAGCTCCATTTTACAACTCGCTTTTTTGGGAGCTGGCCGCAAAAGCGCAGGATGGCTTCAGGCCCTGTTCTGGTTCCGGGGGGTAGGCTGAACCTGTGGTTAATTCTTCTTCCTGATGGGAAAATAGAGTGACCTGTGCCAGTCCCAACACCAAGAGCTAGTCTCTCATTGGTTCCCCGTCTTACCGTTCATCCTCAGGACAAATTGCAACCTGTACGGAACAGGAGGTTAAAGGTGCTGATGCTCCAAGTAGGGAGATTGCTAGTAAAGTGGCTGGAATGGCGAACCCGAGCACAAGGAGATGAGAAATGAGGTGCGTTTTAGAAACCTTTCCCCATCACACGGTGTACCATCTTCTGGGTTTCTCATGCATGTTTTCGATGTAGGAAGATGCCCTTGAACCTGGAGATTTGGGACCCATGCGATGGGTAGCACGCAGTATTACTTTAAAGGGTCTGCGTTTGCTCACCCAACCTCACCAAACCTTTCAGCCGCAAGAGTGTTCCACCCTTATGTCTTATCCAGCTGTGGGTCTAGATATGGTCAATCCAGGTTGCATCACAGCCCCTGAACGAATTGTGTAAGAATTTCTCTCTCTTTCCCTGTCTTTGTTTCATGGGTTTTTGAAAGTAATTTATTTTTATAATGGGGATTAGCTGCTTTTCACGGCTGTGTTTATGCTGCTTTACACCCACTTGACACACTAACAGAGAGATATCAATACATAGGTTTTAAGATTATTCCTAGTCAGATATATTCTTGTGCGGTGAATGGGGCGTGTTGAGTCCAGTTCTCTGAGCAAGGAGTAGGTCTTGTCTATTACATATTGGGTTTATGGAATGGTATCTGAGCTAATTTGAAACTCTTGTTTTATGTATCACCCCACCTCACCTTTCCCGTTAAGCAGCCATACTGTGTTTTCTGCATGTGTGACTCTGTTCTGTTTTGTAATTCAGTTCAAGTGTAACGGTTTTTACATTCCCTCTATAAGTGACACCTTATGAGAAGTGTCCTTTTCTGTGTGACTTATTTCACTTAGAATCATCGTACCTAAATCCACTCATCATGCTGCTACTAGCCTTATGACATTGATATAATGGCTGAGTGATATTCCATTGTACATAAGGACCACAACTTTTTTATCCATTTTTCGCTTTCCTGGGATATTTAAGGTGGAATGAAGTGGACGTCCTTGTCAACAGAGCAGCCCTAAACTTTGGGGTGCTTGTGTCTTGCTGATTTTCAATTTTCCCACTTTATACCCCCATGCGTGGAAGTGCCCTATGCTCTCTAAGCTGTGTTTTTTAGATGTTTCAGGATACACCGTACCCTTCTCCAGAGTGGCTGTTGGCAATTTACATCCCGCCCATCAGTGTAGCAAGGCTCCCATTTCTCCATGGCATGTCCTGCATTTCTGGTTTTGACACTTTTTTCAGCATGGCCCTTTTGACCGATGGGAAGTGAGACTTCTTTGTAGCGCTGATTTGCCTTTCCAGATTGCTTGGTTGGCCAAAAAGGGCGTATGCGTTTTTTCCTGAATATATTCAGGAAAAAACGCATACGCCCTTTTTGGCCAAGGGCATCATTTTCAACGTTTTGCTGCTTTTCATGTGCTTTAAAGGCGATTCGAATCTACCTCCTGAAATCTGTTTCCTGCAATTCTGCCTTGATTTCAAATCCTCTTCTTTGCCTTCCCTCAATATATTTGTGGACGAGAGTTATCATTTATAACTCTGCAGGTTTGTGAATTGCAGTGCCCTGAAGCTCCATTTTACAACTCGCTTTTTTGGGAGCTGGCCGCAAAAGCGCAGCATGGCTTCAGGCCCTGTTCTGGTTCCGGGGGGCAGGCTGAGCCTGTGGTTAATTCTTCTTCCTGATGGGAAAATAGAGTGACCTGTGCCTGTCCCAACACCAAGAGCTAGTCTCTCATTGGTTCCCCGTCTTCCCGTTCATCCTCAGGACAAATTGCAACCTGTACGGAACAGGAGGTTAAAGGTGCTGATGCTCCAAGTAGGGAGATTGCTAGTAAAGTGGCTGGAATGGCGAACCCGAGCACAAGGAGATGAGAAATGAGGTGCGTTTTAGAAACCTTTCCCCATCACACGGTGTACCATCTTCTGGGTTTCTCATGCATGTTTTCGATGTAGGAAGATGCCCTTGAACCTGGAGATTTGGGACCCATGCGATGGGTAGCACGCAGTATTACTTTAAAGGGTCTGCGTTTGCTCACCCAACCTCACCAAATGTCTCAGCTGCAAGAGTGTTCCATCCTTATGTCTCATCCAGCTGTGGGTCTAGATATGGTCAATCCTGGTTGCATCACAGCCCCTGAACGAATTGTGTAAGAATTTCTCTCTCTTTCCCTGTCTTTGTTTCATGGGTTTTTGAACATAATTTATTTTTATAATGGGGATTAGCTGCTTTTCACGGGTGTGTTTATGCTGCTTTACACCCACTTGACACACTAACAGAGAGATATCAATACATAGGTTTTAAGATTATTCCTAGTCAGATATATTCTTGTGCGATGAATCGGGCGTGTTGAGTCCAGTTCTCTGAGCAGGGAGTAGGTCTTGTCTATTACATATTGGGTTTATTGAACGGTATCTGAGCTAATTTGAAACTCATGTTTTATGTATCACCCCACCTCACCTTTCCCGTTAAGCAGCCATAGTGTGTTTTCTGCATGTGTGACTCTGTTCTGTTTTGTAATTCAGTTCAAGTGTAACGGTTTTTACATTCCCTCTATAAGTGACACCTTATGAGAAGTGTCCTTTTCTGTGTGACTTATTTCACTTAGAATTGTCGTACCTAAATCCACTCATCATGCTGCTACTAGCCTTATGACATTGATTTCATGGCTGAGTGATATTCCATTGTACATAAGAACCACAACTTTTTTATCCATTTTTCGCTTTCCTGGGATATTTAAGGTGGAATGAAGTGGAGGTCCTTGTCAACAGAGCAGCCCTAAACTTTGGGGTGCTTGTGTCTTGCTGATTTTCAATTTTCCCACTTTATACCCCCATGCGTGGAAGTGCCCTATGCTCTCTAAGCTGTGTTTTATAGATGTTTCAGGACACACCGTACCCTTCTCCAGAGTGGCTGTTGGCAATTTACATCCCGCCCATCAGTGTAGCAAGGCTCCCATTTCTCCATGGCCTGTCCTGCATTTCTGGTTTTGACACTTTTTTCAGCATGGCCCTTTTGACCGATGGGAAGTGAGACTTCTTTGTAGCGCTGATTTGCCTTTCCAGATTGCTTGGTTGGCCAAAAAGGGCGTATGCGTTTTTTCCTGAATATATTCAGGAAAAAACGCATACGCCGTTTTTGGCCAAGGGCATCATTGTCAACGTTTTGCTGCTTTTCATGTGCTTTAAAGGCGATTCGAATCTACCTCCTGAAATCTGTTTCCTGCAATTCTGCCTTGATTTCAAATCCTCTTCTTTGCCTTCCCTCAATATATTGGTGGACGAGAGTTATCATTTATAACTCTGCAGGTTTGTGAATTGCAGTGCCCTGAAGCTCCATTTTACAACTCGCTTTTTTGGGATCTGGCTGCAAAAGCGCAGGATGGCTTCAGGCCCTGTTCTGGTTCCGGGGGGCAGGCTGAGCCTGTGGTTAATTCTTCTTCCTGATGGGAAAATAGAGTGACCTGTGCCTGTCCCAACACCAAGAGCTAGTCTCTCATTGGTTCCCCGTCTTCCCGTTCATCCTCAGGACAAATTGCAACCTGTACGGAACAGGAGGTTAAAGGTGCTGATGCTCCAAGTAGGGAGATTGCTAGTAAAGTGGCTGGAATGGCGAACCCGAGCACAAGGAGATGAGAAATGAGGTGCGTTTTAGAAACCTTTCCCCATCACACGGTGTACCATCTTCTGGGTTTCTCATGCATGTTTTCGATGTAGGAAGATGCACTTGAACCTGGAGATTTGGGACCCATGCGATGGGTAGCACGCAGTATTACTTTAAAGGGTCTGCGTTTGCTCACCCAACCTCACCAAACCTTTCAGCCGCAAGAGTGTTCCACCCTTATGTCTTATCCAGCTGTGGGTCTAGATATGGTCAATCCAGGTTGCATCACAGCCCCTGAACGAATTGTGTAAGAATTTCTCTCTCTTTCCCTGTCTTTGTTTCATGGGTTTTTGAAAGTAATTTATTTTTATAATGGGGATTAGCTGCTTTTCACGGCTGTGTTTATGCTGCTTTACACCCACTTGACACACTAACAGAGAGATATCAATACATAGGTTTTAAGATTATTCCTAGTCAGATATATTCTTGTGCGGTGAATGGGGCGTGTTGAGTCCAGTTCTCTGAGCAAGGAGTAGGTCTTGTCTATTACATATTGGGTTTATGGAATGGTATCTGAGCTAATTTGAAACTCTTGTTTTATGTATCACCCCACCTCACCTTTCCCGTTAAGCAGCCATACTGTGTTTTCTGCATGTGTGACTCTGTTCTGTTTTGTAATTCAGTTCAAGTGTAACGGTTTTTACATTCCCTCTATAAGTGACACCTTATGAGAAGTGTCCTTTTCTGTGTGACTTATTTCACTTAGAATCATCGTACCTAAATCCACTCATCATGCTGCTACTAGCCTTATGACATTGATTTCATGGCTGAGTGATATTCCATTGTACATAAGGACCACAACTTTTTTATCCATTTTTCGCTTTCCTGGGATATTTAAGGTGGAATGAAGTGGACGTCCTTGTCAACAGAGCAGCCCTAAACTTTGGGGTGCTTGTGTCTTGCTGATTTTCAATTTTCCCACTTTATACCCCCATGCGTGGAAGTGCCCTATGCTCTCTAAGCTGTGTTTTTTAGATGTTTCAGGATACACCGTACCCTTCTCCAGAGTGGCTGTTGGCAATTTACATCCCGCCCATCAGTGTAGCAAGGCTCCCATTTCTCCATGGCATGTCCTGCATTTCTGGTTTTGACACTTTTTTCAGCATGGCCCTTTTGACCGATGGGAAGTGAGACTTCTTTGTAGCGCTGATTTGCCTTTCCAGATTGCTTGGTTGGCCAAAAAGGGCGTATGCGTTTTTTCCTGAATATATTCAGGAAAAAACGCATACGCCCTTTTTGGCCAAGGGCATCATTGTCAACGTTTTGCTGCTTTTCATGTGCTTTAAAGGCGATTCGAATCTACCTCCTGAAATCTGTTTCCTGCAATTCTGCCTTGATTTCAAATCCTCTTCTTTGCCTTCCCTCAATATATTTGTGGACGAGAGTTATCATTTATAACTCTGCAGGTTTGTGAATTGCAGTGCCCTGAAGCTCCATTTTACAACTCGCTTTTTTGGGAGCTGGCCGCAAAAGCGCAGCATGGCTTCAGGCCCTGTTCTGGTTCCGGGGGGCAGGCTGAGCCTGTGGTTAATTCTTCTTCCTGATGGGAAAATAGAGTGACCTGTGCCTGTCCCAACACCAAGAGCTAGTCTCTCATTGGTTCCCCGTCTTCCCGTTCATCCTCAGGACAAATTGCAACCTGTACGGAACAGGAGGTTAAAGGTGCTGATGCTCCAAGTAGGGAGATTGCTAGTAAAGTGGCTGGAATGGCGAACCCGAGCACAAGGAGATGAGAAATGAGGTGCGTTTTAGAAACCTTTCCCCATCACACGGTGTACCATCTTCTGGGTTTCTCATGCATGTTTTCGATGTAGGAAGATGCCCTTGAACCTGGAGATTTGGGACCCATGCGATGGGTAGCACGCAGTATTACTTTAAAGGGTCTGCGTTTGCTCACCCAACCTCACCAAACCTCTCAGCTGCAAGAGTGTTCCATCCTTATGTCTCATCCAGCTGTGGGTCTAGATATGGTCAATCCTGGTTGCATCACAGCCCCTGAACGAATTGTGTAAGAATTTCTCTCTCTTTCCCTGTCTTTGTTTCATGGGTTTTTGAACATAATTTATTTTTATAATGGGGATTAGCTGCTTTTCACGGGTGTGTTTATGCTGCTTTACACCCACTTGACACACTAACAGAGAGATATCAATACATAGGTTTTAAGATTATTCCTAGTCAGATATATTCTTGTGCGATGAATCGGGCGTGTTGAGTCCAGTTCTCTGAGCAGGGAGTAGGTCTTGTCTATTACATATTGGGTTTATTGAACGGTATCTGAGCTAATTTGAAACTCATGTTTTATGTATCACCCCACCTCACCTTTCCCGTTAAGCAGCCATAGTGTGTTTTCTGCATGTGTGACTCTGTTCTGTTTTGTAATTCAGTTCAAGTGTAACGGTTTTTACATTCCCTCTATAAGTGACACCTTATGAGAAGTGTCCTTTTCTGTGTGACTTATTTCACTTAGAATTGTCGTACCTAAATCCACTCATCATGCTGCTACTAGCCTTATGACATTGATTTCATGGCTGAGTGATATTCCATTGTACATAAGGACCACAACTTTTTTATCCATTTTTCGCTTTCCTGGGATATTTAAGGTGGAATGAAGTGGAGGTCCTTGTCAACAGAGCAGCCCTAAACTTTGGGGTGCTTGTGTCTTGCTGATTTTCAATTTTCCCACTTTATACCCCCATGCGTGGAAGTGCCCTATGCTCTCTAAGCTGTGTTTTATAGATGTTTCAGGACACACCGTACCCTTCTCCAGAGTGGCTGTTGGCAATTTACATCCCGCCCATCAGTGTAGCAAGGCTCCCATTTCTCCATGGCCTGTCCTGCATTTCTGGTTTTGACACTTTTTTCAGCATGGCCCTTTTGACCGATGGGAAGTGAGACTTCTTTGTAGCGCTGATTTGCCTTTCCAGATTGCTTGGTTGGCCAAAAAGGGCGTATGCGTTTTTTCCTGAATATATTCAGGAAAAAACGCATACGCCGTTTTTGGCCAAGGGCATCATTGTCAACGTTTTGCTGCTTTTCATGTGCTTTAAAGGCGATTCGAATCTACCTCCTGAAATCTGTTTCCTGCAATTCTGCCTTGATTTCAAATCCTCTTCTTTGCCTTCCCTCAATATATTGGTGGACGAGAGTTATCATTTATAACTCTGCAGGTTTGTGAATTGCAGTGCCCTGAAGCTCCATTTTACAACTCGCTTTTTTGGGATCTGGCCGCAAAAGCGCAGGATGGCTTCAGGCCCTGTTCTGGTTCCGGGGGGCAGGCTGAGCCTGTGGTTAATTCTTCTTCCTGATGGGAAAATAGAGTGACCTGTGCCTGTCCCAACACCAAGAGCTAGTCTCTCATTGGTTCCCCGTCTTCCCGTTCATCCTCAGGACAAATTGCAACCTGTACGGAACAGGAGGTTAAAGGTGCTGATGCTCCAAGTAAGGAGATTGCTAGTAAAGTGGCTGGAATGGCGAACCCGAGCACAAGGAGATGAGAAATGAGGTGCGTTTTAGAAACCTTTCCCCATCACACGGTGTACCATCTTCTGGGTTTCTCATGCATGTTTTCGATGTAGGAAGATGCACTTGAACCTGGAGATTTGGGACCCATGCGATGGGTAGCATGCAGTATTACTTTAAAGGGTCTGCGTTTGCTCACCCAACCTCACCAAACCTCTCAGCCCCAAGAGTGTCCACCCTTATGTCTCATCCAGCTGTGGGTCTAGATATGGTCAATCCAGGTTGCATCACAGCCCCTGAACGAATTGTGTAAGAATTTCTCTCTCTTTCCCTGTCTTTGTTTCATGGGTTTTTGAAAGTAATTTATTTTTATAATGGGGATTAGCTGCTTTTCACGGCTGTGTTTATGCTGCTTTACACCCACTTGACACACTAACAGAGAGATATCAATACATAGGTTTTAAGATTATTACTAGTCAGATATATTCTTGTGCGATGAATCGGGCGTGTTGAGTCCAGTTCTCTGAGCAGGGAGTAGGTCTTGTCTATTACATATTGGGTTTATTGAACGGTATCTGAGCTAATTTGAAACTCATGTTTTATGTATCACCCCACCTCACCTTTCCCGTTAAGCAGCCATAGTGTGTTTTCTGCATGTGTGATTCTGTTCTGTTTTGTAATTCAGTTCAAGTGTAACGATTTTTACATTCCCTCTATAAGTGACACCTTATGAGAAGTGCCCTTTTCTGCGTGACTTATTTCACTTAGAATCACCGTACCTAAATCCACTCATCATGCTGCTACTAGCCTTATGACATTCATTTCATGGCTGAGTGATATTCCATTGTACATAAGGACCACAACTTTTTTATCCATTTTTCGCTTTCCTGGGATATTTAAGGTGGAATGAAGTGGAGGTCCTTGTCAACAGAGCAGCCCTAAACTTTGGGGTGCTTGTGTCTTGCTGATTTTCAATTTTCCCACTTTATACCCCCATGCGTGGAAGTGCCCTATGCTCTCTAAGCTGTGTTTTATAGATGTTTCAGGACACACCGTACCCTTCTCCAGCGTGGCTGTTGGCAATTTACATCCCGCCCATCAGTGTAGCAAGGCTCCCATTTCTCCATGACCTGTCCTGCATTTCTGGTTTTGACACTTTTTTCAGCATGGCCCTTTTGACCGATGGGAAGTGAGACTTCTTTGTAGCGCTGATTTGCCTTTCCAGATTGCTTGGTTGGCCAAAAAGGGCGTATGCGTTTTTTCCTGAATATATTCAGGAAAAAACGCATACGCCCTTTTTGGCCAAGGGCATCATTGTCAACGTTTTGCTGCTTTTCATGTGCTTTAAAGGCGATTCGAATCTACCTCCTGAAATCTGTTTCCTGCAATTCTGCCTTGATTTCAAATCCTCTTCTTTGCCTTCCCTCAATATATTTGTGGACGAGAGTTATCATTTATAACTCTGCAGGTTTGTGAATTGCAGTGCCCTGAAGCTCCATTTTACAACTCGCTTTTTTGGGAGCTGGCCGCAAAAGCGCAGGATGGCTTCAGGCCCTGTTCTGGTTCCGGGGGGTAGGCTGAGCCTGTGGTTAATTCTTCTTCCTGATGGGAAAATAGAGTGACCTGTGCCAGTCCCAACACCAAGAGCTAGTCTCTCATTGGTTCCCCGTCTTACCGTTCATCCTCAGGACAAATTGCAACCTGTACGGAACAGGAGGTTAAAGGTGCTGATGCTCCAAGTAGGGAGATTGCTAGTAAAGTGGCTGGAATGGTGAACCCGAGCACAAGGAGATGAGAAATGAGGTGCGTTTTAGAAACCTTTCCCCATCACACGGTGTACCATCTTCTGGGTTTCTCATGCATGTTTTCGATGTAGGAAGATGCCCTTGAACCTGGAGATTTGGGACCCATGAGATGGGTAGCACGCAGTATTACTTTAAAGGGTCTGCGTTTGCTCACCCAACCTCACCAAACCTTTCAGCCGCAAGAGTGTTCCACCCTTATGTCTTATCCAGCTGTGGGTCTAGATATGGTCAATCCAGGTTGCATCACAGCCCCTGAACGAATTGTGTAAGAATTTCTCTCTCTTTCCCTGTCTTTGTTTCATGGGTTTTTGAAAGTAATTTATTTTTATAATGGGGATTAGCTGCTTTTCACGGCTGTGTTTATGCTGCTTTACACCCACTTGACACACTAACAGAGAGATATCAATACATAGGTTTTAAGATTATTACTAGTCAGATATATTCTTGTGCGGTGAATCGGGCGTGTTGAGTCCAGTTCTCTGAGCAAGGAGTAGGTCTTGTCTGTTACATATTGGGTTTATGGAACGGTATCTGAGCTAATTTGAAACTCTTGTTTTATGTATCACCCCACCTCACCTTTCCCGTTAAGCAGCCATACTGTGTTTTCTGCATGTGTGACTCTGTTCTGTTTTGTAATTCAGTTCAAGTGTAACGGTTTTTACATTCCCTCTATAAGTGACACCTTATGAGAAGTGTCCTTTTCTGTGTGACTTATTTCACTTAGAATCATCGTACCTAAATCCACTCATCATGCTGCTACTAGCCTTATGACATTGATATAATGGCTGAGTGATATTCCATTGTACATAAGGACCACAACTTTTTTATCCATTTTTCGCTTTCTGGGATATTTAAGGTGGAATGAAGTGGACGTCCTTGTCAACAGAGCAGCCCTAAACTTTGGGGTGCTTGTGTCTTGCTGATTTTCAATTTTCCCACTTTATACCCCCATGCGTGGAAGTGCCCTATGCTCTCTAAGCTGTGTTTTTTAGATGTTTCAGGATACACCGTACCCTTCTCCAGAGTGGCTGTTGGCAATTTACATCCCGCCCATCAGTGTAGCAAGGCTCCCATTTCTCCATGGCATGTCCTGCATTTCTGGTTTTGACACTTTTTTCAGCATGGCCCTTTTGACCGATGGGAAGTGAGACTTCTTTGTAGCGCTGATTTGCCTTTCCAGATTGCTTGGTTGGCCAAAAAGGGCGTATGCGTTTTTTCCTGAATATATTCAGGAAAAAACGCATACGCCCTTTTTGGCCAAGGGCATCATTGTCAACGTTTTGCTGCTTTTCATGTGCTTTAAAGGCGATTCGAATCTACCTCCTGAAATCTGTTTCCTGCAATTCTGCCTTGATTTCAAATCCTCTTCTTTGCCTTCCCTCAATATATTTGTGGACGAGAGTTATCATTTATAACTCTGCAGGTTTGTGAATTGCAGTGCCCTGAAGCTCCATTTTACAACTCGCTTTTTTGGGAGCTGGCCGCAAAAGCGCAGCATGGCTTCAGGCCCTGTTCTGGTTCCGGGGGGCAGGCTGAGCCTGTGGTTAATTCTTCTTCCTGATGGGAAAATAGAGTGACCTGTGCCTGTCCCAACACCAAGAGCTAGTCTCTCATTGGTTCCCCGTCTTCCCGTTCATCCTCAGGACAAATTGCAACCTGTACGGAACAGGAGGTTAAAGGTGCTGATGCTCCAAGTAGGGAGATTGCTAGTAAAGTGGCTGGAATGGCGAACCCGAGCACAAGGAGATGAGAAATGAGGTGCGTTTTAGAAACCTTTCCCCATCACACGGTGTACCATCTTCTGGGTTTCTCATGCATGTTTTCGATGTAGGAAGATGCCCTTGAACCTGGAGATTTGGGACCCATGCGATGGGTAGCACGCAGTATTACTTTAAAGGGTCTGCGTTTGCTCACCCAACCTCACCAAACCTCTCAGCTGCAAGAGTGTTCCATCCTTATGTCTCATCCAGCTGTGGGTCTAGATATGGTCAATCCTGGTTGCATCACAGCCCCTGAACGAATTGTGTAAGAATTTCTCTCTCTTTCCCTGTCTTTGTTTCATGGGTTTTTGAACATAATTTATTTTTATAATGGGGATTAGCTGCTTTTCACGGGTGTGTTTATGCTGCTTTACACCCACTTGACACACTAACAGAGAGATATCAATACATAGGTTTTAAGATTATTCCTAGTCAGATATATTCTTGTGCGATGAATCGGGCGTGTTGAGTCCAGTTCTCTGAGCAGGGAGTAGGTCTTGTCTATTACATATTGGGTTTATTGAACGGTATCTGAGCTAATTTGAAACTCATGTTTTATGTATCACCCCACCTCACCTTTCCCGTTAAGCAGCCATAGTGTGTTTTCTGCATGTGTGACTCTGTTCTGTTTTGTAATTCAGTTCAAGTGTAACGGTTTTTACATTCCCTCTATAAGTGACACCTTATGAGAAGTGTCCTTTTCTGTGTGACTTATTTCACTTAGAATTGTCGTACCTAAATCCACTCATCATGCTGCTACTAGCCTTATGACATTGATTTCATGGCTGAGTGATATTCCATTGTACATAAGGACCACAACTTTTTTATCCATTTTTCGCTTTCCTGGGATATTTAAGGTGGAATGAAGTGGAGGTCCTTGTCAACAGAGCAGCCCTAAACTTTGGGGTGCTTGTGTCTTGCTGATTTTCAATTTTCCCACTTTATACCCCCATGCGTGGAAGTGCCCTATGCTCTCTAAGCTGTGTTTTATAGATGTTTCAGGACACACCATACCCTTCTCCAGAGTGGCTGTTGGCAATTTACATCCCGCCCATCAGTGTAGCAAGGCTCCCATTTCTCCATGGCCTGTCCTGCATTTCTGGTTTTGACACTTTTTTCAGCATGGCCCTTTTGACCGATGGGAAGTGAGACTTCTTTGTAGCGCTGATTTGCCTTTCCAGATTGCTTGGTTGGCCAAAAAGGGCGTATGCGTTTTTTCCTGAATATATTCTGGAAAAAACGCATACGCCCTTTTTGGCCAAGGGCATCATTGTCAACGTTTTGCTGCTTTTCATGTGCTTTAAAGGCGATTCGAATCTACCTCCTGAAATCTGTTTCCTGCAATTCTGCCTTGATTTCAAATCCTCTTCTTTGCCTTCCCTCAATATATTTGTGGACGAGAGTTATCATTTATAACTCTGCAGGTTTGTGAATTGCAGTGCCCTGAAGCTCCATTTTACAACTCGCTTTTTTGGGAGCTGGCCGCAAAAGCGCAGGATGGCTTCAGGCCCTGTTCTGGTTCCGGGGGGTAGGCTGAGCCTGTGGTTAATTCTTCTTCCTGATGGGAAAATAGAGTGACCTGTGCCAGTCCCAACACCAAGAGCTAGTCTCTCATTGGTTCCCCGTCTTACCGTTCATCCTCAGGACAAATTGCAACCTGTACGGAACAGGAGGTTAAAGGTGCTGATGCTCCAAGTAGGGAGATTGCTAGTAAAGTGGCTGGAATGGCGAACCCGAGCACAAGGAGATGAGAAATGAGGTGTGTTTTAGAAACCTTTCCCCATCACACGGTGTACCATCTTCTGGGTTTCTCATGCATGTTTTCGATGTAGGAAGATGCCCTTGAACCTGGAGATTTGGGACCCATGCGATGGGTAGCACGCAGTATTACTTTAAAGGGTCTGCGTTTGCTCACCCAACCTCACCAAACCTTTCAGCCGCAAGAGTGTTCCACCCTTATGTCTTATCCAGCTGTGGGTCTAGATATGGTCAATCCAGGTTGCATCACAGCCCCTGAACGAATTGTGTAAGAATTTCTCTCTCTTTCCCTGTCTTTGTTTCATGGGTTTTTGAAAGTAATTTATTTTTATAATGGGGATTAGCTGCTTTTCACGGCTGTGTTTATGCTGCTTTACACCCACTTGACACACTAACAGAGAGATATCAATACATAGGTTTTAAGATTATTCCTAGTCAGATATATTCTTGTGCGGTGAATGGGGCGTGTTGAGTCCAGTTCTCTGAGCAGGGAGTAGGTCTTGTCTATTACATATTGGGTTTATTGAACGGTATCTGAGCTAATTTGAAACTCATGTTTTATGTATCACCCCACCTCACCTTTCCCGTTAAGCAGCCATAGTGTGTTTTCTGCATGTGTGACTCTGTTCTGTTTTGTAATTCAGTTCAAGTGTAACGGTTTTTACATTCCCTCTATAAGTGACACCTTATGAGAAGTGTCCTTTTCTGTGTGACTTATTTCACTTAGAATTGTCGTACCTAAATCCACTCATCATGCTGCTACTAGCCTTATGACATTGATTTCATGGCTGAGTGATATTCCATTGTACATAAGGACCACAACTTTTTTATCCATTTTTCGCTTTCCTGGGATATTTAAGGTGGAATGAAGTGGAGGTCCTTGTCAACAGAGCAGCCCTAAACTTTGGGGTGCTTGTGTCTTGCTGATTTTCAATTTTCCCACTTTATACCCCCATGCGTGGAAGTGCCCTATGCTCTCTAAGCTGTGTTTTATAGATGTTTCAGGACACACCATACCCTTCTCCAGAGTGGCTGTTGGCAATTTACATCCCGCCCATCAGTGTAGCAAGGCTCCCATTTCTCCATGGCCTGTCCTGCATTTCTGGTTTTGACACTTTTTTCAGCATGGCCCTTTTGACCGATGGGAAGTGAGACTTCTTTGTAGCGCTGATTTGCCTTTCCAGATTGCTTGGTTGGCCAAAAAGGGCGTATGCGTTTTTTCCTGAATATATTCTGGAAAAAACGCATACGCCCTTTTTGGCCAAGGGCATCATTGTCAACGTTTTGCTGCTTTTCATGTGCTTTAAAGGCGATTCGAATCTACCTCCTGAAATCTGTTTCCTGCAATTCTGCCTTGATTTCAAATCCTCTTCTTTGCCTTCCCTCAATATATTTGTGGACGAGAGTTATCATTTATAACTCTGCAGGTTTGTGAATTGCAGTGCCCTGAAGCTCCATTTTACAACTCGCTTTTTTGGGAGCTGGCCGCAAAAGCGCAGGATGGCTTCAGGCCCTGTTCTGGTTCCGGGGGGTAGGCTGAGCCTGTGGTTAATTCTTCTTCCTGATGGGAAAATAGAGTGACCTGTGCCTGTCCCAACACCAAGAGCTAGTCTCTCATTGGTTCCCCGTCTTACCGTTCATCCTCAGGACAAATTGCAACCTGTACGGAACAGGAGGTTAAAGGTGCTGATGCTCCAAGTAGGGAGATTGCTAGTAAAGTGGCTGGAATGGCGAACCCGAGCACAAGGAGATGAGAAATGAGGTGCGTTTTAGAAACCTTTCCCCATCACACGGTGTACCATCTTCTGGGTTTCTCATGCATGTTTTCGATGTAGGAAGATGCCCTTGAACCTGGAGATTTGGGACCCATGCGATGGGTAGCACGCAGTATTACTTTAAAGGGTCTGCGTTTGCTCACCCAACCTCACCAAACCTTTCAGCCGCAAGAGTGTTCCACCCTTATGTCTTATCCAGCTGTGGGTCTAGATATGGTCAATCCAGGTTGCATCACAGCCCCTGAACGAATTGTGTAAGAATTTCTCTCTCTTTCCCTGTCTTTGTTTCATGGGTTTTTGAAAGTAATTTATTTTTATAATGGGGATTAGCTGCTTTTCACGGCTGTGTTTATGCTGCTTTACACCCACTTGACACACTAACAGAGAGATATCAATACATAGGTTTTAAGATTATTCCTAGTCAGATATATTCTTGTGCGGTGAATGGGGCGTGTTGAGTCCAGTTCTCTGAGCAAGGAGTAGGTCTTTTCTATTACATATTGGGTTTATGGAACGGTATCTGAGCTAATTTGAAACTCTTGTTTTATGTATCACCCCACCTCACCTTTCCCGTTAAGCAGCCATACTGTGTTTTCTGCATGTGTGACTCTGTTCTGTTTTGTAATTCAGTTCAAGTGTAACGGTTTTTACATTCCCTCTATAAGTGACACCTTATGAGAAGTGTCCTTTTCTGTGTGACTTATTTCACTTAGAATCGTCGTACCTAAATCCACTCATCATGCTGCTACTAGCCTTATGACATTGATATAATGGCTGAGTGATATTCCATTGTACATAAGGACCACAACTTTTTTATCCATTTTTCGCTTTCCTGGGATATTTAAGGTGGAATGAAGTGGACGTCCTTGTCAACAGAGCAGCCCTAAACTTTGGGGTGCTTGTGTCTTGCTGATTTTCAATTTTCCCACTTTATACCCCCATGCGTGGAAGTGCCCTATGCTCTCTAAGCTGTGTTTTTTAGATGTTTCAGGATACACCGTACTCTTCTCCAGAGTGGCTGTTGGCAATTTACATCCCGCCCATCAGTGTAGCAAGGCTCCCATTTCTCCATGGCCTGTCCTGCATTTCTGGTTTTGACACTTTTTTCAGCATGGCCCTTTTGACCGATGGGAAGTGAGACTTCTTTGTAGCGCTGATTTGCCTTTCCAGATTGCTTGGTTGGCCAAAAAGGGCGTATGCGTTTTTTCCTGAATATATTCAGGAAAAAACGCATACGCCCTTTTTGGCCAAGGGCATCATTGTCAACGTTTTGCTGCTTTTCATGTGCTTTAAAGGCGATTCGAATCTACCTCCTGAAATCTGTTTCCTGCAATTCTGCCTTGATTTCAAATCCTCTTCTTTGCCTTCCCTCAATATATTTGTGGACGAGAGTTATCATTTATAACTCTGCAGGTTTGTGAATTGCAGTGCCCTGAAGCTCCATTTTACAACTCGCTTTTTTGGGAGCTGGCCGCAAAAGCGCAGCATGGCTTCAGGCCCTGTTCTGGTTCCGGGGGGCAGGCTGAGCCTGTGGTTAATTCTTCTTCCTGATGGGAAAATAGAGTGACCTGTGCCTGTCCCAACACCAAGAGCTAGTCTCTCATTGGTTCCCCGTCTTCCCGTTCATCCTCAGGACAAATTGCAACCTGTACGGAACAGGAGGTTAAAGGTGCTGATGCTCCAAGTAGGGAGATTGCTAGTAAAGTGGCTGGAATGGCGAACCCGAGCACAAGGAGATGAGAAATGAGGTGCGTTTTAGAAACCTTTCCCCATCACACGGTGTACCATCTTCTGGGTTTCTCATGCATGTTTTCGATGTAGGAAGATGCCCTTGAACCTGGAGATTTGGGACCCATGCGATGGGTAGCACGCAGTATTACTTTAAAGGGTCTGCGTTTGCTCACCCAACCTCACCAAACCTCTCAGCTGCAAGAGTGTTCCATCCTTATGTCTCATCCAGCTGTGGGTCTAGATATGGTCAATCCAGGTTGCATCACAGCCCCTGAACGAATTGTGTAAGAATTTCTCTCTCTTTCCCTGTCTTTGTTTCATGGGTTTTTGAACATAATTTATTTTTATAATGGGGATTAGCTGCTTTTCACGGGTGTGTTTATGCTGCTTTACACCCACTTGACACACTAACAGAGAGATATCAATACATAGGTTTTAAGATTATTCCTAGTCAGATATATTCTTGTGCGATGAATCGGGCGTGTTGAGTCCAGTTCTCTGAGCAGGGAGTAGGTCTTGTCTATTACATATTGGGTTTATTGAACGGTATCTGAGCTAATTTGAAACTCATGTTTTATGTATCACCCCACCTCACCTTTCCCGTTAAGCAGCCATAGTGTGTTTTCTGCATGTGTGATTCTGTTCTGTTTTGTAATTCAGTTCAAGTGTAACGATTTTTACATTCCCTCTATAAGTGACACCTTATGAGAAGTGCCGTTTTCTGCGTGACTTATTTCACTTAGAATCGTCGTACCTAAATCCACTCATCGTGCTGCTACTAACCTTATGACATTGATTTCATGGCTGAGTGATATTCCATTGTACATAAGGACCACAACTTTTTTATCCATTTTTCGCTTTCCTGGGATATTTAAGGTGGAATGAAGTGGAGGTCCTTGTCAACAGAGCAGCCCTAAACTTTGGGGTGCTTGTGTCTTGCTGATTTTCATTTTTCCCACTTTATACCCCCATGCGTGGAAGTGCCCTATGCTCTCTAAGTTGTGTTTTATAGATGTTTCAGGACACACTGTACCCTTCTCCAGAGTGGCTGTTGGCAATTTACATTCCGCCCATCAATGTAGCAAGGCTCCCATTTCTCCATGGCCTGTCCTGCATTTCTGGTTTTGACACTTTTTTCAGCATGGCCCTTTTGACCGATGGGAAGTGAGACTTCTTTGTAGCGCTGATTTGCCTTTCCAGATTGCTTGGTTGGCCAAAAAGGGCGTATGCGTTTTTTCCTGAATATATTCAGGAAAAAACGCATATGCCCTTTTTGGCCAAGGGCATCATTGTCAACGTTTTGCTGCTTTTCATGTGCTTTAAATGCGATTCGAATCTACCTCCTGAAATCTGTTTCCTGCAATTCTGCCTTGATTTCAAATCCTCTTCTTTGCCTTCCCTCAATATATTTGTGGACGAGAGTTATCATTTATAACTCTGCAGGTTTGTGAATTGCAGTGCCCTGAAGCTCCATTTTACAACTCGCTTTTTCGGGAGCTGGCCGCAAAAGCGCAGGATGGCTTCAGGCCCTGTTCTGATTCCGGGGGGCAGGCTGAGCCTGTGGTTAATTCTTCTTCCTGATCGGAAAATAGAGTGACCTGTGCCTGTCCCAACACCAAGAGCTAGTCTCTCTTTGGTTCCCCGTCTTCCCGTTCATCCTCAGGACAAATTGCAACCTGTACGGAACAGGAGGTTAAAGGTGCTGATGCTCCAAGTAGGGAGATTGCTAGTAAAGTGGCTGGAATGGCGAACCCGAGCACAAGGAGATGAGAAATGAGGTGCGTTTTAGAAACCTTACCCCATCACACGGTGTACCATCTTCTGGGTTTCTCATGCATGTTTTCGATGTAGGAAGATGCCCTTGAACCTGGAGATTTGGGACCCATGTGATGGGTAGCACGCAGTATTACTTTAAAGGGTCTGCGTTTGCTCACCCAATCTCACCAAACCTCTCAGCCCCAAGAGTGTCCACCCTTATGTCTCATCCAGCTGTGGGTCTAGATATGGTCAATCCAGGTTGCATCACAGCCCCTGAACGAATTGTGTAAGAATTTCTCTCTCTTTCCCTGTCTTTGTTTCATGGCTTTTTAAAAGTAATTTATTTTTATAATGGGGTTTATCTGCTTTTCATGGCTGTGTTTATGCCGCTTTACACCCACTTGACACACTAACAGAGAGATATCAATACATAGGTTTTAAGATTATTACTAGTCAGATATATTCTTGTGCGGTGAATCGGGCGTGTTGAGTCCAGTTCTCTGAGCAGGGAGTAGGTCTTGTCTATTACATATTGGGTTTATGGAACGGTATCTGAGCTAATTTGAAACTCTTGTTTTATGTATCCCCCCACCTCACCTTTCCCGTTAAGCAGCCATAGTGTGTTTTCTGCATGTGTGACTCTGTTCTGTTTTGTAATTCAGTTCAAGTGTAACGGTTTTTACATTCCCTCTATAAGTGACACCTTATGAGAAGTGTCCTTTTCTGTGTGACTTATTTCACTTAGAATCGTCGTACCTAAATCCACTCATCATGCTGCTACTAGCCTTATGACATTGATTTCATGGCTGAGTGATATTCCATTGTACATAAGGACCACAACTTTTTTATCCATTTTTCGCTTTCCTGGGATATTTAAGGTGGAATGAAGTGGAGGTCCTTGTCAACAGAGCAGCCCTAAACTTTGGGGTGCTTGTGTCTTGCTGATTTTCAATTTTCCCACTTTATACCCCCATGCGTGGAAGTGCCCTATGCTCTCTAAGCTGTGTTTTATAGATGTTTCAGGATACACCGTACCCTTCTCCAGAGTGGCTGTTGGCAATTTACATCCGCCCATCAGTGTAGCAAGGCTCCCATTTCTCCATGGCCTGTCCTGCATTTCTGGTTTTGACACTTTTTTCAGCATGGCCCTTTTGACCGATGGGAAGTGAGACTTCTTTGTAGCGCTGATTTGCCTTTCCAGATTGCTTGGTTGGCCAAAAAGGGCGTATGCGTTTTTTCCTGAATATATTCAGGAAAAAACGCATACGCCCTTTTTGGCCAAGGGCATCATTGTCAACGTTTTGCTGCTTTTCATGTGCTTTAAAGGCGATTCGAATCTACCTCCTGAAATCTGTTTCCTGCAATTCTGCCTTCATTTCAAATCCTCTTCTTTGCCTTCCCTCAATATATTGGTGGACGAGAGTTATCATTTATAACTCTGCAGGTTTGTGAATTGCAGTGCCCTGAAGCTCCATTTTACAACTCGCTTTTTTGGGATCTGGCCGCAAAAGCGCAGGATGGCTTCAGGCCCTGTTCTGGTTCCGGGGGGCAGGCTGAGCCTGTGGTTAATTCTTCTTCCTGATGGGAAAATAGAGTGACCTGTGCCTGTCCCAACACCAAGAGCTAGTCTCTCATTGGTACCCCGTCTTCCCGTTCATCCTCAGGACAAATTGCAACCTGTACGGAACAGGAGGTTAAAGGTGCTGATGCTCCAAGTAGGGAGATTGCTAGTAAAGTGGCTGGAATGGCGAACCCGAGCACAAGGAGATGAGAAATGAGGTGAGTTTTAGAAACCTTTCCCCATCACACGGTGTACCATCTTCTGGGTTTCTCATGCATGTTTTCGATGTAGGAAGATGCACTTGAACCTGGAGATTTGGGACCCATGCGATGGGTAGCACGCAGTATTACTTTAAAGGGTCTGCGTTTGCTCACCCAACCTCACCAAACCTCTCAGCCCCAAGAGTGTCCACCCTTATGTCTCATCCAGCTGTGGGTCTAGATATGGTCAATCCAGGTTGCATCACAGCCCCTGAACGAATTGTGTAAGAATTTCTCTCTCTTTCCCTGTCTTTGTTTCATGGGTTTTTGAAAGTAATTTATTTTTATAATGGGGATTAGCTGCTTTTCACGGCTGTGTTTATGCTGCTTTACACCCACTTGACACACTAACAGAGAGATATCAATACATAGGTTTTAAGATTATTACTAGTCAGATATATTCTTGTGCGATGAATCGGGCGTGTTGAGTCCAGTTCTCTGAGCAGGGAGTAGGTCTTGTCTATTACATATTGGGTTTATTGAACGGTATCTGAGCTAATTTGAAACTCATGTTTTATGTATCACCCCACCTCACCTTTCCCGTTAAGCAGCCATAGTGTGTTTTCTGCATGTGTGATTCTGTTCTGTTTTGTAATTCAGTTCAAGTGTAACGATTTTTACATTCCCTCTATAAGTGACACCTTATGAGAAGTGCCCTTTTCTGCGTCACTTATTTCACTTAGAATCGTCGTACCTAAATCCACTCATCGTGCTGCTACTAACCTTATGACATTGATTTCATGGCTGAGTGATATTCCATTGTACATAAGGACCACAACTTTTTTATCCATTTTTCGCTTTCCTGGGATATTTAAGGTGGAATGAAGTGGAGGTCCTTGTCAACAGAGCAGCCCTAAACTTTGGGGTGCTTGTGTCTTGCTGATTTTCATTTTTCCCACTTTATACCCCCATGCGTGGAAGTGCCCTATGCTCTCTAAGTTGTGTTTTATAGATGTTTCAGGACACACTGTACCCTTCTCCAGAGTGGCTGTTGGCAATTTACATTCCGCCCATCAATGTAGCAAGGCTCCCATTTCTCCATGGCCTGTCCTGCATTTCTGGTTTTGACACTTTTTTCAGCATGGCCCTTTTGACCGATGGGAAGTGAGACTTCTTTGTAGCGCTGATTTGCCTTTCCAGATTGCTTGGTTGGCCAAAAAGGGCGTATGCGTTTTTTCCTGAATATATTCAGGAAAAAACGCATACGCCCTTTTTGGCCAAGGGCATCATTGTCAACGTTTTGCTGCTTTTCAGGTGCTTTAAATGCGATTCGAATCTACCTCCTGAAATCTGTTTCCTGCAATTCTGCCTTGATTTCAAATCCTCTTCTTTGCCTTCCCTCAATATGTTTGTGGACGAGAGTTATCATTTATAACTCTGCAGGTTTGTGAATTGCAGTGCCCTGAAGCTCCATTTTACAACTCGCTTTTTCGGGAGCTGGCCGCAAAAGCGCAGGATGGCTTCAGGCCCTGTTCTGATTCCGGGGGGCAGGCTGAGCCTGTGGTTAATTCTTCTTTCTGATCGGAAAATAGAGTGACCTGTGCCTGTCCCAACACCAAGAGCTAGTCTCTCTTTGGTTCCCCGTCTTCCCGTTCATCCTCAGGACAAATTGCAACCTGTACGGAACAGGAGGTTAAAGGTGCTGATGCTCCAAGTAGGGAGATTGCTAGTAAAGTGGCTGGAATGGCGAACCCGAGCACAAGGAGATGAGAAATGAGGTGCGTTTTAGAAACCTTACCCCATCACACGGTGTACCATCTTCTGGGTTTCTCATGCATGTTTTCGATGTAGGAAGATGCCCTTGAACCTGGAGATTTGGGACCCATGTGATGGGTAGCACGCAGTATTACTTTAAAGGGTCTGCGTTTGCTCACCCAATCTCACCAAACCTCTCAGCCCCAAGAGTGTCCACCCTTATGTCTCATCCAGCTGTGGGTCTAGATATGGTCAATCCAGGTTGCATCACAGCCCCTGAACGAATTGTGTAAGAATTTCTCTCTCTTTCCCTGTCTTTGTTTCATGGCTTTTTAAAAGTAATTTATTTTTATAATGGGGTTTATCTGCTTTTCATGGCTGTGTTTATGCCGCTTTACACCCACTTGACACACTAACAGAGAGATATCAATACATAGGTTTTAAGATTATTACTAGTCAGATATATTCTTGTGCGGTGAATCGGGCGTGTTGAGTCCAGTTCTCTGAGCAGGGAGTAGGTCTTGTCTATTACATATTGGGTTTATGGAACGGTATCTGAGCTAATTTGAAACTCTTGTTTTATGTATCCCCCCACCTCACCTTTCCCGTTAAGCAGCCATAGTGTGTTTTCTGCATGTGTGACTCTGTTCTGTTTTGTAATTCAGTTCAAGTGTAACGGTTTTTACATTCCCTCTATAAGTGACACCTTATGAGAAGTGTCCTTTTCTGTGTGACTTATTTCACTTAGAATCGTCGTACCTAAATCCACTCATCATGCTGCTACTAGCCTTATGACATTGATTTCATGGCTGAGTGATATTCCATTGTACATAAGGACCACAACTTTTTTATCCATTTTTCGCTTTCCTGGGATATTTAAGGTGGAATGAAGTGGAGGTCCTTGTCAACAGAGCAGCCCTAAACTTTGGGGTGCTTGTGTCTTGCTGATTTTCAATTTTCCCACTTTATACCCCCATGCGTGGAAGTGCCCTATGCTCTCTAAGCTGTGTTTTATAGATGTTTCAGGATACACCGTACCCTTCTCCAGAGTGGCTGTTTGCAATTTACATCCGCCCATCAGTGTAGCAAGGCTCCCATTTCTCCATGGCCTGTCCTGCATTTCTGGTTTTGACACTTTTTTCAGCATGGCCCTTTTGACCGATGGGAAGTGAGACTTCTTTGTAGCGCTGATTTGCCTTTCCAGGTTGCTTGGTTGGCCAAAAAGGGCGTATGCGTTTTTTCCTGAATATATTCAGGAAAAAACGCATACGCCCTTTTTGGCCAAGGGCATCATTGTCAACGTTTTGCTGCTTTTCATGTGCTTTAAAGGCGATTCGAATCTACCTCCTGAAATCTGTTTCCTGCAATTCTGCCTTCATTTCAAATCCTCTTCTTTGCCTTCCCTCAATATATTGGTGGACGAGAGTTATCATTTATAACTCTGCAGGTTTGTGAATTGCAGTGCCCTGAATCTCCATTTTACAACTCGCTTTTTTGGGATCTGGCCGCAAAAGCGCAGGATGGCTTCAGGCCCTGTTCTGGTTCCGGGGGGCAGGCTGAGCCTGTGGTTAATTCTTCTTCCTGATGGGAAAATAGAGTGACCTGTGCCTGTCCCAACACCAAGAGCTAGTCTCTCATTGGTACCCCGTCTTCCCGTTCATCCTCAGGACAAATTGCAACCTGTACGGAACAGGAGGTTAAAGGTGCTGATGCTCCAAGTAGGGAGATTGCTAGTAAAGTGGCTGGAATGGCGAACCCGAGCACAAGGAGATGAGAAATGAGGTGCGTTTTAGAAACCTTTCCCCATCACACGGTGTACCATCTTCTGGGTTTCTCATGCATGTTTTCGATGTAGGAAGATGCACTTGAACCTGGAGATTTGGGACCCATGCGATGGGTAGCACACAGTATTACTTTAAAGGGTCTGCGTTTGCTCACCCAACCTCACCAAACCTCTCAGCCCCAAGAGTGTCCACCCTTATGTCTCATCCAGCTGTGGGTCTAGATATGGTCAATCCAGGTTGCATCACAGCCCCTGAACGAATTGTGTAAGAATTTCTCTCTCTTTCCCTGTCTTTGATTCATGGGTTTTTGAAAGTAATTTATTTTTATAATGGGGATTAGCTGCTTTTCACGGCTGTGTTTATGCTGCTTTACACCCACTTGACACACTAACAGAGAGATATCAATACATAGGTTTTAAGATTATTACTAGTCAGATATATTCTTGTGCGATGAATCGGGCGTGTTGAGTCCAGTTCTCTGAGCAGGGAGTAGGTCTTGTCTATTACATATTGGGTTTATTGAACGGTATCTGAGCTAATTTGAAACTCATATTTTATGTATCACCCCACCTCACCTTTCCCGTTAAGCAGCCATAGTGTGTTTTCTGCATGTGTGATTCTGTTCTGTTTTGTAATTCAGTTCAAGTGTAACGATTTTTACATTCCCTCTATAAGTGACACCTTATGAGAAGTGCCCTTTTCTGCGTGACTTATTTCACTTAGAATCGTCGTACCTAAATCCACTCATCGTGCTGCTACTAACCTTATGACATTGATTTCATGGCTGAGTGATATTCCATTGTACATAAGGACCACAACTTTTTTATCCATTTTTCGCTTTCCTGGGATATTTAAGGTGGAATGAAGTGGAGGTCCTTGTCAACAGAGCAGCCCTAAACTTTGGGGTGCTTGTGTCTTGCTGATTTTCAATTTTCCCACTTTATACCCCCATGCGTGGAAGTGCCCTATGCTCTCTAAGCTGTGTTTTATAGATGTTTCAGGATACACCGTACCCTTCTCCAGAGTGGCTGTTGGCAATTTACATCCCGCCCATCAATGTAGCAAGGCTCCCATTTCTCCATGGCCTGTCCTGCATTTCTGGTTTTGACACTTTTTTCAGCATGGCCCTTTTGACCGATGGGAAGTGAGACTTCTTTGTAGCGCTGATTTGCCTTTCCAGATTGCTTGGTTGGCCAAAAAGGGCGTATGCGTTTTTTCCTGAATATATTCAGGAAAAAACGCATATGCCCTTTTTTGCCAAGGGCATCGTTGTCAACGTTTTGCTGCTTTTCATGTGCTTTAAATGCGATTCGAATCTACCTCCTGAAATCTGTTTCCTGCAATTCTGCCTTGATTTCAAATCCTCTTCTTTGCCTTCCCTCAATATGTTTGTGGACGAGAGTTATCATTTATAACTCTGCAGGTTTGTGAATTGCAGTGCCCTGAAGCTCCATTTTACAACTCGCTTTTTCGGGATCTGGCCGCAAAAGCGCAGGATGGCTTCAGGCCCTGTTCTGATTCCGGGGGGCAGGCTGAGCCTGTGGTTAATTCTTCTTCCTGATCGGAAAATAGAGTGACCTGTGCCTGTCCCAACACCAAGAGCTAGTCTCTCTTTGGTTCCCCGTCTTCCCGTTCATCCTCAGGACAAATTGCAACCTGTACGGAACAGGAGGTTAAAGGTGCTGATGCTCCAAGTAGGGAGATTGCTAGTAAAGTGGCTGGAATGGCGAACCCGAGCACAAGGAGATGAGAAATGAGGTGCGTTTTAGAAACCTTACCCCATCACACGGTGTACCATCTTCTGGGTTTCTCATGCATGTTTTCGATGTAGGAAGATGCCCTTGAACCTGGAGATTTGGGACCCATGTGATGGGTAGCACGCAGTATTACTTTAAAGGGTCTGCGTTTGCTCACCCAATCTCACCAAACCTCTCAGCCCCAAGAGTGTCCACCCTTATGTCTCATCCAGCTGTGGGTCTAGATATGGTCAATCCAGGTTGCATCACAGCCCCTGAACGAATTGTGTAAGAATTTCTCTCTCTTTCCCTGTCTTTGTTTCATGGCTTTTTAAAAGTAATTTATTTTTATAATGGGGTTTATCTGCTTTTCATGGCTGTGTTTATGCCGCTTTACACCCACTTGACACACTAACAGAGAGATATCAATACATAGGTTTTAAGATTATTACTAGTCAGATATATTCTTGTGCGGTGAATCGGGCGTGTTGAGTCCAGTTCTCTGAGCAGGGAGTAGGTCTTGTCTATTACATATTGGGTTTATGGAACAGTATCTGAGCTAATTTGAAACTCTTGTTTTATGTATCCCCCCACCTCACCTTTTCCGTTAAGCAGCCATAGTGTGTTTTCTGCATGTGTGACTCTGTTCTGTTTTGTAATTCAGTTCAAGTGTAACGGTTTTTACATTCCCTCTATAAGTGACACCTTATGAGAAGTGTCCTTTTCTGTGTGACTTATTTCACTTAGAATCGTCGTACCTAAATCCACTCATCGTGCTGCTACTAGCCTTATGACATTGATTTCATGGCTGAGTGATATTCCATTGTACATAAGGACCACAACTTTTTTATCCATTTTTCGCTTTCCTGGGATATTTAAGGTGGAATGAAGTGGAGGTCCTTGTCAACAGAGCAGCCCTAAACTTTGGGGTGCTTGTGTCTTGCTGATTTTCAATTTTCCCACTTTATACCCCCATGCGTGGAAGTGCCCTATGCTCTCTAAGCTGTGTTTTATAGATGTTTCAGGACACACCGTACCCTTCTCCAGAGTGGCTGTTGGCAATTTACATCCCGCCCATCAGTGTAGCAAGGCTCCCATTTCTCCATGGCCTGTCCTGCATTTCTGGTTTTGACACTTTTTTCAGCATGGCCCTTTTGACCGATGGGAAGTGAGACTTCTTTGTAGCGCTGATTTGCCTTTCCAGATTGCTTGGTTGTCCAAAAAGGGCGTATGCGTTTTTTCCTGAATATATTCAGGAAAAAACGCATACGCCGTTTTTGGCCAAGGGCATCATTGTCAACGTTTTGCTGCTTTTCATGTGCTTTAAAGGCGATTCGAATCTACCTCCTGAAATCTGTTTCCTGCAATTCTGCCTTGATTTCAAATCCTCTTCTTTGCCTTCCCTCAATATATTGGTGGACGAGAGTTATCATTTATAACTCTGCAGGTTTGTGAATTGCAGTGCCCTGAAGCTCCATTTTACAACTCGCTTTTTTGGGATCTGGCCGCAAAAGCGCAGGATGGCTTCAGGCCCTGTTCTGGTTCCGGGGGGCAGGCTGAGCCTGTGGTTAATTCTTCTTCCTGATGGGAAAATAGAGTGACCTGTGCCTGTCCCAACACCAAGAGCTAGTCTCTCATTGGTTCCCCGTCTTCCCGTTCATCCTCAGGACAAATTGCAACCTGTACGGAACAGGAGGTTAAAGGTGCTGATGCTCCAAGTAGGGAGATTGCTAGTAAAGTGGCTGGAATGGCGAACCCGAGCACAAGGAGATGAGAAATGAGGTGCGTTTTAGAAACCTTTCCCCATCACACGGTGTACCATCTTCTGGGTTTCTCATGCATGTTTTCGATGTAGGAAGATGCACTTGAACCTGGAGATTTGGGACCCATGCGGTGGGTAGCACGCAGTATTACTTTAAAGGGTCTGCGTTTGCTCACCCAACCTCACCAAACCTCTCAGCCCCAAGAGTGTCCACCCTTATGTCTCATCCAGCTGTGGGTCTAGATATGGTCAATCCAGGTTGCATCACAGCCCCTGAACGAATTGTGTAAGAATTTCTCTCTCTTTCCCTGTCTTTGTTTCATGGGTTTTTGAAAGTAATTTATTTTTATAATGGGGATTAGCTGCTTTTCACGGCTGTGTTTATGCTGCTTTACACCCACTTGACACACTAACAGAGAGATATCAATACATAGGTTTTAAGATTATTACTAGTCAGATATATTCTTGTGCGATGAATCGGGCGTGTTGAGTCCAGTTCTCTGAGCAGGGAGTAGGTCTTGTCTATTACATATTGGGTTTATTGAACGGTATCTGAGCTAATTTGAAACTCATGTTTTATGTATCACCCCACCTCACCTTTCCCGTTAAGCAGCCATAGTGTGTTTTCTGCATGTGTGATTCTGTTCTGTTTTGTAATTCAGTTCAAGTGTAACGATTTTTACATTCCCTCTATAAGTGACACCTTATGAGAAGTGCCCTTTTCTGCGTGACTTATTTCACTTAGAATCGTCGTACCTAAATCCACTCATCGTGCTGCTACTAACCTTATGACATTGATTTCATGGCTGAGTGATATTCCATTGTACATAAGGACCACAACTTTTTTATCCATTTTTCGCTTTCCTGGGATATTTAAGGTGGAATGAAGTGGGGGTCCTTGTCAACAGAGCAGCCCTAAACTTTGGGGTGCTTGTGTCTTGCTGATTTTCATTTTTCCCACTTTATACCCCCATGCGTGGAAGTGCCCTATGCTCTCTAAGTTGTGTTTTATAGATGTTTCAGGACACACTGTACCCTTCTCCAGAGTGGCTGTTGGCAATTTACATCCCGCCCATCAGTGTAGCAAGGCTCCCATTTCTCCATGGCCTGTCCTGCATTTCTGGTTTTGACACTTTTTTCAGCATGGCCCTTTTGACCGATGGGAAGTGAGACTTCTTTGTATCGCTGATTTGCCTTTCCAGATTGCTTGGTTGGCCAAAAAGGGCGTATGCGTTTTTTCCTGAATATATTCAGGAAAAAACGCATACGCCCTTTTTGGCCAAGGGCATCATTGTCAACGTTTTGCTGCTTTTCATGTGCTTTAAATGCGATTCGAATCTACCTCCTGAAATCTGTTTCCTGCAATTCTGCCTTGATTTCAAATCCTCTTCTTTGCCTTCCCTCAATATATTTGTGGACGAGAGTTATCATTTATAACTCTGCAGGTTTGTGAATTGCAGTGCCCTGAAGCTCCATTTTACAACTCGCTTTTTCGGGAGCTGGCCGCAAAAGCGCAGGATGGCTTCAGGCCCTGTTCTGATTCCGGGGGGCAGGCTGAGCCTGTGGTTAATTCTTCTTCCTGATGGGAAAATAGAGTGACCTGTGCCTGTCCCAACACCAAGAGCTAGTCTCTCTTTGGTTCCCCGTCTTCCCGTTCATCCTCAGGACAAATTGCAACCTGTACGGAACAGGAGGTTAAAGGTGCTGATGCTCCAAGTAGGGAGATTGCTAGTAAAGTGGCTGGAATGGCGAACCTGAGCACAAGGAGATGAAAAATGAGGTGCGTTTTAGAAACCTTTCCCCATCACACGGTGTACCATCTTCTGGGTTTCTCATGCATGTTTTCGATGTAGGAAGATGCCCTTGAACCTGGAGATTTGGGACCCATGTGATGGGTAGCACGCAGTATTACTTTAAAGGGTCTGCGTTTGCTCACCCAATCTCACCAAACCTCTCAGCCCCAAGAGTGTCCACCCTTATGTCTCATCCAGCTGTGGGTCTAGATATGGTCAATCCAGGTTGCATCACAGCCCCTGAACGAATTGTGTAAGAATTTCTCTCTCTTTCCCTGTCTTTGTTTCATGGCTTTTTAAAAGTAATTTATTTTTATAATGGGGTTTAGCTGCTTTTCATGGCTGTGTTTATGCCGCTTTACACCCACTTGACACACTAACAGAGAGATATCAATACATAGGTTTTAAGATTATTACTAGTCAGATATATTCTTGTGCGGTGAATCGGGCGTGTTGAGTCCAGTTCTCTGAGCAGGGAGTAGGTCTTGTCTATTACATATTGGGTTTATGGAACGGTATCTGAGCTAATTTGAAACTCTTGTTTTATGTATCCCCCCACCTCACCTTTCCCGTTAAGCAGCCATAGTGTGTTTTCTGCATGTGTGACTCTGTTCTGTTTTGTAATTCAGTTCAAGTGTAACGGTTTTTACATTCCCTCTATAAGTGAAACCTTATGAGAAGTGTCCTTTTCTGTGTGACTTATTTCACTTAGAATCGTCGTACCTAAATCCACTCATCATGCTGCTACTAGCCTTATGACATTGATTTCATGGCTGAGTGATATTCCATTGTACATAAGGACCACAACTTTTTTATCCATTTTTCGCTTTCCTGGGATATTTAAGGTGGAATGAAGTGGAGGTCCTTGTCAACAGAGCAGCCCTAAACTTTGGGGTGCTTGTGTCTTGCTGATTTTCAATTTTCCCATTTTATACCCCCATGCGTGGAAGTGCCCTATGCTCTCTAAGCTGTGTTTTATAGATGTTTCAGGACACACCGTACCCTTCTCCAGAGTGGCTGTTGGCAATTTACATCCCGCCCATCAGTGTAGCAAGGCTCCCATTTCTCCATGGCCTGTCCTGCATTTCTGGTTTTGACACTTTTTTCAGCATGGCCCTTTTGACCGATGGGAAGTGAGACTTCTTTGTAGCGCTGATTTGCCTTTCCAGATTGCTTGGTTGGCCAAAAAGGGCGTATGCGTTTTTTCCTGAATATATTCAGGAAAAAACGCATACGCCGTTTTTGGCCAAGGGCATCATTGTCAACGTTTTGCTGCTTTTCATGTGCTTTAAAGGCGATTCGAATCTACCTCCTGAAATCTGTTTCCTGCAATTCTGCCTTGATTTCAAATCCTCTTCTTTGCCTTCCCTCAATATATTGGTGGACGAGAGTTATCATTTATAACTCTGCAGGTTTGTGAATTGCAGTGCCCTGAAGCTCCATTTTACAACTCGCTTTTTTGGGATCTGGCCGCAAAAGCGCAGGATGGCTTCAGGCCCTGTTCTGGTTCCGGGGGGCAGGCTGAGCCTGTGGTTAATTCTTCTTCCTGATGGGAAAATAGAGTGACCTGTGCCTGTCCCAAAACCAAGAGCTAGTCTCTCATTGGTTCCCCGTCTTCCCGTTCATCCTCAGGACAAATTGCAACCTGTACGGAACAGGAGGTTAAAGGTGCTGATGCTCCAAGTAGGGAGATTGCTAGTAAAGTGGCTGGAATGGCGAACCCGAGCACAAGGAGATGAGAAATGAGGTGCGTTTTAGAAACCTTTCCCCATCACACGGTGTACCATCTTCTGGGTTTCTCATGCATGTTTTCGATGTAGGAAGATGCACTTGAACCTGGAGATTTGGGACCCATGCGATGGGTAGCACGCAGTATTACTTTAAAGGGTCTGCGTTTGCTCACCCAACCTCACCAAACCTCTCAGCCCCAAGAGTGTCCACCCTTATGTCTCATCCAGCTGTGGGTCTAGATATGGTCAATCCAGGTTGCATCACAGCCCCTGAACGAATTGTGTAAGAATTTCTCTCTCTTTCCCTGTCTTTGTTTCATGGGTTTTTGAAAGTAATTTATTTTTATAATGGGGATTAGCTGCTTTTCACGGCTGTGTTTATGCTGCTTTACACCCACTTGACACACTAACAGAGAGATATCAATACATAGGTTTTAAGATTATTACTAGTCAGATATATTCTTGTGCGATGAATCGGGCGTGTTGAGTCCAGTTCTCTGAGCAGGGAGTAGGTCTTGTCTATTACATATTGGGTTTATTGAACGGTATCTGAGCTAATTGGAAACTCATGTTTTATGTATCACCCCACCTCACCTTTCCCGTTAAGCAGCCATAGTGTGTTTTCTGCATGTGTGATTCTGTTCTGTTTTGTAATTCAGTTCAAGTGTAACGATTTTTACATTCCCTCTATAAGTGACACCTTATGAGAAGTGCCCTTTTCTGCGTGACTTATTTCACTTAGAATCGTCGTACCTAAATCCACTCATCGTGCTGCTACTAACCTTATGACATTGATTTCATGGCTGAGTGATATTCCATTGTACATAAGGACCACAACTTTTTTATCCATTTTTCGCTTTCCTGGGATATTTAAGGTGGAATGAAGTGGAGGTCCTTGTCAACAGAGCAGCCCTAAACTTTGGGGTGCTTGTGTCTTGCTGATTTTCATTTTTCCCACTTTATACCCCCATGCGTGGAAGTGCCCTATGCTCTCTAAGTTGTGTTTTATAGATGTTTCAGGACACACTGTACCCTTCTCCAGAGTGGCTGTTGGCAATTTACATCCCGCCCATCAGTGTAGCAAGGCTCCCATTTCTCCATGGCCTGTCCTGCATTTTTGGTTTTGACACATTTTTCAGAATGGCCCTTTTGACCGATGGGAAGCGAGACTTCATTGTAGCGCTGATTTGCCTTTCCAGGTTGCTTGGTTGGCCAAAAAGCGCGTATGCGTTTTTTCCTGAATATATTCAGGAAAAAACGCATACGCCCTTTTTGGCCAAGGGCATCATTGTCAACGTTTTGCTCCTTTTCATGTGCTTTAAAGGCGATTCGAATCTACCAACTGAAATCTGTTTCCTGCAATTGTGCCTTGATTTCAAATCCTCTTCTTTGCCTTCCCTCAATATATTTGTGGACGAGAGTTATCATTTATAACTCTGCAGGTTTGTGAATTGCAGTGCCCTGAAGCTCCATTTTACAACTCGCTTTTTCGGGAGCTGGCCGCAAAAGCGCAGGATGGCTTCTAGCGCTGTTCTGGTTCCGGGGGGCAGGCTGAGCCTGTGGTTAATTCTTCTTCCTGATGGGAAAATAGAGTGACCTGTGCCTGTCCCAACACCAAGAGCTAGTCTCTCATTGGTTCCCCGTCTTCCCGTTCATCCTCAGGACAAATTGCAACCTGTACGGAACAGGAGGTTAAAGGTGCTGATGCTCCAAGTAGGGAGATTGCAATAAAGTGGCTGGAATGGCGAAGCCGAGCACAAGGAGATGAGAAATGAGGTGCGTTTTAGAAACCTTTCCCCATCACACGGTGTACCATCTTCTGGGTTTCTCATGCATGTTTTCGATGTAGGAAGATGCCCTTGAACCTGGAGATTTGGGACCCATGCGATGGGTAGCAGGCAGTATTACTTTAACGGGTCTGTGTTTGCTCACCCAACCTCACCAAACCTCTCAGCCCCAAGAGTATCCACCCTTATGTCTCATCCAGCTGTGGGTCTAGATATGGTCAATACAGGTTGCATCACAGCCCCTGAAAGAATTGTGTAAGAATTTCTCTCTCTTTCACTGTATTTGTTTCATGGATTTTTTAAAGTAATTTATTTTTATAATGGGGTTTAGCTGCTTTTCACGGCTGTGTTTATGCCGCTTTACACCCACTTGACACAATAACAGAGAGATATCAATATATAGGTTTTAAGATTTTTACTAGTCAGATATATACTTGTGTGGTGAATCGGGCGTGTTGAGTCCAGTTCTCTGAGCAAGGAGTAGGTCTTGTCTATTACATATTGGGTTTATGGAACGGTATCTGAGCTAATTTGAAACTCTTGTTTTATGTATCACCCCACCTCACCTTTCCCGTTAAGCAGCCATAGTGTGTTTTCTGCATGTGTGACTCTGTTCTGTTTTATAATTCAGTTCAAGTGTAACGGTTTTCACATTCCCTCTATAAGTGACACCTTATGAAAGTGTCCTTTTCTGTGTGACTTATTTAACTTAGAATCGTCGTACCTAAATCCACTCATCATGCTGCTACTAGCCTTATGACATTGATTTCATGGCTGAGTGATATTCCATTGTACATAAGGACCACAACATTTGTATCCATTTTTCGCTTTCCTGGGATATTTAAGGTGGAATGAAGTGGAGGTCTTTGTCAACAGAGCAGCCCTAAACTTTGGGGTTCTTGTATCTTGCTGATTTTTAATTTTCCCACTTTATAACCCATGCGTGGAAGTGCCTTATGCTCTCTAAGCTGTGTTTTTTAGATGTTTCATGACACAACGTACACTTCTCCAGAGTGGCTGTAGGCAATTTACATCCCGCCCTTCAGTGTAGCAAGGCTCCCATTTCTCCATGGCCTGTCCTGCATTTCTGGTTTTGACACTTTTTTCAGCATGGCCCTTTTGACCGATGGGAAGCGAGACTTCTTGTAGCGCAGATTTGCCTTTCCAGGTTGCTTGGTTGGACAAAAAGGGCGTATGCGTTTTTTCCTGAATATATTCAGGAAAAAACGCATACGCCCTTTTTGGCCAAAGGCATCATTGTAAACGTTTTGCTGCTTTTCATGTGCGTTAAAGGCGATTCGAATCTACCTCCTGAAATCTGTTTCCTGCAATTCTGCCTTGATTTCATTTCCTCGTCTTTGCCTTCCCTCAATATATTTGTGGAAGAGAGTTATCATTTATAACTGTGCAGGTTTGTGAATTGCAGTGCCCTGAAGCTCCATTTTACAACTCGCTTTTTGGGGAGCTGGCCGCAAAAGCAAAGGATGGCTTCAGGCCCTGTTCTGGTTCCGAGGGGCAGGCTGAGCCTGTGGTTAATTCTTCTTCCTGATGGGAAAATAGAGTGACCTGTGCCTGTCCCAACACCAAGAGCTTGTCTCTCATTGGTTCCCCGTCATCCCGTTCATCCTCAGGACAAATTTCAACCTGTAAGGAACAGGAGGTTAAAGGTGCTGATGCTCCAAGTAGGGAGATTGCTAGTAAAGTGGCTGGAATGGCGAACCCGAGCACAAGGAGATGAAAAATGAGGTGCGTTTTAGAAACCTTCCCCATCACACGGTGTACCATCTTCTGGGTTTCTCATGCATGTTTTCGATGTAGGAAGATCCTCTTGAACCTGGAGATTCGGGACCCATGCGATGGGTAGCACGCAGTATTACTTTAAAGGGTCTGCGTTTGCTCACCCAACCTCACCTAACCTCTCAGCCCCAAGAGTGTCCACCCTTATGTCTCATCCAGCTGTTGGTCTAGATATGGTCAATCCAGGTTGCATCACAGCCCCTGAACGAATTGTGTAAGAATTTCTCTCTCTTTCACTGTCTTTGTTTCATGGGTTTTTAAAAGTAATTTATTTTTATAATGGGGTTTAGCTGCTTTTCACGGCTGTGTTTATGCCGCTTTACACCCACTTGACACACTAACAGAGAGATATCAATACATAGGTTTTAAGATTATTACTAGTCAGATATATTCTTGTGCGGTGAATCGGGCGTGTTGAGTCCAGTTCTCTGAGCAAGGAGTAGGTCTTGTCTATTACATATTGGGTTTATGGAACGGTATCTGAGCTAATTTGAAACTCTTGTTTTATGTATCACCCCACCTCACCTTTCCCGTTAAGCAGCCATAGTGTGTTTTCTGCATGTGAGACTCTGTTCTGTTTTGTAATTCAGTTCAAGTGTAACGGTTTTTACATTCCCTCTATAAGTGACACCTTATGAAAGTGTCCTTTTCTGTGTGACTTATTTCACTTAGAATCGTCATACCTAAATCCACTCATCATGCTGCTACTAGCCTTATGACATTGATTTCATGGCTGAGTGATATTCCATTGTACATAAGGACCACAACATTTGTATCCATTTTTCGCTTTCCTGGGATATTTAAGGTGGAATGAAGTGGAGGTCCTTGTCAACAGAGCAGCACTAAACTTTGGGGTTCTTGTATATTGCTGATTTTTAATTTTCCCACTTTATACCCCCATGCGTGGAAGTTCCTTATGCTCTCTAAGCTGTGTTTTTTAGATATTTCAGGATACACCGTACACTTCTCCAGAGTGGCTGTAGGCAATTTACATCCCACCCATCAGTGTAGCAAGGCTCCCATTTCTCCATGGCCTGTCCTGCATTTCTGGTTTTGACACTTTTTCCAGCATGGCCCTTTTGACCGATGGGAAGCGAGACTTCTTTGTAGCGCTGCCTTGCCTTTCCAGGGTGCTTGGTTGGCCAAAAAGGGCGTATGCGTTTTTTCCTGAATATATTCAGGAAAAAACGCATACGCCCTTTTTGGCCAAGGGCATCATTGTCAACGTTTTGCTGCTTTTCATGTGCGGTAAAGGCAATTCGAATCTACCTCCTGAAATCTGTTTCCTGCAATTCTGCCTTGATTTCAAATAATCTTCTTTGCCTTCCCTCAATACATTTGTGGACGAGAGTTATCATTTATAACTCTGCAGGTTTGTGAATTGCAGTGCCCTGAAGCTCCATTTTACAACTCGCTTTTTCGGGAGCTGGCCGCAAAAGCGCAGGATGGCTTCAGGCGCTGTTCTGGTTCCGGGAGGCAGGCTGAGCCTGTGGTTAATTCTTCTTCCTGATGGGAAAATAGAGTGACCTGTGCCTGTCCCAACACCAAGAGCTAGTCTCTCATTGGTTCCCCGTCTTCCCGTTCATCCTCAGGACAAATTGCAACCTGTACGGAACAGGAGGTTAAAGGTGCTGATGCTCCAAGTAGGGAGATTGCTAGTAAAGTGGCTGGAATGGCGAAGCCGAGCACAAGGAGATGAGAAATGAGGTGCGTTTTAGAAACCTTTCCCCATCACACGGTGTACCATCTTCTGGGTTTCTCATGCATGTTTTCGATGTAGGAAGATGCCCTTGAACCTGGAGATTTGGGACCCATGCGATGGGTAGCACGCAGTATTACTTTAAAGGGTCTGTGTTTGCTCACCCAACCTCACCAAACCTCTCAGCCCCAAGAGTGTCCACCCTTATGTCTCATCCAGCTGTGGGTCTAGATATGGTCAATCCAGGTTGCATCACAGCCCCTGAACGAATTGTGTAAGAATTTCTCTCTCTTTCACTGTATTTGTTTCATGGATTTTTTAAAGTAATTTTTTTTATAATGGGGTTTAGCTGCTTTTCACGGCTGTGTTTATGCCGCTTTACACCCACTTGACACAATAACAGAGAGATATCAATACATAGGTTTTAAGATTATTACTAGTCAGATATATTCTTGTGTGGTGAATCGGGCGTGTTGAGTCCAGTTCTCTGAGCAAGGAGTAGGTCTTGTCTATTCCATATTGGGTTTATGGAACGGTATCTGAGCTAATTTGAAACTCTTGTTTTATGTATCACCCCACCTCACCTTTCCCGTTAAGCAGCCATAGTGTGTTTTCTGCATGTGTGACTCTGTTCTGTTTTATAATTCAGTTCAAGTGTAACGGTTTTTACATTCCCTCTAAAAGTGACACCTTATGAGAAGTGTCCTTTTCTGTGTGACTTATTTCACTTAGAATCGTCGTACCTAAATCCACTCATCATGCTGCTACTAGCCTTATGACATTGATTTCATGGCTGACTGATATTCCATTGTACATAAGGACCACAACATTTGTATCCATTTTTCGCTTTCCTGGGATATTTAAGGTGGAATGAAGTGGAGGTCCTTGTCAACAGAGCAGCCCTAAACTTTGGGGTTCTTGTATCTTGCTGATTTTTAATTTTCCCACTTTATACCCCCATGCGTGGAAGTGCCTTATGCTCTCTAAGCTGTGTTTTTTAGATGTTTCAGGACACACCGTACACTTCTCCAGAGTGGCTGTAGGCAATTTACATCCCGCCCATCAGTGTAGCAAGGCTCCCATTTCTCCATGGCCTGTCCTGCATTTCTGGTTTTGACACTTTTTTCAGCATGGCCCTTTTGACCGATGGGAAGCGAGACTTCTTGTAGCGCAGATTTGCCTTTCCAGGTTGCTTGGTTGGACAAAAAGGGCGTATGCGTTTGTTCCTGAATATATTCAGGAAAAAACGCATACGCCCTTTTTGGCCAAAGGCATCATTGTAAACGTTTTGCTGCTTTTCATGTGCGTTAAAGGCGATTCGAATCTACCTCCTGAAATCTGTTTCCTGCAATTCTGCCTTGATTTCATTTCCTCGTCTTTGCCTTCCCTCAATATATTTGTGGAAGAGAGTTATCATTTATAACTGTGCAGGTTTGTGAATTGCAGTGCCCTGAAGCTCCATTTTACAACTCGCTTTTTGGGGAGGTGGCCGCAAAAGCAAAGGATGGCTTCAGGCCCTGTTCTGGTTCCGAGGGGCAGGCTGAGCCTGTGGTTAATTCTTCTTCCTGATGGGAAAATAGAGTGACCTGTGCCTGTCCCAACACCAAGAGCTTGTCTCTCATTGGTTCCCCGTCATCCCGTTCATCCTCAGGACAAATTTCAACCTGTAAGGTACAGGAGGTTAAAGGTGCTGATGCTCCAAGTAGGGAGATTGCTAGTAAAGTGGCTGGAATGGCGAACCCGAGCACAAGGAGATGAAAAATGAGGTGCGTTTTAGAAACCTTCCCCATCACATGGTGTACCATCTTCTGGGTTTCTCATGCATGTTTTCGATGTAGGAAGATCCTCTTGAACCTGGAGATTCGGGACCCATGCGATGGGTAGCACGCAGTATTACTTTAAAGGGTCTGCGTTTGCTCACCCAACCTCACCTAACCTCTCAGCCCCAAGAGTGTCCACCCTTATGTCTCATCCAGCTGTTGGTCTAGATATGGTCAATCCAGGTTGCATCACAGCCCCTGAACGAATTGTGTAAGAATTTCTCTCTCTTTCACTGTCTTTGTTTCATGGGTTTTTAAAAGTAATTTATTTTTATAATGGGGTTTAGCTGCTTTTCACGGCTGTGTTTATGCCGCTTTACACCCACTTGACACACTAACAGAGAGATATCAATACATAGGTTTTAAGATTATTACTAGTCAGATATATTCTTGTGCGGTGAATCGGGCGTGTTGAGTCCAGTTCTCTGAGCAAGGAGTAGGTCTTGTCTATTACATATTGGGTTTATGGAACGGTATCTGACCTAATTTGAAACTCTTGTTTTATGTATCACCCCACCTCACCTTTCCCGTTAAGCAGCCATAGTGTGTTTTCTGCATGTGAGACTCTGTTCTGTTTTGTAATTCAGTTCAAGTGTAACGGTTTTTACATTCCCTCTATAAGTGACACCTTATGAAAGTGTCCTTTTCTGTGTGACTTATTTCACTTAGAATCGTCATACCTAAATCCACTCATCATGCTGCTACTAGCCTTATGACATTGATTTCATGGCTGAGTGATATTCCATTGTACATAAGGACCACAACATTTGTATCCATTTTTCGCTTTCCTGGGATATTTAAGGTGGAATGAAGTGGAGGTCCTTGTCAACAGAGCAGCACTAAACTTTGGGGTTCTTGTATATTGCTGATTTTTAATTTTCCCACTTTATACCCCCATGCGTGGAAGTTCCTTATGCTCTCTAAGCTGTGTTTTTTAGATATTTCAGGACACACCGTACACTTCTCCAGAGTGGCTGTAGGCAATTTACATCCCACCCATCAGTGTAGCAAGGCTCCCATTTCTCCATGGCCTGTCCTGCATTTCTGGTTTTGACACTTTTTCCAGCATGGCCCTTTTGACCGATGGGAAGCGAGACTTCTTTGTAGCGCTGCCTTGCCTTTCCAGGGTGCTTGGTTGGCCAAAAAGGGCGTATGCGTTTTTTCCTGAATATATTCAGGAAAAAACGCATAGCCCTTTTTGGCCAAGGGCATCATTGTCAACGTTTTGCTGCTTTTCATGTGCGGTAAAGGCGATTCGAATCTACCTCCTGAAATCTGTTTCCTGCAATTCTGCCTTGATTTCAAATCCTCTTCTTTGCCTTCCCTCAATACATTTGTGGACGAGAGTTATCATTTATAACTCTGCAGGTTTGTGAATTGCAGTGCCCTGAAGCTCCATTTTACAACTCGCTTTTTCGGGAGCTGGCCGCAAAAGCGCAGGATGGCTTCAGGCGCTGTTCTGGTTCCGGGAGGCAGGCTGAGCCTGTGGTTAATTCTTCTTCCTGATGGGAAAATAGAGTGACCTGTGCCTGTCCCAACACCAAGAGCTAGTCTCTCATTGGTTCCCCGTCTTCCCGTTCATCCTCAGGACAAATTGCAACCTGTACGGAACAGGAGGTTAAAGGTGCTGATGCTCCAAGTAGGGAGATTGCTAGTAAAGTGGCTGGAATGGCGAAGCCGAGCACAAGGAGATGAGAAATGAGGTGCGTTTTAGAAACCTTTCCCCATCACACGGTGTACCATCTTCTGGGTTTCTCATGCATGTTTTCGATGTAGGAAGATGCCCTTGAACCTGGAGATTTGGGACCCATGCGATGGGTAGCACGCAGTATTACTTTAAAGGGTCTGTGTTTGCTCACCCAACCTCACCAAACCTCTCAGCCCCAAGAGTGTCCACCCTTATGTCTCATCCAGCTGTGGGTCTAGATATGGTCAATCCAGGTTGCATCACAGCCCCTGAACGAATTGTGTAAGAATTTCTCTCTCTTTCACTGTATTTGTTTCATGGATTTTTTAAAGTAATTTTTTTTATAATGGGGTTTAGCTGCTTTTCACGGCTGTGTTTATGCCGCTTTACACCCACTTGACACAATAACAGAGAGATATCAATACATAGGTTTTAAGATTATTACTAGTCAGATATATTCTTGTGTGGTGAATCGGGCGTGTTGAGTCCAGTTCTCTGAGCAAGGAGTAGGTCTTGTCTATTACATATTGGGTTTATGGAACGGTATCTGAGCTAATTTGAAACTCTTGTTTTATGTATCACCCCACCTCACCTTTCCCGTTAAGCAGCCATAGTGTGTTTTCTGCATGTGTGACTCTGTTCTGTTTTGTAATTCAGTTCAAGTGTAACGGTTTTTACATTCCCTCTATAAGTGACACCTTATGAAAGTGTCCTTTTCTGTGTGACTTATTTCACTTAGAATCGTTGTACCTAAATCCACTCATCATGCTGCTACTAGCCTTATGACATTGATTTCATGGCTGAGTGATATTCCATTGTACATAAGGACCACAACATTTGTATCCATTTTTCGTTTTCCTGGGATATTTAAGGTGGAATGAAGTGGAGGTCCTTGTCAACAGAGCAGCACTAAACTTTGGGGTTCTTGTATATTGCTGATTTTTAATTTTCCCACTTTATACCCCCATGCGTGGAAGTTCCTTATGCTCTCTAAGCTGTGTTTTTTAGATATTTCAGGACACACCGTACACTTCTCCAGAGTGGCTGCAGGCAATTTACATCCCGCCCATCAGTGTAGCAAGGCTCCCATTTCTCCATAGCCTGTCCTGCATTTCTGGTTTTGACACCTTTTCCAGCATGGCCCTTTTGACCGATGGGAAGCGAGACTTCTTTGTAGCGCAGATTTGCCTTTCCAGGTTGCTTGGTTGGACAAAAAGGGCGTATGCGTTTTTTCCTGAATATATTCAGGAAAAAACGCATACGCCCTTTTTGGCCAAAGGCATCATTGTAAACGTTTTGCTGCTTTTCATGTGCGTTAAAGGCGATTCGAATCTACCTCCTGAAATCTGTTTCCTGCAATTCTGCCTTGATTTCATTTACTCGTCTTTGCCTTCCCTCAATATATTTGTGGAAGAGAGTTATCATTTATAACTGTGCAGGTTTGTGAATTGCAGTGCCCTGAAGCTCCATTTTACAACTCGCTTTTTGGGGAGCTGGCCGCAAAAGCAAAGGATGGCTTCAGGCCCTGTTCTGGTTCCGAGGGGCAGGCTGAGCCTGTGGTTAATTCTTCTTCCTGATGGGAAAATAGAGTGACCTGTGCCTGTCCCAACACCAAGAGCTTGTCTCTCATTGGTTCCCCGTCATCCCGTTCATTCTCAGGACAAATTTCAACCTGTAAGGAACAGGAGGTTAAAGGTGCTGATGCTCCAAGTAGGGAGATTGCCAGTAAAGTGGCTGGAATGGCGAACCCGAGCACAAGGAGATGAGAAATGAGGTGCGTTTTAGAAACCTTCCCCATCACACGGTGTACCATCTTCTTGGTTTCTCATGCATGTTTTCGATGTAGGAAGATCCCCTTGAACCTGGAGATTCGGGACCCATGCGATGGGTACCACGCAGTATTACTTTAAAGGGTCTGCGTTTGCTCACCCAACCTCACCAAACCTCTCAGCCCCAAGAGTGTCCACCCTTATGTCTCATCCAGCTGTGGGTCTAGATATGGTCAATCAAGGTTGCATCACAGCCACTGACCGAATTGTGTAAGAATTTCTCTCTCTTTCCTTGTCTTTGTTTCATGGGTTTTTAAAAGTAATTTATTTTTATAATGGGGTTTAGCTGCTTTTCACGGTTGTGTTTATGCCGCTTTACACCCACTTGACACACTAACAGAGAGATATCAATACATAGGTTTTAAGATTATTACTAGTCAGATATATTCTTGTGTGGTGAATCGGGCGTGTTGAGTCCAGTTCTCTGAGCAAGGAGTAGGTCTTGTATATTACATATTGGGTTTATGGAACGGTATCTGAGCTAATTTGAAACTCTTGTTTTATGTATCACCCCACCTCACCTTTCCCGTTAAGCAGCCATAGTGTGTTTTCTGCATGTGTGACTCTGTTCTGTTTTATAATTCAGTTCATGTGTAACGGTTTTTACATTCCCTCTATAAGTGACACCTTATGAGAAGTGTCCTTTTCTGTGTGACTTATTTCACTTAGAATCGTCGTACCTAATTCCACTCATCATGCTGCTACTAGCCTTATGACATTGATTTCAAGGCTGACTGATATTCCATTGTACATACGGACCACAACATTTGTATCCATTTTTCGCTTTCCTGGGATATTTAAGGTGGAATGAAGTGGAGGTCTTTGTCAACAGAGCAGCCCTAAACTTTGGGGTTCTTGTATCTTGCTGATTTTTAATTTTCCCACTTTATACCCCCATGCGTGGAAGTGCCTTATGCTCTCTAAGCTGTGTTTTTTAGATGTTTCATGACACACCGTACACTTCTCCAGAGTGGCTGTAGGCAATTTACATCCCGCCCATCAGTGTAGCAAGGCTCCCATTTCTCCATGGCCTGTCCTGCATTTCTGGTTTTGACACTTTTTTCAGCATGGCCCTTTTGACCGTTGGGAAGCGAGACTTCTTGTAGCGCACATTTGCCTTTCCAGGTTGCTTGGTTGGACAAAAAGGGCATATGCGTTTTTTCCTGAATATATTCAGGAAAAAACGCATATGCCCTTTTTGGCCAAAGGCATCATTGTAAACGTTTTCCTGCTTTTCATGTGCGTTAAAGGCGATTCGAATCTACCTCCTGAAATCTGTTTCCTGCAATTCTGCCTTCATTTCAAATCCTCTTCTTTGCCTTCCCTCAATATATTTGTGGACGAGAGTTATCATTTATAACTCTGCAGGTTTGTGAATTGCAGTGCCCTGAAGCTCCATTTTACAACTCGCTTTTTCGGGAGCTGGCCGCAAAAGCGCAGGATGGCTTCTAGCGCTCTTCTGGTTCCGGGGGGCAGGCTGAGCCTGTGGTTAATTCTTCTTCCTGATGGGAAAATAGAGTGACCTGTGCCTGTCCCAACACCAAGAGCTAGTCTCTCATTGGTTCCCCGTCTTCCCGTTCATCCTCAGGACAAATTTCAACCTGTAAGGAACAGGAGGTTAAAGGTGCTGATGCTCCAAGTAGGGAGATTGCTAGTAAAGTGGCTGGAATGGCGAACCCGAGCACAAGGAGATGAGAAATGAGGTGCGTTTTAGAAACCTTCCCCATCACACGGTGTACCATCTTCTCGGTTTCTCATGCATGTTTTCGATGTATGAAGATGCCCTTGAACCTGGAGATTTGGGACCCATGCGATAGGTAGCACGCAGTATTACTTTAAAGGGTCTGCGTTTGCTCACCCAACCTCACCAAACCTCTCAGCCCCAAGAGTGTCCACCCTTATGTCTCATCCAGCTGTGGGTCTAGATATGGTCAATCCAGGTTGCATCACAGCCCCTGAACGAATTGTGTAAGAATTTCTCTCTCTTTCACTGTCTTTGTTTCATGGGTTTTTAAAAGTAATTTATTTTTATAATGGGGTTTAGCTGCTTTTCACGGCTGTGTTTATGCTGCTTTACACCCACGTGACACACTAACAGAGATATCAATACATAGGTTTTAAGATTATTACTAGTCAGATATATTCTTGTGCGGTGAATCGGGCGTGTTGAATCCAGTTCTCTGAGCAAGGAGTAGGTCTTGTCTATTACATATTGGGTTTATGGAACGGTATCTGAGCTAATTTGAAACTCTTGTTTTATGTATCACTCCACGTCACCTTTCCCGTTAAGCAGCCATAGTGTGTTTTCTGCATGTGTGACTATGTTCTGTTTTGTAATTCAGTTCAAGTGTAACGGTTTTTACATTCCCTCTATAAGTGACACCTTATGAGAATTGTCCTTTTCTGTGTGACTTATTTCACTTAGAATCGTCGTACCTAAATCCACTCATCATGCTGCTACTAGCCTTATCACATTGATTTCATGGCTGAGTGATATTCCATTGTACATAAGGACCAAAACTTTTTTATCCATTTTTCGCTTTCCTGGGATATTTAAGGTGGAATGAAGTGGAGGTCCTTGTCAACAGAGCAGCCCTAAACTTTGGGGTTCTTGTGTCTTGCTGATTTTTAATTTTCCCACTTTATACCCCCATGCATGGAAGTGCCTTATGCTCTCTAAGCTGTGTTTTTTAGATGTTTCAGGACACACCGTACACTTCTCCAGAGTGGCTGTTGGCAATTTACATCCCGCCCATCAGTGTAGCAAGGCTCCCATTTCACCATGGCCTGTCCTGCATTTTTGGTTTTGACACTTTTTTCAGCATGGCCCTTTTGACCGATGGGAAGCGAGACTTCTTTGTAGCGCTGATTTGCCTTTCCAGGTTGCTTGGTTGGCCAAAAAGGGCGTATGCGTTTTTTCCTGAATATATTCAGGAAAAAACGCATACGCCCTTTTTGGCCAAAGGCATCATTGTCAACGTTTTGCTGCTTTTCATGTGCGGTAAAGGCGATTCGAATCTACCTCCTGAAATCTGTTTCCTGCAATTCGGCCTTCATTTCAAATCCTCTTCTTTGCCTTCCCTCAATATATTTGTGGACGAGAGTTATCATTTATAACTGTGCAGGTTTGTGAATTGCAGTGCCCTGAAGCTCCATTTTACAACTCGCTTTTTGGGGAGCTGGCCGCAAAAGCAAAGATGGCTTCAGGCCCTGTTCTAGTTCCGAGGGGCAGGCTGAGCCTGTGGTTAATTCTTCTTCCTGATGGGAAAATAGAGTGACCTGTGCCTGTCCCAACACCAAGAGCTTGTCTCTCATTGGTTCCCCGTCTTCCCGTTCATCCTCAGGACAAATTTCAACCTGTAAGGAACAGGAGGTTAAAGGTGCTGATGCTCCAAGTAGGGAGATTGCTAGTAAAGTGGCTGGAATGGCGAACCCGAGCACAAGGAGATGAGAAATGAGGTGCGTTTTAGAAACCTTCCCCATCACACAGTGTACCATCTTCTGGGTTTCTCATGCATGTTTTCGATGTAGGAAGACGCCCTTGAACCTGGAGATTTGGGACCCATGCGATGGGTACCACGCAGTATTACTTTAAAGGGTCTGCGTTTGCTCACCCAACCTCACCAAACCTCTCAGCCCCAAGAGTGTCCACCCTTATGTCTCATCCAGCTGTGGGTCTAGATATGGCCAATCCAGGTTGCATCACAGCCCCTGAACGAATTGTGTAAGAATTTCTCTCTCTTTCCCTGTATTTGTTTCATGGGTTTTTAAAAGTAATTTATTTTTATAATGGGGTTTAGCTGCTTTTCACGCCTGTGATTATGCCGCTTTACACCCACTTGACACACTAACAGAGAGATATCAATACATAGGTTTTAAGATTATTACTAGTCAGATATATTCTTGTGCGGTGAATCGGGCGTGTTGAATCCAGTTCTCTGAGCAAGGAGTAGGTCTTCTCTATTACATATTGGGTTTATGGAACGGTATCTGAGCTAATTTGAAACTCTTGTTTTATGTATCACCCCACCTCACCTTTCCCGTTAAGCAGCCATAGTGTGTTTTCTGCATGTGTGACTGTGTTCTGTTTTGTAATTCAGTTCAAGTGTAACGGTTTTTACATTCCCTCTATAAGTGACACCTTATGAAAGTGTCCTTTTCTGTGTGACTTATTTCACTTAGAATCGTCGTACCTAAATCCACTCATCATGCTGCTACTAGCCTTATGACATTGATTTCATGGCTGACTGATATTCCATTGTACATAAGGACCACAAGATTTGTATCCATTTTTCGCTTTCCTGGGATATTTAAGGTGGAATGAAGTGGAGGTCTTTGTCAACAGAGCAGCCCTAAACTTTGGGGTTCTTGTATCTTGCTGATTTTTAATTTTCCCACTTTATACCCCCATGCGTGGAAGTGCCTTATGCTCTCTAAGCTGTGTTTTTTAGATGTTTCATGACACACCGTACACTTCTCCAGAGTGGCTGTAGGCAATTTACATCCCGCCCATCAGTGTAGCAAGGCTCCCATTTCTCCATGGCCTGTCCTGCATTTCTGGTTTTGACACTTTTTTCAGCATGGCCCTTTTGACCGTTGGGAAGCGAGACTTCTTGTAGCGCAGATTTGTCTTTCCAGGTTGCTTGGTTGGACAAAAAGGGCGTATGCGTTTTTTCCTGAATATATTCAGGAAAAAACGCATACGCCCTTTTTGGCCAAAGGCATCATTGTAAACGTTTTGCTGCTTTTCATGTGCGTTAAAGGCGATTCGAATCTACCTCCTGAAATCTGTTTCCTGCAATTCTGCCTTGATTTCATATCCTCGTCTTTGCCTTCCCTCAATATATTTGTGGAAGAGAGTTATCATTTATAACTGTGCAGGTTTGTGAATTGCAGTGCCCTGAAGCTCCATTTTACAACTCGCTTTTTGGGGAGCTGGCCGCAAAGCAAAGGATGGCTTCAGGCCCTGTTCTGGTTCCGAGGGGCAGGCTGAGCCTGTGGTTAATTCTTCTTCCTGATGGGAAAATAGAGTGACCTGTGCCTGTCCCAACACCAAGAGCTTGTCTCTCATTGGTTCCCCGTCATCCCGTTCATCCTCAGGACAAATTTCAACCTGTAAGGAACAGGAAGTTAAAGGTGCTGATGCTCCAAGTAGGGAGATTGCTAGTAAAGTGGCTGGAATGGCGAAGCCGAGCACAAGGAGATGAGAAATGAGGTGCGTTTTAGAAACCTTTCCCCATCACACGGTGTACCATCTTCTGGGTTTCTCATGCATGTTTTCGATGTATGAAGATGCCCTTGAACCTGGAGATTTGGGACCCATGCGATAGGTAGCACGCAGTATTACTTTAAAGGGTCTGCGTTTGCTCACCCAACCTCACGAAACCTCTCAGCCCCAAGAGTGTCCACCCTTATGTCTCATCCAGCTGTGGGTCTAGATATGGTCAATCCAGGTTGCATCACAGCCCCTGACCGAATTGTGTAAGAATTTCTCTCTCTTTCCCTGTCTTTGTTTCATGGGTTTTTAAAAGTAATTTCTTTATATAATGGGGTTTAGCTGCTTTTCACGGCTGTGTTTAGGCCGCTTTACACCCACTTGACACACTAACAGAGAGATATCAATACATAGGTTTTAAGATTATTACTGGTCAGATATATTCTTGTGCGGTGAATCGGGCGTGTTGAGTCCAGTTCTCTGAGCAAGGAGTAGGTCTTGTCTATTCCATATTGGGTTTATGGAATGGTATCTGAGCTAATTTGAAACTCTTGTTTTATGTATCACCCCCCCTCACCTTTCCCGTTAAGCAGCCATAGTGTGTTTTCTGCATGTGTGACTCTGTTCTGTTTTGTAATTCAGTTCAAGTGTAACGGTTTTTACATTCCCTCTATAAGTGACACCTTATGAGAAGTGTCCTTTTCTGTGTGACTTATTTCACTTAGAATCGTCTTACCTAAATCCACTCATCATGCTGCTACTAGCCTTATGACATTGATTTCATGGCTGAGTGATATTCCATTGTACATAAGGACCACAACTTTTTTATCCATTTTTCGCTTTCCTGGGATATTTAAGGTGGAAGGAAGTGGAGGTCCTTGTCAACAGAGCAGCCCTAAACTTTGGGGTGCTTGTGTCTTGCTGATTTTCAATTTTCCCACTTTATCCCCCCATGCGTGGAAGTGCCCTACGCTCTCTAAGCTGTGTTTTTTAGATGTTTCAGGACACACCGTACACTTCTCCAGAGTGGCTGTTGGCAATTTACATCCCGCCCATCAGTGTAGCAAGGCTCCCATTTCTCCATGGCCTGTCCTGCATTTCTGGTTTTGACACTTTTTTCAGCATGGCCCTTGTGACCGATGGGAAGCGAGACTTCTTTGTAGCGCTGATTTGCCTTTCCAGGTTGCTTGGTTGGCCAAAAAGGGCGTATGCGTTTTTTCCTGAATATATTCAGGAAAAAACGCATACGCCCTTTTTGGCCAAGGGCATCATTGTCAACGTTTTGCCGCTTTTCATGTGCTTTAAAGGCGATTCGAATCTACCTCCTGAAATCTGTTTCCTGCAATTCTGCCTTGATTTCAAATCCTCTTCTTTGCCTTCCCTCAATATATTTGTGGACGAGAGTTATCATTTATAACTCTGCAGGTTTGTGAATTGCAGTGCCCTGAAGCTCCATTTTACAAGTCGCTTTTTTGGGAGCCGGCCGCAAAAGCCCCGGATGGCTTCAGGCCCTGTTCTGGTTCAGGGGGGCAGGCTGAGCCTGTGGTTAATTCTTCTTCCTGATGGGAAAATAGAGTGACCTGTGCCTGTCCCAACACCAAGAACTAGTCTCTCATTGGTTCCCCGTCTTCCCGTTCATCCTCAGGACAAATTGCAACCTGTACGGAACAGGAGGTTAAAGGTTCTGATGCTCCAAGTAGGGAGATTGCTAGTAAAGTGGCTGGAATGGCGAACCCGAGCACAAGGAGATGAGAAATGAGGTGCGTTTTAGAAACCTTTCCCCATCACACGGTGTACCATCTTCTGGGTTTCTCATGCATGTTTTCGATGTAGGAAGATGCCCTTGAACCTGGAGATTTGGGACCCATGCGATGGGTCGCACGCAGTATTACTTTAAAGGGTCTGCGTTTGCTCACCCAACCTCACCAAACCTCTCAGCCCCAAGAGTGTCCACCCTTATGTCTCATCCAGCTGTGGGTCTAGATATGGTCAATCCAGGTTCCATCACAGCCCCTGAACGAATTGTGTAAGAATTTCTCTCTCTTTCCCTGTCTTTGTTTCATGGGTTTTTAAAAGTAATTTATTTTTATAATGGAGTTTAGCTGCTTTTCACGGCTGTGTTTATGCCGCTTTACACCCACTTGACACACTAACAGAGAGATATCAATACACAGGTTTTAAGATTATTACTAGTCAGATATATTCTTGTGCGGTGAATCGGGCGTGTTGAGTCCAGTTCTTTGAGCAAGGAGTAGGTCTTGTCTATTACATACTGGGTTTATGGAACGGTATCGGAGCTAATTTGAAACTCTTGTTTTATGTATCACCCCACCTCACCTTTCCCGTTAAGCAGCCATAGTGTGTTTTCTTCATGTGTGACTCTGTTCTGTTTTGTAATTCAGTTCAAGTGTAACGGTTTTTACATTCCCTCTATAAGTGACACCTTATGAGAATTGTCCTTTTCTGTGTGACTTATTTCACTTAGAATCGTCTTACCTAAATCCACTCATCATGCTGCTACTAGCCTTATGACATTGATTTCATGGCTGAGTGATATTCCATTGTACATAAGGACCACAACTTTTTTATCCATTTTTCGCTTTCCTGGGATATTTAAGGTGGAAGGAAGTGGAGGTCCTTGTCAACAGAGCAGCCCTAAACTTTGGGGTGCTTGTGTCTTGCTGATTTTCAATTTTCCCGCTTTATCCCCCCATGCGTGGAAGTGCCCTATGCTCTCTAAGCTGTGTTTTTTAGATGTTTCAGGACACACCGTACACTTCTCCAGAGTGGCTGTTGGCAATTTACATCCCGCCCATCAGTGTAGCAAGGCTCCCATTTCTCCATGGCCTGTCCTGCATTTCTGGTTTTGACACTTTTTTCAGCATGGCCCTTTTGACCGATGGGAAGCGAGACTTCTTTGTCGCGCTGATTTGCCTTTCCAGGTTGCTTGGTTGGCCAAAAAGGGCGTATGCGTTTTTTCCTGAATATATTCAGGAAAAAACGCATACGCCCTTTTTGGCCAAGGGCATCATTGTCAACGTTTTGCCGCTTTTCATGTGCTTTAAAGGCGATTCGAATCTACCTCCTGAAATCTGTTTCCTGCAATTCTGCCTTGATTTCAAATCCTCTTCTTTGCCTTCCCTCAATATATTTGTGGACGAGAGTTATCATTTATAACTCTGCAGGTTTGTGAATTGCAGTGCCCTGAAGCTCCATTTTACAAGTCGCTTTTTTGGGAGCCGGCCGCAAATGCGCCGGATGGCTTCAGGCCCTGTTCTGGTTCCGGGGGGCAGGCTGAGCCTGTGGTTAATTCTTCTTCCTGATGGGAAAATAGAGTGACCTGTGCCTGTCCCAACACCAAGAGCTAGTCTCTCATTGGTTCCCCGTCTTCCCGTTCATCCTCAGGACAAATTGCAACCTGTACGGAACAGGAGGTTAAAGGTGCTGATGCTCCAAGTAGGGAGATTGCTAGTAAAGTGGCTGGAATGGCGAACCCGAGCACAAGGAGATGAGAAATGAGGTGCGTTTTAGAAACCTTTCCCCATCACACGGTGTACCATCTTCTGGGTTTCTCATGCATGTTTTCGATGTAGGAAGATGCCCTTGAACCTGGAGATTTGGGACCCATGCGATGGGTAGCACGCAGTATTACTTTAAAGGGTCTGCGTTTGCTCACCCAACCTCACCAAACCTCTCAGCCCCAAGAGTGTCCACCCTTATGTCTCATCCAGCTGTGGGTCTAGATATGGTCAATCCAGGTTGCATCACAGCCCCTGAACGAATTGTGTAAGAATTTCTCTCTCTTTCCCTGTCTTTGTTTCATGGGTTTTTAAAAGTAATTTCTTTTTATAATGGGGTTTAGCTGCTTTTCACGGCTGTGTTTAGGCCGCTTTACACCCACTTGACACACTAACAGAGAGATATCAATACATAGGTTTTAAGATTATTACTGGTCAGATATATTCTTGTGCGGTGAATCGGGCGTGTTGAGTCCAGTTCTCTGAGCAAGGAGTAGGTCTTGTCTATTCCATATTGGGTTTATGGAACGGTATCTGAGCTAATTTGAAACTCTTGTTTTATGTATCACCCCACCTCACCTTTCCCGTTAAGCAGCCATAGTGTGTTTTCTGCATGTGTGACTCTGTTCTGTTTTGTAATTCAGTTCAAGTGTAACGGTTTTTACATTCCCTCTATAAGTGACACCTTATGAGAAGTGTCCTTTTCTGTGTGACTTATTTCACTTAGAATCGTCTTACCTAAATCCACTCATCATGCTGCTACTAGCCTTATGACATTGATTTCATGGCTGAGTGATATTCCATTGTACATAAGGACCACAACTTTTTTATCCATTTTTCGCTTTTCTGGGATATTTAAGGTGGAAGGAAGTGGAGGTCCTTGTCAACAGAGCAGCCCTAAACTTTGGGGTGCTTGTGTCTTGCTGATTTTCAATTTTCCCGCTTTATCCCCCCATGCGTGGAAGTGCCCTATGCTCTCTAAGCTGTGTTTTTTAGATGTTTCAGGACACACCGTACACTTCTCCAGAGTGGCTGTTGGCAATTTACATCCCGCCCATCAGTGTAGCAAGGCTCCCATTTCTCCATGGCCTGTCCTGCATTTCTGGTTTTGACACTTTTTTCAGCATGGCCCTTTTGACCGATGGGAAGCGAGACTTCTTTGTCGCGCTGATTTGCCTTTCCAGGTTGCTTGGTTGGCCAAAAAGGGCGTATGCGTTTTTTCCTGAATATATTCAGGAAAAAACGCATACGCCCTTTTTGGCCAAGGGCATCATTGTCAACGTTTTGCCGCTTTTCATGTGCTTTAAAGGCGATTCGAATCTACCTCCTGAAATCTGTTTCCTGCAATTCTGCCTTGATTTCAAATCCTCTTCTTTGCCTTCCCTCAATATATTTGTGGACGAGAGTTATCATTTATAACTCTGCAGGTTTGTGAATTGCAGTGCCCTGAAGCTCCATTTTACAAGTCGCTTTTTTGGGAGCCGGCCGCAAAAGCGCAGGATGGCTTCAGGCCCTGTTCTGGTTCCGGGGGGCAGGCTGAGCCTGTGGTTAATTCTTCTTCCTGATGGGAAAATAGAGTGACCTGTGCCTGTCCCAACACCAAGAGCTAGTCTCTCATTGGTTCCCCGTCTTCCCGTTCATCCTCAGGACAAATTGCAACCTGTACGGAACAGGAGGTTAAAGGTGCTGATGCTCCAAGTAGGGAGATTGCTAGTAAAGTGGCTGGAATGGCGAACCCGAGCACAAGGAGATGAGAAATGAGGTGCGTTTTAGAAACCTTTCCCCATCACACGGTGTACCATCTTCTGGGTTTCTCATGCATGTTTTCGATGTAGGAAGATGCCCTTGAACCTGGAGATTTGGGACCCATGCGATGGGTAGCACGCAGTATTACTTTAAAGGGTCTGCGTTTGCTCACCCAACCTCACCAAACCTCTCAGCCCCAAGAGTGTCCACCCTTATGTCTCATCCAGCTGTGGGTCTAGATATGGTCAATCCAGGTTGCATCACAGCCCCTGAACGAATTGTGTAAGAATTTCTCTCTCTTTCCCTGTCTTTGTTTCATGGGTTTTTAAAAGTAATTTCTTTTTATAATGGGGTTTAGCTGCTTTTCACGGCTGTGTTTAGGCCGCTTTACACCCACTTGACACACTAACAGAGAGATATCAATACATAGGTTTTAAGATTATTACTGGTCAGATATATTCTTGTGCGGTGAATCGGGCGTGTTGAGTCCAGTTCTCTGAGCAAGGAGTAGGTCTTGTCTATTACATATTGGGTTTATGGAACGGTATCTGAGCTAATTTGAAACTCTTGTTTTATGTATCACCCCACCTCACATTTCCCGTTAAGCAGCCATAGTGTGTTTTCTGCATGTGTGACTCTGTTCTGTTTTGTAATTCAGTTCAAGTGTAACGGTTTTTACATTCCCTCTATAAGTGACACCTTATGAGAAGTGTCCTTTTCTGTGTGACTTATTTCACTTAGAATCGTCTTACCTAAATCCACTCATCATGCTGCTACTAGCCTTATGACATAGATTTCATGGCTGAGTGATATTCCATTGTACATAAGGACCACAACTTTTTTATCCATTTTTCGCTTTCCTGGGATATTTAAGGTGGAAGGAAGTGGAGGTCCTTGTCAACAGAGCAGCCCTAAACTTTGGGGTGCTTGTGTCTTGCTGATTTTCAATTTTCCCGCTTTATCCCCCCATGCGTGGAAGTGCCCTAGGCTCTCTAAGCTGTGTTTTTTAGATGTTTCAGGACACACCGTACACTTCTCCAGAGTGACTGTTGGCAATTCACATCCAGCCCATCAGTGTAGCAAGGCTCCCATTTCTCCATGGCCTGCCCTGCATTTCTGGTTTTGACACTTTTTTCAGCATGGCCCTTTTGACCGATGGGAAGCGAGACTTCTTTGTCGCGCTGATTTGCCTTTCCAGGTTGCTTGGTTGGCCAAAAAGGGCGTATGCGTTTTTTCCTGAATATATTCAGGAAAAAACGCATACGCCCTTTTTGGCCAAGGGCATCATTGTCAACGTTTTGCCGCTTTTCATGTGCTTTAAAGGCGATTCGAATCTACCTCCTGAAATCTGTTTCCTGCAATTCTGCCTTGATTTCAAATCCTCTTCTTTGCCTTCCCTCAATATATTTGTGGACGAGAGTTATCATTTATAACTCTGCAGGTTTGTGAATTGCAGTGCCCTGAAGCTCCATTTTACAAGTCGCTTTTTTGGGAGCCGGCCGCAAAAGCCCCGGATGGCTTCAGGCCCTGTTCTGGTTCAGGGGGGCAGGCTGAGCCTGTGGTTAATTCTTCTTCCTGATGGGAAAATAGAGTGACCTGTGCCTGTCCCAACACCAAGAACTAGTCTCTCATTGGTTCCCCGTCTTCCCGTTCATCCTCAGGACAAATTGCAACCTGTACGGAACAGGAGGTTAAAGGTTCTGATGCTCCAAGTAGGGAGATTGCTAGTAAAGTGGCTGGAATGGCGAACCCGAGCACAAGGAGATGAGAAATGAGGTGCGTTTTAGAAACCTTTCCCCATCACACGGTGTACCATCTTCTGGGTTTCTCATGCATGTTTTCGATGTAGGAAGATGCCCTTGAACCTGGAGATTTGGGACCCATGCGATGGGTAGCACGCAGTATTACTTTAAAGGGTCTGCGTTTGCTCACCCAACCTCACCAAACCTCTCAGCCCCAAGAGTGTCCACCCTTATGTCGCATTCAGCTGTGGGTCTAGATATGGTCAATCCAGGTTGCATCACAGCCCCTGAACGAATTGTGTAAGAATTTCTCTCTCTTTCCCTGTCTTTGTTTCATGGGTTTTTAAAAGTAATTTCTTTTTATAATGGGGTTTAGCTGCTTTTCACGGCTGTGTTTAGGCCGCTTTACACCCACTTGACACACTAACAGAGAGATATCAATACATAGGTTTTAAGATTATTACTGGTCAGATATATTCTTGTGCGGTGAATCGGGCGTGTTGAGTCCAGTTCTCTGAGCAAGGAGTAGGTCTTGTCTATTCCATATTGGGTTTATGGAACGGTATCTGAGCTAATTTGAAACTCTTGTTTTATGTATCACCCCCCCTCACCTTTCCCGTTAAGCAGCCATAGTGTGTTTTCTGCATGTGTGACTCTGTTCTGTTTTGTAATTCAGTTCAAGTGTAACGGTTTTTACATTCCCTCTATAAGTGACACCTTATGAGAAGTGTCCTTTTCTGTGTGACTTATTTCACTTAGAATCGTCTTACCTAAATCCACTCATCATGCTGCTACTAGCCTTATGACATTGATTTCATGGCTGAGTGATATTCCATTGTACATAAGGACCACAACTTTTTTATCCATTTTTCGCTTTCCTGCGATATTTAAGGTGGAAGGAAGTGGAGGTCCTTGTCAACAGAGCAGCCCTAAACTTTGGGGTGCTTGTGTCTTGCTGATTTTCAATTTTCCCACTTTATCCCCCCATGCGTGGAAGTGCCCTAGGCTCTCTAAGCTGTGTTTTTTAGATGTTTCAGGACACACCGTACACTTCTCCAGAGTGGCTGTTGGCAATTTACATCCCGCCCATCAGTGTAGCAAGGCTCCCATTTCTCCATGGCCTGCCCTGCATTTCTGGTTTTGACACTTTTTTCAGCATGGCCCTTTTGACCGATGGGAAGCGAGACTTCTTTGTCGCGCTGATTTGCCTTTCCAGGTTGCTTGGTTGGCCAAAAAGGGCGTATGCGTTTTTTCCTGAATATATTCAGGAAAAAACGCATACGCCCTTTTTGGCCAAGGGCATCATTGTCAACGTTTTGCCGCTTTTCATGTGCTTTAAAGGCGATTCGAATGTACCTCCTGAAATCTGTTTCCTGCAATTCTGCCTTGATTTCAAATCCTCTTCTTTGCCTTCCCTCAATATATTTGTGGACGAGAGTTATCATTTATAACTCTGCAGGTTTGTGAATTGCAGTGCCCTGAAGCTCCATTTTACAAGTCGCTTTTTTGGGAGCCGGCCGCAAAAGCGCCGGATGGCTTCAGGCCCTGTTCTGGTTCCGGGGGTCAGGCTGAGCCTGTGGTTAATTCTTCTTCCTGATGGGAAAATAGAGTGACCTGTGCCTGTCCCAACACCAAGAGCTAGTCTCTCATTGGTTCCCCGTCTTCCCGTTCATCCTCAGGACAAATTGCAACCTGTACGGAACAGGAGGTTAAAGGTGCCGATGCTCCAAGTAGGGAGATTGCTAGTAAAGTGGCTGGAATGGCGAACCCGAGCACAAGGAGATGAGAAATGAGGTGCGTTTTAGAAACCTTTCCCCATCACACGGTGTACCATCTTCTGGGTTTCTCATGCATGTTTTCGATGTAGGAAGATGCCCTTGAACCTGGAGATTTGGGACCCATGCGATGGGTAGCACGCAGTATTACTTTAAAGGGTCTGCGTTTGCTCACCCAACCTCACCAAACCTCTCAGCCCCAAGAGTGTCCACCCTTATGTCTCATCCAGCTGTGGGTCTAGATATGGTCAATCCAGGTTGCATCACAGCCCCTGAACGAATTGTGTCAGAATTTCTCTCTTTCCCTGTCTTTGTTTCATGGGTTTTTAAAAGTAATTTATTTTTATAATGGGGTTTAGCTGCTTTTCACGGCTGTGTTTATGCCGCTTTACACCCACTGGACACACTAACAGAGAGATATCAATACATAGGTTTTAAGATTATTACTAGTCAGATATATTCTTGTGCGGTGAATCGGGCGTGTTGAGTCCAGTTCTCTGAGCAAGGAGTAGGTCTTGTCTACTACATATTGGGTTTATGGAACGGTATCTGAGCTAATTTGAAACTCTTGTTTTATGTATCACCCCACCTCACCTTTCCCGTTAAGCAGCCATAGTGTGTTTTCTGCATGTGTGACTCTGTTCTGTTTTGTAATTCAGTTCAAGTGTAACGGTTTTTACATTCCCTCTATAAGTGACACCTTATGAGAAGTGTCCTTTTCTGTGTGACTTATTTCACTTAGAATCGTCTTACCTAAATCCACTCATCATGCTGCTACTAGCCTTATGACATTGATTTCATGGCTGAGTGATATTCCATTGTACATAAGGACCACAACTTTTTTATCCATTTTTCGCTTTCCTGGGATATTTAAGGTGGAATGAAGTGGAGGTCCTTGTCAACAGAGCAGCCCTAAACTTTGGGGTGCTTGTGTCTTGCTGATTTTCAATTTTCCCACTTTATCCCCCCATGCGTGAAAGTGCCCTATGCTCTCTAAGCTGTGTTTTTTAGATGTTTCAGGACACACCGTACACTTCTCCAGAGTGGCTGTTGGCAATTTACATCCCGCCCGTCAGTGTAGCAAGGCTCCCATTTCTCCATGGCCTGTCCTGCATTTCTGGTTTTGACACTTTTTTCAGCATGGCCCTTTTGACCGATGGGAAGCGAGACTTCTTTGTAGCGCTGATTTGCCTTTCCAGGTTGCTTGGTTGGCCAAAAAGGGCGTATGCGTTTTTTCCTGAATATATTCAGGAAAAATCGCATACGCCCTTTTTGGCCAAGGGCATCATTGTCAACGTTTTGCCGCTTTTCTTGTGCTTTAAAGGCGATTCGAATCTACCTCCTGAAATCTGTTTCCTGCAATTTTGCCTTGATTTCAAATCCTCTTCTTTGCCTTCCCTCAATATATTTGTGGATGAGAGTTATCATTTATAACTCTGCAGGTTTGTGAATTGCAGTGCCCTGAAGCTCCATTTTACAAGTCGCTTTTCTGGGAGCTGGCCGCAAAAGCGCAGGATGGCTTCAGGCCCTGTTCTGGTTCCGGGGGGCAGGCTGAGCCTGTGGTTAATTCTTCTTCCTGATGGGAAAATAGAGTGACCTGTGCCTGTCCCAACACCAAGAGCTAGTCTCTCATTGTTTCCCCGTCTTCCCGTTCATCCTCAGGACAAATTGCAACCTGTACGGAACAGGAGGTTAAAGGTGCTGAGGCTCCAAGTAGGGAGATTGATAGTAAAGTGGCTGGAATGGCGAACCCGAGCACAAGGAGATGAGAAATGAGGTGCGTTTTAGAAACCTTTCCCCATCACACGGTGTACCATCTTCTGGGTTTCTCATGCATGTTTTCGATGTAGGAAGATGCCCTTGAACCTGCAGATTTGGGACCCATGCGATGGGTAGCACGCAGTATTATTTAAAGGGTCTGCGTTTGCTCACCCAACCTCACCAAACCTCTCAGCCCCAAGAGTGTCCACCCTTATGTCTCATCCAGCTGTGGGTCTAGATATGGTCAATCCAGGTTGCATCACAGCCCCTGAACGAATTGTGTAAGAATTTCTCTCTCTTTCCCTGTCTTTGTTTCATGGGTTTTTAAAAGTAATTTATTTTTATAATGGGGTTTAGCTGCTTTTCACGGCTGTGTTTATGCCGCTTTACACCCACTTGACACACTAACAGAGAGATATCAATACACAGGTTTTAAGATTATTACTAGTCAGATATATACTTGTGCGGTGAATCGGGCGTCTTGAGTCCAGTTCTCTGAGCAAGGAGTAGGTCTTGTCTATTACATATTGGGTTTATGGAACGGTATCTGAGCTAATTTGAAACTCTTGTTTTATGTATCACCCCACCTCACCTTTCCCGTTAAGCAGCCATAGTGTGTTTTCTGCATGTGTGACTCTGTTCTGTTTTGTAATTCAGTTCAAGTGTAACGGTTTATACATTCTCTCTATAAATGACACCTTATGAGAAGTGTCCTTTTCTGTGTGACTTATTTCACTTAGAATCGTCTTACCTAAATCCACTCATCATGCTGCTACTAGCCTTATGACATTGATTTCATGGCTGAGTGATATTCCATTGTACATAAGGACCACAACTTTTTTATCCATTTTTCGCTTTCCTGGGATATTTAAGGTGGAATGATGTGGAGGTCCTTGTCAACAGAGCAGCCCTAAACTTTGGGGTGCTTGTGTCTTGCTGATTTTCAATTTTCCCACTTTATCCCCCCATGCGTGGAAGTGCCCTATGCTCTCTAAGCTGTGTTTTTTAGATGTTTCAGGACACACCATACACTTCTCCAGAGTGGCTGTTGGCAATTTACATCCCGCCCATCAGTGTAGCAAGGCTCCCATTTCTCCATGGCCTGTCCTGCATTTCTGGTTTTGACACTTTTTTCAGCATGGCCCTTTTGACCGATGGGAAGCGAGACTTCTTTGTAGCGCTGATTTGCCTTTCCAGGTTGCTTGGTTGGCCAAAAAGGGCGTATGCGTTTTTTGCTGAATATATTCAGGAAAAAACGCATACGCCCTTTTTGGCCAAGGGCATCATTGTCAACGTTTTGCCGCTTTTCTTGTGCTTTAAAAGCGATTCGAATCTACCTCCTGAAATCTGTTTCCTGCAATTCTGCCTTGATTTCAAATCCTCTTCTTTGCCTTCCCTCAATATATTTGTGGATGAGAGTTATCATTTATAACTCTGCAGGTTTGTGAATTGCAGTGCCCTGAAGCTCCATTTTACAAGTCGCTTTTCTGGGAGCTGGCCGCAAAAGCGCAGGATGGCTTCAGGCCCTGTTCTGGTTCCGGGGGGCAGGCTGAGCCTGTGGTTAATTCTTCTTCCTGATGGGAAAATAGAGTGACCTGTGCCTGTCCCAACACCAAGAGCTAGTCTCTCATTGTTTCCCCGTCTTCCCGTTCATCCTCAGGACAAATTGCAACCTGTACGGAACAGGAGGTTAAAGGTGCTGAGGCCCCAAGTAGGGAGATTGATAGTAAAGTGGCTGGAATGGCGAACCCGAGCACAAGGAGATGAGAAATGAGGTGCGTTTTAGAAACCTTTCCCCATCACACTGTGTACCATCTTCTGGGTTTCTCATGCATGTTTTCGATGTAGGAAGATGCCCTTGAACCTGGAGATTTGGGACCCATGCGATGGGTAGCACGCAGTATTACTTTAAAGGGTCTGCGTTTGCTCACCCAACCTCACCAAACCTCTCAGCCCCAAGAGTGTCCACCCTTATGTCTCATCCAGCTGTGGGTCTAGATATGGTCAATCCAGGTTGCATCACAGCCCCTGAACGAATTGTGTAAGAATTTCTCTCTCTTTCCCTGTCTTTGTTTCATGGGTTTTTAAAAGTAATTTATTTTTATAATGGGGTATAGCTGCTTTTCACGGCTGTGTTTAGGCCGCTTTACACCCACTTGACACACTAACAGAGAGATATCAATACATAGGATTTAAGATTATTACTAGTCAGATATATACTTGTGCAGTGAATAGGGGGTGTTGAGTCCAGTTCTCTGAGCAAGGAGTAGGTCTTGTCTATTACATATTGGGTTTATGGAACGGTATCTGAGCTAATTTGAAACTCTTGTTTTATGTATCACCCCACCTCACCTTTCCCGTTAAGCAGCCATAGTGTGTTTTCTGCATGTGTGACTCTGTTCTGTTTTGTAATTCAGTTCAAGTGTAACGGTTTATACATTCCCTCTATAAGTGACACCTTATGAGAAGTGTCCTTTTCTGTGTGACTTATTTCACTTAGAATCGTCGTACCTAAATCCCATCATCATGCTGCTACTAGCCTTATGACATTGATTTCATGGCTGAGTGATATTCCATTGTACATAAGGACCACAACTTTTTTATCCATTTTTCGCTTTCCTGGGATATTTAAGGTGGAATGATGTGGAGGTCCTTGTCAACAGAGCAGCCCTAAACTTTTGGGTGCTTGTGTCTTGCTGATTTTCAATTTTCCCACTTTATACCCCCATGCGTGGAAGTGCCCTATGCTCTCTTAGCTGTGTTTTTTCGATGTTTCAGGACACACCGTACACTTCTCCAGAGTGGCTGTTGGCAATTTACATCCCGCCCATAAATGTAGCAAGGCTCCCATTTCTCCATGGCCTGTAGTGCATTTCTGGTTTTGAGAAGGGCATCATCGTCAACGTTTTGCTGCTTTTCATGTGCTTTAAAGGCGATTCGAATCTACCTCCTGAAATCTGTTTCCTGCAATTCTGCCTTGATTTCAAATCCTCTTCTTTGCCTTCCCTCAATATATTTGTGGACGAGAGTTATCATTTATAACTCTGCAGGTTTATGAATTGCAGTGCCCTGAAGCTCCATTTTACAACTCGCTTTTTTGGGATCTGGCCGCAAAAGCGCAGGATGGCTTGAGGACCTGTTCTGGTTCCGGGGGGCAGGCTGAGCCTCTGGTTAATTCTTCTTCCTGATGGGAAAATAGAGTGACCTGTGCCTGTCCCAACACCAAGAGCTAGTCTCTCATTGGTTCCCCGTCTTCCCGTTTATCCTCAGGACAAATTGCAACCTGTACGGAACAGGAGGTTAAAGTGCTGATGCTCCAAGTAGGGAGATTGCTAGTAAAGTGGCTGGAATGGCGAACCCGAGCACAAGGAGATGAGAATAGAGGTGCGTTTTAGAAACCTTTCCCCATCACACAGTGTACCATCTTCTGGGTTTCTCATGCATGTTTTCGATGTAGGAAGATGCCCTTGAACCTGGAGATTTGGGACCCATGCGATGGGTAGCACACAGTATTACTTTAAATGGTCTGCGTTTGCTCACCCAGCCTCACCAAACCTCTCAGCCCCAAGAGTGTCCACCCTTATGTCTCTTCCAGCTGTGGGTCTAGATATGGTCAATCCAGGTTGCATCACAGCCCCTGAACGAATTGTGTAAGAATTTCTCTCTTTCCCTGTCTTTGTTCCATGGGTTTTTAAAAGTAATTTATTTTTATAATGGGGTTTAGCTGCTTTTCACGGCTGTGTTTATGCCGCTTTACACCCACTGGACACACTAACAGAGAGATATCAATACATAGGTTTTAAGATTATTACTAGTCAGATATATTCTTGTGCGGTGAATCGGGCGTGTTGAGTCCAGTTCTCTGAGCAAGGAGTAGGTCTTGTCGATTACATATTGGGTTTATGGAATGGTATCTGAGCTAATTTGAAACTCTTGTTTTATGTATCACCCCACCTCACCTTTCCCGTTAAGCAGCCATAGTGTGTTTTCTGCATGTGTGACTCTGTTCTGTTTTGTAATTCAGTTCAAGTGTAACGGTTTTTACATTCCCTCTATAAGTGACACCTTATGAGAAGTGTCCTTTTCTGTGTGACTTATTTCACTTAGAATCGTCTTACCTAAATCCACTCATCATGCTGCTACTAGCCTTATGACATTGATTTCATGGCTGAGGGATATTCCATTGTACATAAGGACCACAACTTTTTTATCCATTTTTCGCTTTCCTGGGATATTTAAGGTGGAATGAAGTGGAGGTCCTTGTCAACAGAGCAGCCCTAAACTTTGGGGTGCTTGTGTCTTGCTGATTTTCAATTTTCCCACTTTATCCCCCCATGCGTGGAAGTGCCCTATCCTCTCTTAGCTGTGTTTTTTCGATGTTTCAGGACACACCGTACACTTCTCCAGAGTGGCTGTTGGCAATTTACATCCCGCCCATCAGTGTAGCAAGGCTCCCATTTCTCCATGGCCTGTCCTGCATTTCTGGTTTTGACACTTTTTTCAGCATGGCCCTTTTGACCGATGGGAAGCGAGACTTCTTTGTAGCGCTGATTTGCCTTTCCAGGTTGCTTGGTTGGCCAAAAAGGGCGTATGCGTTTTTTCCTGAATATATTCAGGAAAAAACGCATACGCCCTTTTTGGCCAAGGGCATCATTGTCAACGTTTTGCCGCTTTTCATGTGCTTTAAAGGCGATTCGAATCTACCTCCTGAAATCTGTTTCCTGCAATTCTGCCTTGATTTCAAATCCTCTTCTTTGCCTTCCCTCAATATATTTGTGGACGAGAGTTATCATTTATAACTCTGCAGGTTTGTGAATTGCAGTGCCCTGAAGCTCCATTTTACAACTCGCTTTTTTGGGAGCTGGCCGCAAAAGCACAGGATGGCTTGAGGACCTGTTCTGGTTCCGGGGGGCAGGCTGAACCTGTGGTTAATTCTTCTTCCTGATGGGAAAATAGAGTGACCTGTGCCTGTCCCAACAACAAGAGCTAGTCTCTCATTGGTTCCCCGTCTTCCCGTTTATCCTCAGGACAAATTGCAACCTGTACGGAACAGGAGGTTAAGGTGCTGATGCTCCAAGTAGGGAGATTGCTAGTAAAGTGGCTGGAATGATGAACCCGAGCACAAGGAGATGAGAATAGAGGTGCGTTTTAGAAACCTTTCCCCATCACACAGTGTACCATCTTCTGGGTTTCTCATGCATGTTTTCGATGTAGGAAGATGCCCTTGAACCTGGAGATTTGGGACCCATGCGATGGGTAGCACACAGTATTACTTTAAAAGGTCTGCGTTTGCTCACCCAACCTCACCAAACCTCTCAGCCCCAAGAGTGTCCACCCTTATGTCTCTTCCAGCTGTGGGTCTAGATATGGTCAATCCAGGTTGCATCACAGCCCCTGAACGAATTGTGTCAGAATTTCTCTCTTTCCCTGTCTTTGTTTCATGGGTTTTTAAAAGTAATTTATTTTTATAATGGGGTTTAGCTGCTTTTCACGGCTGTGTTTATGCCGCTTTACACCCACTGGACACACTAACAGAGAGATATCAATACATAGGTTTTAAGATTATTACTAGTCAGATATATTCTTGTGCGGTGAATCGGGCGTGTTGAGCCCAGTTCTCTGAGCAAGGAGTAGGTCTTGTCTATTACATATTGGGTATATGGAATGGTATCTGAGCTAATTTGAAACTCTTGTTTTATGTACCACCCCACCTCACCTTTCCCGTTAAGCAGCCATAGTGTGTTTTCTGCATGTGTGACTCTGTTCTGTTTTGTAATTCAGTTCAAGTGTAACGGTTTTTACATTCCCTCTATAAGTGACACCTTATGAGAAGTGTCCTTTTCTGTGTGACTTATTTCACTTAGAATCGTCTTACCTAAATCCACTCATCATGCTGCTACTAGTCTTATGACATTGATTTCATGGCTGAGTGATATTCCATTGTACATAAGGACCACAACTTTTTTATCCATTTTTCGCTTTCCTGGGATATTTAAGGTGGAATGAAGTGGAGGTCCTTGTCAACAGAGCAGCCCTAAACTTTGGGGTGCTTGTGTCTTGCTGATTTTCAATTTTCCCACTTTATCCCCCCATGCGTGGAAGTGCCCTATGCTCTCTAAGCTGTGTTTTTTAGATGTTTCAGGACACACCGTACACTTCTCCAGAGTGGCTGTTGGCAATTTACATCCCGCCCATCAGTGTAGCAAGGCTCCCATTTCTCCATGGCCTGTCCTGCATTTCTGGTTTTGACACTTTTTTCAGCATGGCCCTTTTGACCGATGGGAAGCGAGACTTCTTTGTAGCGCTGATTTGCCTTTCCAGGTTGCTTGGTTGGCCAAAAAGGGCGTATGCGTTTTTTCCTGAATATATTCAGGAAAAAGCGCATACGCCCTTTTTGGCCAAGGGCATCATTGTCAACGTTTTGCCGCTTTTCATATGCTTTAAAGGCGATTCGAATCTACCTCCTGAAATCTGTTTCCTGCAATTCTGCCTTGATTTCAAATCCTCTTCTTTGCCTTCCCTCAATATATTTGTGGACGAGAGTTATGATTTATAACTCTGCAGGTTTGTGAATTGCAGTGCCCTGAAGCTCCATTTTACAAGTCGCTTTTTTGGGACCTGGCTGAAAAAGCGCAGGATGGCTTCAAGCCCTTTTCTGGTTCCGGGGGGCAGGCTGAGCCTGTGGTTAATTCTTCTTCCTGATGGGAAAATAGAGTGACCTGTGCCTGTCCCAACACCAAGAGCTAGTCTCTCATTGGTGCCCCGTCTTCCCGTTCATCCTCAGGACAAATTGCAACCTGTACGGAACAGGAGGTTAAAGGTGCTGATGCTCCAAGTAGGGAGATTGCTAGTAAAGTGGCTGGAATGGCGAACCCGAGCACAAGGAGATGAGAAATGAGGTGCGTTTTAGAAACCTTTCCCCATCACACGGTGTACCATCTTCTGGGTTTCTCATGCATGTTTTCGATGTAGGAAGATGCCCTTGAACCTGGAGATTTGGGACCCATGCGATGGGTAGCACGCAGTATTACTTTAAAGGATCTGCGTTTGCTCACCCAACCTCACCAAACCTCTCAGCCCCAAGAGTGTCCACCCTTATGTCTCATCCAGCTGTGGGTCTAGATATGGTCAATCCAGGTTGCATCACAGCCCCTGAACGAATTGTGTAAGAATTTCTCTCTTTCCCTGGCTTTGTTTCATGGGTTTTTAAAAGTAATTTATTTTTATAATGGGGTTTAGCTGCTTTTCACGGCTGTGTTTATGCCGCTTTACACCCACTTGACACACTAACAGAGAGATATCAATACACAGGTTTTAAGATTATTACTAGTCAGATATATTCTTGTGCGGTGAATCGGGCGTGTTGAGTCCAGTTCTCTGAGCAAGGAGTAGGTCTTGTCTATTCCATATTGGGTTTATGGAACGGTATCTGAGCTAATTTGAAACTCTTGTTTTATGTATCACCCCACCTCACCTTTCCCGTTAAGCAGCCATAGTGTGTTTTCTGCATGTGTGACTCTGTTCTGTTTTGTAATTCAGTTCAAGTGTAACGGTTTTTACATTCCCTCTATAAGTGACACCTTATGAGAAGTGTCCTTTTCTGTGTGACTTATTTCACTTAGAATCGTCTTACCTAAATCCACTCATCATGCTGCTACTAGCCTTATGACATTGATTTCATGGCTGAGTGATATTCCTTTGTACATAAGGACCACAACTTTTTTATCCATTTTTCGCTTTCCTGGGATATTTAAGGTGGAAGGAAGTGGAGGTCCTTGTCAACAGAGCAGCCCTAAACTTTGGGGTGCTTGTGTCTTGCTGATTTTCAATTTTCCCGCTTTATCCCCCCATGCGTGGAAGTGCCCTATGCTCTCTAAGCTGTGTTTTTTAGATGTTTCAGGACACACCGTACACTTCTCCAGAGTGGCTGTTGGCAATTTACATCCCGCCCATCAGTGTAGCAAGGCTCCCATTTCTCCATGGCCTGTCCTGCATTTCTGGTTTTGACACTTTTTTCAGCATGGCCCTTTTGACCGATGGGAAGCGAGACTTCTTTGTCGCGCTGATTTGCCTTTCCAGGTTGCTTGGTTGGCCAAAAAGGGCGTATGCGTTTTTTCCTGAATATATTCAGGAAAAAACGCATACGCCCTTTTTGGCCAAGGGCATCATTGTCAACGTTTTGCCGCTTTTCATGTGCTTTAAAGGCGATTCGAATCTACCTCCTGAAATCTGTTTCCTGCAATTCTGCCTTGATTTCAAATCCTCTTCTTTGCCTTCCCTCAATATATTTGTGGACGAGAGTTATCATTTATAACTCTGCAGGTTTGTGAATTGCAGTGCCCTGAAGCTCCATTTTACAAGTCGCTTTTTTGGGAGCCGGCCGCAAAAGCGCAGGATGGCTTCAGGCCCTGTTCTGGTTCCGGGGGGCAGGCTGAGCCTGTGGTTAATTCTTCTTCCTGATGGGAAAATAGAGTGACCTGTGCCTGTCCCAACACCAAGAGCTAGTCTCTCATTGGTTCCCCGTCTTCCCGTTCATCCTCAGGACAAATTGCAACCTGTACGGAACAGGAGGTTAAAGGTGCTGATGCTCCAAGTAGGGAGATTGCTAGTAAAGTGGCTGGAATGGCGAACCCGAGCACAAGGAGATGAGAAATGAGGTGCGTTTTAGAAACCTTTCCCCATCACACGGTGTACCATCTTCTGGGTTTCTCATGCATGTTTTCGATGTAGGAAGATGCCCTTGAACCTGGAGATTTGGGACCCATGCGATGGGTCGCACGCAGTATTACTTTAAAGGGTCTGCGTTTGCTCACCCAACCTCACCAAACCTCTCAGCCCCAAGAGTGTCCACCCTTATGTCTCATCCAGCTGTGGGTCTAGATATGGTCAATCCAGGTTGCATCACAGCCCCTGAACGAATTGTGTAAGAATTTCTCTCTCTTTCCCTGTCTTTGTTTCATGGGTTTTTAAAAGTAATTTCTTTTTATAATGGGGTTTAGCTGCTTTTCACGGCTGTGTTTAGGCCGCTTTACACCCACTTGACACACTAACAGAGAGATATCAATACATAGGTTTTAAGATTATTACTGGTCAGATATATTCTTGGGCGGTGAATCGGGCGTGTTGAGTCCAGTTCTCTGAGCAAGGAGTAGGTCTTGTCTATTCCATATTGGGTTTATGGAACGGTATCTGAGCTAATTTGAAACTCTTGTTTTATGTATCACCCCACCTCACCTTTCCCGTTAAGCAGCCATAGTGTGTTTTCTGCATGTGTGACTCTGTTCTGTTTTGTAATTCAGTTCAAGTGTAACGGTTTTTACATTCCCTCTATAAGTGACACCTTATGAGAAGTGTCCTTTTCTGTGTGACTTATTTCACTTAGAATCGTCTTACCTAAATCCACTCATCATGCTGCTACTAGCCTTATGACATAGATTTCATGGCTGAGTGATATTCCATTGTACATAAGGACCACAACTTTTTTATCCATTTTTCGCTTTCCTGGGATATTTAAGGTGGAAGGAAGTGGAGGTCCTTGTCAACAGAGCAGCCCTAAACTTTGGGGTGCTTGTGTCTTGCTGATTTTCAATTTTCCCGCTTTATCCCCCCATGCGTGGAAGTGCCCTAGGCTCTCTAAGCTGTGTTTTTTAGATGTTTCAGGACACACCGTACACTTCTCCAGAGTGACTGTTGGCAATTCACATCCCGCCCATCAGTGTAGCAAGGCTCCCATTTCTCCATGGCCTGCCCTGCATTTCTGGTTTTGACACTTTTTTCAGCATGGCCCTTTTGACCGATGGGAAGCGAGACTTCTTTGTCGCGCTGATTTGCCTTTCCAGGTTGCTTGGTTGGCCAAAAAGGGCGTATGTGTTTTTTCCTGAATATATTCAGGAAAAAACGCATACGCCCTTTTTGGCCAAGGGCATCATTGTCAACGTTTTGCCGCTTTTCATGTGCTTTAAAGGCGGTTCGAATCTACCTCCTGAAATCTGTTTCCTGCAATTCTGCCTTGATTTCAAATCCTCTTCTTTGCCTTCCCTCAATATATTTGTGGACGAGAGTTATCATTTATAACTCTGCAGGTTTGTGAATTGCAGTGCCCTGAAGCTCCATTTTACAAGTCGCTTTTTTGGGAGCCGGCCGCAAAAGCGCAGGATGGCTTCAGGCCCTGTTCTGGTTCCGGGGGGCAGGCTGAGCCTGTGGTTAATTCTTCTTCCTGATGGGAAAATAGAGTGACCTGTGCCTGTCCCTACACCAAGAGCTAGTCTCTCATTGGTTCCCCGTCTTCCCGTTCATCCTCAGGACAAATTGCAACCTGTACGGAACAGGAGGTTAAAGGTGCTGATGCTCCAAGTAGGGAGATTGCTAGTAAAGTGGCTGGAATGGCGAACCCGAGCACAAGGAGATGAGAAATGAGGTGCGTTTTAGAAACCTTTCCCCATCACACGGTGTACCATCTTCTGGGTTTCTCATGCATGTTTTCGATGTAGGAAGATGCCCTTGAACCTGGAGATTTGGGACCCATGCGATGGGTCGCACGCAGTATTACTTTAAAGGGTCTGCGTTTGCTCACCCAACCTCACCAAACCTCTCAGCCCCAAGAGTGTCCACCCTTATGTCTCATCCAGCTGTGGGTCTAGATATGGTCAATCCAGGTTGCATCACAGCCCCTGAACGAATTGTGTAAGAATTTCTCTCTCTTTCCCTGTCTTTGTTTCATGGGTTTTTAAAAGTAATTTCTTTTTATAATGGGGTTTAGCTGCTTTTCACGGCTGTGTTTAGGCCGCTTTACACCCACTTGACACACTAACAGAGAGATATCAATACATAGGTTTTAAGATTATTACTGGTCAGATATATTCTTGGGCGGTGAATCGGGCGTGTTGAGTCCAGTTCTCTGAGCAAGGAGTAGGTCTTGTCTATTCCATATTGGGTTTATGGAACGGTATCTGAGCTAATTTGAAACTCTTGTTTTATGTATCACCCCACCTCACCTTTCCCGTTAAGCAGCCATAGTGTGTTTTCTGCATGTGTGACTCTGTTCTGTTTTGTAATTCAGTTCAAGTGTAACGGATTTTACATTCCCTCTATAAGTGACACCTTATGAGAAGTGTCCTTTTCTGTGTGACTTATTTCACTTAGAATCGTCTTACCTAAATCCACTCATCATGCTGCTACTAGCCTTATGACATTGATTTCATGGCTGAGTGATATTCCATTGTACATAAGGACCACAACTTTTTTATCCATTTTTCGCTTTCCTGGGATATTTAAGGTGGAAGGAAGTGGAGGTCCTTGTCAACAGAGCAGCCCTAAACTTTGGGGTGCTTGTGTCTTGCTGATTTTCAATTTTCCCGCTTTATCCCCCCATGTGTGGAAGTGCCCTATGCTCTCTAAGCTGTGTTTTTTAGATGTTTCAGGACACACCGTACACTTCTCCAGAGTGGCTGTTGGCAATTTACATCCCGCCCATCAGTGTAGCAAGGCTCCCATTTCTCCATGGCCTGTCCTGCATTTCTGGTTTTGACACTTTTTTCAGCATGGCCCTTTTGACCGATGGGAAGCGAGACTTCTTTGTCGCGCTGATTTGCCTTTCCAGGTTGCTTGGTTGGCCAAAAAGGGCGTATGCGTTTTTTCCTGAATATATTCAGGAAAGAGCGCATACGCCCTTTTTGGCCAAGGGCATCATTGTCAACGTTTTGCCGCTTTTCATGTGCTTTAAAGGCGATTCGAATCTACCTCCTGAAATCTGTTTCCTGCAATTCTGCCTTGATTTCAAATCCTCTTCTTTGCCTTCCCTCAATATATTTGTGGACGAGAGTTATCATTTATAACTCTGCAGGTTTGTGAATTGCAGTGCCCTGAAGCTCCATTTTACAAGTCGCTTTTTTGGGAGCCGGCCGCAAAAGCGCAGGATGGCTTCAGGCCCTGTTCTGGTTCCGGGGGGCAGGCTGAGCCTGTGGTTAATTCTTCTTCCTGATGGGAAAATAGAGTGACCTGTGCCTGTCCCAACACCAAGAGCTAGTCTCTCATTGGTTCCCCGTCTTCCCGTTCATCCTCAGGACAAATTGCAACCTGTACGGAACAGGAGGTTAAAGGTGCTGATGCTCCAAGTAGGGAGATTGCTAGTAAAGTGGCTGGAATGGCGAACCCGAGCACAAGGAGATGAGAAATGAGGTGCGTTTTAGAAACCTTTCCCCATCACACGGTGTACCATCTTCTGGGTTTCTCATGCATGTTTTCGATGTAGGAAGATGCCCTTGAACCTGGAGATTTGGGACCCATGCGATGGGTCGCACGCAGTATTACTTTAAAGGGTCTGCGTTTGCTCACCCAACCTCACCAAACCTCTCAGCCCCAAGAGTGTCCACCCTTATGTCTCATCCAGCTGTGGGTCTAGATATGGTCAATCCAGGTTGCATCACAGCCCCTGAACGAATTGTGTAAGAATTTCTCTCTCTTTCCCTGTCTTTGTTTCATGGGTTTTTAAAAGTAATTTCTTTTTATAATGGGGTTTAGCTGCTTTTCACGGCTGTGTTTAGGCCGCTTTACACCCACTTGACACACTAACAGAGAGATATCAATACATAGGTTTTAAGATTATTACTGGTCAGATATATTCTTGGGCGGTGAATCGGGCGTGTTGAGTCCAGTTCTCTGAGCAAGGAGTAGGTCTTGTCTATTCCATATTGGGTTTATGGAACGGTATCTGAGCTAATTTGAAACTCTTGTTTTATGTATCACCCCACCTCACCTTTCCCGTTAAGCAGCCATAGTGTGTTTTCTGCATGTGTGACTCTGTTCTGTTTTGTAATTCAGTTCAAGTGTAACGGTTTTTACATTCCCTCTATAAGTGACACCTTATGAGAAGTGTCCTTTTCTGTGTGACTTATTTCACTTAGAATCGTCTTACCTAAATCCACTCATCATGCTGCTACTAGCCTTATGACATTGATTTCATGGCTGAGGGATATTCCATTGTACATAAGGACCACAACTTTTTTATCCATTTTTCGCTTTCCTGGGATATTTAAGGTGGAATGAAGTGGAGGTCCTTGTCAACAGAGCAGCCCTAAACTTTGGGGTGCTTGTGTCTTGCTGATTTTCAATTTTCCCACTTTATCCCCCCATGCGTGAAAGTGCCCTATGCTCTCTAAGCTGTGTTTTTTAGATGTTTCAGGACACACCGTACACTTCTCCAGAGTGGCTGTTGGCAATTTACATCCCGCCCGTCAGTGTAGCAAGGCTCCCATTTCTCCATGGCCTGTCCTGCATTTCTGGTTTTGACACTTTTTTCAGCATGGCCCTTTTGACCGATGGGAAGCGAGACTTCTTTGTAGCGCTGATTTGCCTTTCCAGGTTGCTTGGTTGGCCAAAAAGGGCGTATGCGTTTTTTCCTGAATATATTCAGGAAAAATCGCATACGCCCTTTTTGGCCAAGGGCATCATTGTCAACGTTTTGCCGCTTTTCTTGTGCTTTAAAGGCAATTCGAATCTACCTCCTGAAATCTGTTTCCTGCAATTCTGCCTTGATTTCAAATCCTCTTCTTTGCCTTCCCTCAATATATTTGTGGATGAGAGTTATCATTTATAACTCTGCAGGTTTGTGAATTGCAGTGCCCTGAAGCTCCATTTTACAAGTCGCTTTTTTGGGAGCCGGCCGCAAAAGCGCAGGATGGCTTCAGGCCCTGTTCTGGTTCCGGGGGGCAGGCTGAGCCTGTGGTTAATTCTTCTTCCTGATGGGAAAATAGAGTGACCTGTGCCTGTCCCTACACCAAGAGCTAGTCTCTCATTGGTTCCCCGTCTTCCCGTTCATCCTCAGGACAAATTGCAACCTGTACGGAACAGGAGGTTAAAGGTGCTGATGCTCCAAGTAGGGAGATTGCTAGTAAAGTGGCTGGAATGGCGAACCCGAGCACAAGGAGATGAGAAATGAGGTGCGTTTTAGAAACCTTTCCCCATCACACGGTGTACCATCTTCTGGGTTTCTCATGCATGTTTTCGATGTAGGAAGATGCCCTTGAACCTGGAGATTTGGGACCCATGCGATGGGTCGCACGCAGTATTACTTTAAAGGGTCTGCGTTTGCTCACCCAACCTCACCAAACCTCTCAGCCCCAAGAGTGTCCACCCTTATGTCTCATCCAGCTGTGGGTCTAGATATGGTCAATCCAGGTTGCATCACAGCCCCTGAACGAATTGTGTAAGAATTTCTCTCTCTTTCCCTGTCTTTGTTTCATGGGTTTTTAAAAGTAATTTCTTTTTATAATGGGGTTTAGCTGCTTTTCACGGCTGTGTTTAGGCCGCTTTACACCCACTTGACACACTAACAGAGAGATATCAATACATAGGTTTTAAGATTATTACTGGTCAGATATATTCTTGGGCGGTGAATCGGGCGTGTTGAGTCCAGTTCTCTGAGCAAGGAGTAGGTCTTGTCTATTCCATATTGGGTTTATGGAACGGTATCTGAGCTAATTTGAAACTCTTGTTTTATGTATCACCCCACCTCACCTTTCCCGTTAAGCAGCCATAGTGTGTTTTCTGCATGTGTGACTCTGTTCTGTTTTGTAATTCAGTTCAAGTGTAACGGATTTTACATTCCCTCTATAAGTGACACCTTATGAGAAGTGTCCTTTTCTGTGTGACTTATTTCACTTAGAATCGTCTTACCTAAATCCACTCATCATGCTGCTACTAGCCTTATGACATTGATTTCATGGCTGAGTGATATTCCATTGTACATAAGGACCACAACTTTTTTATCCATTTTTCGCTTTCCTGGGATATTTAAGGTGGAAGGAAGTGGAGGTCCTTGTCAACAGAGCAGCCCTAAACTTTGGGGTGCTTGTGTCTTGCTGATTTTCAATTTTCCCACTTTATCCCCCCATGCGTGGAAGTGCCCTATGCTCTCTAAGCTGTGTTTTTTAGATGTTTCAGGACACACCATACACTTCTCCAGAGTGGCTGTTGGCAATTTACATCCCGCCCATCAGTGTAGCAAGGCTCCCATTTCTCCATGGCCTGTCCTGCATTTCTGGTTTTGACACTTTTTTCAGCATGGCCCTTTTGACCGATGGGAAGCGAGACTTCTTTGTAGCGCTGATTTGCCTTTCCAGGTTGCTTGGTTGGCCAAAAAGGGCGTATGCGTTTTTTGCTGAATATATTCAGGAAAAAACGCATACGCCCTTTTTGGCCAAGGGCATCATTGTCAACGTTTTGCCGCTTTTCTTGTGCTTTAAAGGCGATTCGAATCTACCTCCTGAAATCTGTTTCCTGCAATTCTGCCTTGATTTCAAATCCTCTTCTTTGCCTTCCCTCAATATATTTGTGGATGAGAGTTATCATTTATAACTCTGCAGGTTTGTGAATTGCAGTGCCCTGAAGCTCCATTTTACAAGTCGCTTTTCTGGGAGCTGGCCGCAAAAGCGCAGGATGGCTTCAGGCCCTGTTCTGGTTCCGGGGGGCAGGCTGAGCCTGTGGTTAATTCTTCTTCCTGATGGGAAAATAGAGTGACCTGTGCCTGTCCCAACACCAAGAGCTAGTCTCTCATTGTTTCCCCGTCTTCCCGTTCATCCTCAGGACAAATTGCAACCTGTACGGAACAGGAGGTTAAAGGTGCTGAGGCCCCAAGTAGGGAGATTGATAGTAAAGTGGCTGGAATGGCGAACCCGAGCACAAGGAGATGAGAAATGAGGTGCGTTTTAGAAACCTTTCCCCATCACACTGTGTACCATCTTCTGGGTTTCTCATGCATGTTTTCGATGTAGGAAGATGCCCTTGAACCTGGAGATTTGGGACCCATGCGATGGGTAGCACGCAGTATTACTTTAAAGGGTCTGCGTTTGCTCACCCAACCTCACCAAACCTCTCAGCCCCAAGAGTGTCCACCCTTATGTCTCATCCAGCTGTGGGTCTAGATATGGTCAATCCAGGTTGCATCACAGCCCCTGAACGAATTGTGTAAGAATTTCTCTCTCTTTCCCTGTCTTTGTTTCATGGGTTTTTAAAAGTAATTTATTTTTATAATGGGGTATAGCTGCTTTTCACGGCTGTGTTTAGGCCGCTTTACACCCACTTGACACACTAACAGAGAGATATCAATACATAGGTTTTAAGATTATTACTAGTCAGATATATACTTGTGCGGTGAATCGGGCGTGTTGAGTCCAGTTCTCTGAGCAAGGAGTAGGTCTTGTCTATTACATATTGGGTTTATGGAACGGTATCTGAGCTAATTTGAAACTCTTGTTTTATGTATCACCCCACCTCACCTTTCCCGTTAAGCAGCCATAGTGTGTTTTCTGCATGTGTGACTCTGTTCTGTTTTGTAATTCAGTTCAAGTGTAACGGTTTATACATTCCCTCTATAAGTGACACCTTATGAGAAGTGTCCTTTTCTGTGTGACTTATTTCACTTAGAATCGTCGTACCTAAATCCAATCATCATGCTGCTACTAGCCTTATGACATTGATTTCATGGCTGAGTGATATTCCATTGTACATAAGGACCACAACTTTTTTATCCATTTTTCGCTTTCCTGGGATATTTAAGGTGGAATGATGTGGAGGTCCTTGTCAACAGAGCAGCCCTAAACTTTTGGGTGCTTGTGTCTTGCTGATTTTCAATTTTCCCACTTTATACCCCCATGCGTGGAAGTGCCCTATGCTCTCTAAGCTGTGTTTTTTAGATGTTTCAGGACACACCGTACACTTCTCCAGAGTGGCTGTTGGCAATTTACATCCCGCCCGTCAGTGTAGCAAGGCTCCCATTTCTCCATGGCCTGTCCTGCATTTCTGGTTTTGACACTTTTTTCAGCATGGCCCTTTTGACCGATGGGAAGCGAGACTTCTTTGTAGCGCTGATTTGCCTTTCCAGGTTGCTTGGTTGGCCAAAAAGGGCGTATGCGTTTTTTCCTGAATATATTCAGGAAAAATCGCATACGCCCTTTTTGGCCAAGGGCATCATTGTCAACGTTTTGCCGCTTTTCTTGTGCTTTAAAGGCGATTCGAATCTACCTCCTGAAATCTGTTTCCTGCAATTCTGCCTTGATTTCAAATCCTCTTCTTTGCCTTCCCTCAATATATTTGTGGATGAGAGTTATCATTTATAACTCTGCAGGTTTGTGAATTGCAGTGCCCTGAAGCTCCATTTTACAAGTCGCTTTTCTGGGAGCTGGCCGCAAAAGCGCAGGATGGCTTCAGGCCCTGTTCTGGTTCCGGGGGGCAGGCTGAGCCTGTGGTTAATTCTTCTTCCTGATGGGAAAATAGAGTGACCTGTGCCTGTCCCAACACCAAGAGCTAGTCTCTCATTGTTTCCCCGTCTTCCCGTTCATCCTCAGGACAAATTGCAACCTGTACGGAACAGGAGGTTAAAGGTGCTGAGGCTCCAAGTAGGGAGATTGATAGTAAAGTGGCTGGAATGGCGAACCCGAGCACAAGGAGATGAGAAATGAGGTGCGTTTTAGAAACCTTTCCCCATCACACGGTGTACCATCTTCTGGGTTTCTCATGCATGTTTTCGATGTAGGAAGATGCCCTTGAACCTGCAGATTTGGGACCCATGCGATGGGTAGCACGCAGTATTATTTAAAGGGTCTGCGTTTGCTCACCCAACCTCACCAAACCTCTCAGCCCCAAGAGTGTCCACCCTTATGTCTCATCCAGCTGTGGGTCTAGATATGGTCAATCCAGGTTGCATCACAGCCCCTGAACGAATTGTGTAAGAATTTCTCTCTCTTTCCCTGTCTTTGTTTCATGGGTTTTTAAAAGTAATTTATTTTTATAATGGGGTTTAGCTGCTTTTCACGGCTGTGTTTATGCCGCTTTACACCCACTTGACACACTAACAGAGAGATATCAATACACAGGTTTTAAGATTATTACTAGTCAGATATATACTTGTGCGGTGAATCGGGCGTGTTGAGTCCAGTTCTCTGAGCAAGGAGTAGGTCTTGTCTATTACATATTGGGTTTATGGAACGGTATCTGAGCTAATTTGAAACTCTTGTTTTATGTATCACCCCACCTCACCTTTCCCGTTAAGCAGCCATAGTGTGTTTTCTGCATGTGTGACTCTGTTCTGTTTTGTAATTCAGTTCAAGTGTAACGGTTTATACATTCTCTCTATAAATGACACCTTATGAGAAGTGTCCTTTTCTGTGTGACTTATTTCACTTAGAATCGTCTTACCTAAATCCACTCATCATGCTGCTACTAGCCTTATGACATTGATTTCATGGCTGAGTGATATTCCATTGTACATAAGGACCACAACTTTTTTATCCATTTTTCGCTTTCCTGGGATATTTAAGGTGGAATGATGTGGAGGTCCTTGTCAACAGAGCAGCCCTAAACTTTGGGGTGCTTGTGTCTTGCTGATTTTCAATTTTCCCACTTTATCCCCCCATGCGTGGAAGTGCCCTATGCTCTCTAAGCTGTGTTTTTTAGATGTTTCAGGACACACCATACACTTCTCCAGAGTGGCTGTTGGCAATTTACATCCCGCCCATCAGTGTAGCAAGGCTCCCATTTCTCCATGGCCTGTCCTGCATTTCTGGTTTTGACACTTTTTTCAGCATGGCCCTTTTGACCGATGGGAAGCGAGACTTCTTTGTAGCGCTGATTTGCCTTTCCAGGTTGCTTGGTTGGCCAAAAAGGGCGTATGCGTTTTTTGCTGAATATATTCAGGAAAAAACGCATACGCCCTTTTTGGCCAAGGGCATCATTGTCAACGTTTTGCCGCTTTTCTTGTGCTTTAAAAGCGATTCGAATCTACCTCCTGAAATCTGTTTCCTGCAATTCTGCCTTGATTTCAAATCCTCTTCTTTGCCTTCCCTCAATATATTTGTGGATGAGAGTTATCATTTATAACTCTGCAGGTTTGTGAATTGCAGTGCCCTGAAGCTCCATTTTACAAGTCGCTTTTCTGGGAGCTGGCCGCAAAAGCGCAGGATGGCTTCAGGCCCTGTTCTGGTTCCGGGGGGCAGGCTGAGCCTGTGGTTAATTCTTCTTCCTGATGGGAAAATAGAGTGACCTGTGCCTGTCCCAACACCAAGAGCTAGTCTCTCATTGTTTCCCCGTCTTCCCGTTCATCCTCAGGACAAATTGCAACCTGTACGGAACAGGAGGTTAAAGGTGCTGAGGCCCCAAGTAGGGAGATTGATAGTAAAGTGGCTGGAATGGCGAACCCGAGCACAAGGAGATGAGAAATGAGGTGCGTTTTAGAAACCTTTCCCCATCACACTGTGTACCATCTTCTGGGTTTCTCATGCATGTTTTCGATGTAGGAAGATGCCCTTGAACCTGGAGATTTGGGACCCATGCGATGGGTAGCACGCAGTATTACTTTAAAGGGTCTGCGTTTGCTCACCCAACCTCACCAAACCTCTCAGCCCCAAGAGTGTCCACCCTTATGTCTCATCCAGCTGTGGGTCTAGATATGGTCAATCCAGGTTGCATCACAGCCCCTGAACGAATTGTGTAACAATTTCTCTCTCTTTCCCTGTCTTTGTTTCATGGGTTTTTAAAAGTAATTTATTTTTATAATGGGGTATAGCTGCTTTTCACGGCTGTGTTTAGGCCGCTTTACACCCACTTGACACACTAACAGAGAGATATCAATACATAGGTTTTAAGATTATTACTAGTCAGATATATACTTGTGCGGTGAATTGGGCGTGTTGAGTCCAGTTCTCTGAGCAAGGAGTAGGTCTTGTCTATTACATATTGGGTTTATGGAACGGTATCTGAGCTAATTTGAAACTCTTGTTTTATGTATCACCCCACCTCACCTTTCCCGTTAAGCAGCCATAGTGTGTTTTCTGCATGTGTGACTCTGTTCTGTTTTGTAATTCAGTTCAAGTGTAACGGTTTATACATTCCCTCTATAAGTGACACCTTATGAGAAGTGTCCTTTTCTGTGTGACTTATTTCACTTAGAATCGTCGTACCTAAATCCAATCATCATGCTGCTACTAGCCTTATGACATTGATTGCATGGCTGAGTGATATTCCATTGTACATAAGGACCACAACTTTTTTATCCATTTTTCGCTTTCCTGGGATATTTAAGGTGGAATGATGTGGAGGTCCTTGTCAACAGAGCAGCCCTAAACTTTTGGGTGCTTGTGTCTTGCTGATTTTCAATTTTCCCACTTTATACCCCCATGCGTGGAAGTGCCCTATGCTCTCTAAGCTGTGTTTTTTAGATGTTTCAGGACACACCGTACACTTCTCCAGAGTGGCTGTTGGCAATTTACATCCCGCCCATAAATGTAGCAAGGCTCCCATTTCTCCATGGCCTGTCGTGCATTTCTGGTTTTGAGAAGGGCATCATCGTCAACGTTTTGCTGCTTTTCATGTGCTTTAAAGGCGATTCGAATCTACCTCCTGAAATCTGTTTCCTGCAATTCTGCCTTGATTTCAAATCCTCTTCTTTGCCTTCCCTCAATATATTTGTGGACGAGAGTTATCATTTATAACTCTGCAGGTTTATGAATTGCAGTGCCCTGAAGCTCCATTTTACAACTCGCTTTTTTGGGATCTGGCCGCAAAAGCGCAGGATGGCTTGAGGACCTGTTCTGGTTCCGGGGGGCAGGCTGAGCCTCTGGTTAATTCTTCTTCCTGATGGGAAAATAGAGTGACCTGTGCCTGTCCCAACACCAAGAGCTAGTCTCTCATTGGTTCCCCGTCTTCCCGTTTATCCTCAGGACAAATTGCAACCTGTACGGAACAGGAAGTTAAAGTGCTGATGCTCCAAGTAGGGAGATTGCTAGTAAAGTGGCTGGAATGGCGAACCCGAGCACAAGGAGATGAGAATAGAGGTGCGTTTTAGAAACCTTTCCCCATCACACAGTGTACCATCTTCTGGGTTTCTCATGCATGTTTTCGATGTAGGAAGATGCCCTTGAACCTGGAGATTTGGGACCCATGCGATGGGTAGCACACAGTATTACTTTAAATGGTCTGCGTTTGCTCACCCAGCCTCACCAAACCTCTCAGCCCCAAGAGTGTCCACCCTTATGTCTCTTCCAGCTGTGGGTCTAGATATGGTCAATCCAGGTTGCATCACAGCCCCTGAACGAATTGTGTAAGAATTTCTCTCTTTCCCTGTCTTTGTTCCATGGGTTTTTAAAAGTAATTTATTTTTATAATGGGGTTTAGCTGCTTTTCACGGCTGTGTTTATGCCGCTTTACACCCACTGGACACACTAACAGAGAGATATCAATACATAGGTTTTAAGATTATTACTAGTCAGATATATTCTTGTGCGGTGAATCGGGCGTGTTGAGTCCAGTTCTCTGAGCAAGGAGTAGGTCTTGTCGATTACATATTGGGTTTATGGAATGGTATCTGAGCTAATTTGAAACTCTTGTTTTATGTATCACCCCACCTCACCTTTCCCGTTAAGCAGCCATAGTGTGTTTTCTGCATGTGTGACTCTGTTCTGTTTTGTAATTCAGTTCAAGTGTAACGGTTTTTACATTCCCTCTATAAGTGACACCTTATGAGAAGTGTCCTTTTCTGTGTGACTTATTTCACTTAGAATCGTCTTACCTAAATCCACTCATCATGCTGCTACTAGCCTTATGACATTGATTTCATGGCTGAGGGATATTCCATTGTACATAAGGACCACAACTTTTTTATCCATTTTTCGCTTTCCTGGGATATTTAAGGTGGAATGAAGTGGAGGTCCTTGTCAACAGAGCAGCCCTAAACTTTGGGGTGCTTGTGTCTTGCTGATTTTCAATTTTCCCACTTTATCCCCCCATGCGTGGAAGTGCCCTATCCTCTCTTAGCTGTGTTTTTTCGATGTTTCAGGACACACCGTACACTTCTCCAGAGTGGCTGTTGGCAATTTACATCCCGCCCATCAGTGTAGCAAGGCTCCCATTTCTCCATGGCCTGTCCTGCATTTCTGGTTTTGACACTTTTTTCAGCATGGCCCTTTTGACCGATGGGAAGCGAGACTTCTTTGTAGCGCTGATTTGCCTTTCCAGGTTGCTTGGTTGGCCAAAAAGGGCGTATGCGTTTTTTCCTGAATATATTCAGGAAAAAACGCATACGCCCTTTTTGGCCAAGGGCATCATTGTCAACGTTTTGCCGCTTTTCATGTGCTTTAAAGGCGATTCGAATCTACCTCCTGAAATCTGTTTCCTGCAATTCTGCCTTGATTTCAAATCCTCTTCTTTGCCTTCCCTCAATATATTTGTGGACGAGAGTTATCATTTATAACTCTGCAGGTTTGTGAATTGCAGTGCCCTGAAGCTCCATTTTACAACTCGCTTTTTTGGGAGATGGCCGCAAAAGCACAGGATGGCTTGAGGACCTGTTCTGGTTCCGGGGGGCAGGCTGAGCCTGTGGTTAATTCTTCTTCCTGATGGGAAAATAGAGTGACCTGTGCCTGTCCCAACAACAAGAGCTAGTCTCTCATTGGTTCCCCGTCTTCCCGTTTATCCTCAGGACAAATTGCAACCTGTACGGAACAGGAGGTTAAGGTGCTGATGCTCCAAGTAGGGAGATTGCTAGTAAAGTGGCTGGAATGATGAACCCGAGCACAAGGAGATGAGAATAGAGGTGCGTTTTAGAAACCTTTCCCCATCACACAGTGTACCATCTTCTGGGTTTCTCATGCATGTTTTCGATGTAGGAAGATGCCCTTGAACCTGGAGATTTGGGACCCATGCGATGGGTAGCACACAGTATTACTTTAAAAGGTCTGCGTTTGCTCACCCAACCTCACCAAACCTCTCAGCCCCAAGAGTGTCCACCCTTATGTCTCTTCCAGCTGTGGGTCTAGATATGGTCAATCCAGGTTGCATCACAGCCCCTGAACGAATTGTGTCAGAATTTCTCTCTTTCCCTGTCTTTGTTTCATGGGTTTTTAAAAGTAATTTATTTTTATAATGGGGTTTAGCTGCTTTTCACGGCTGTGTTTATGCCGCTTTACACCCACTGGACACACTAACAGAGAGATATCAATACATAGGTTTTAAGATTATTACTAGTCAGATATATTCTTGTGCGGTGAATCGGGCGTGTTGAGTCCAGTTCTCTGAGCAAGGAGTAGGTCTTGTCTATTACATATTGGGTATATGGAATGGTATCTGAGCTAATTTGAAACTCTTATTTTATGTACCACCCCACCTCACCTTTCCCGTTAAGCAGCCATAGTGTGTTTTCTGCATGTGTGACTCTGTTCTGTTTTGTAATTCAGTTCAAGTGTAACGGTTTTTACATTCCCTCTATAAGTGACACCTTATGAGAAGTGTCCTTTTCTGTGTGACTTATTTCACTTAGAATCGTCTTACCTAAATCCACTCATCATGCTGCTACTAGTCTTATGACATTGATTTCATGGCTGAGTGATATTCCATTGTACATAAGGACCACAACTTTTTTATCCATTTTTCGCTTTCCTGGGATGTTTAAGGTGGAATGAAGTGGAGGTCCTTGTCAACAGAGCAGCCCTAAACTTTGGGGTGCTTGTGTCTTGCTGATTTTCAATTTTCCCACTTTATCCCCCCATGCGTGGAAGTGCCCTATGCTCTCTAAGCTGTGTTTTTTAGATGTTTCAGGACACACCGTACACTTCTCCAGAGTGGCTGTTGGCAATTTACATCCCGCCCATCAGTGTAGCAAGGCTCCCATTTCTCCATGGCCTGTCCTGCATTTCTGGTTTTGACACTTTTTTCAGCATGGCCCTTTTGACCGATGGGAAGCGAGACTTCTTTGTAGCGCTGATTTGCCTTTCCAGGTTGCTTGGTTGGCCAAAAAGGGCGTATGCGTTTTTTCCTGAATATATTCAGGAAAAAGCGCATACGCCCTTTTTGGCCAAGGGCATCATTGTCAACGTTTTGCCGCTTTTCATATGCTTTAAAGGCGATTCGAATCTACCTCCTGAAATCTGTTTCCTGCAATTCTGCCTTGATTTCAAATCCTCTTCTTTGCCTTCCCTCAATATATTTGTGGACGAGAGTTATGATTTATAACTCTGCAGGTTTGTGAATTGCAGTGCCCTGAAGCTCCATTTTACAAGTCGCTTTTTTGGGAGCTGGCTGAAAAAGCGCAGGATGGCTTCAAGCCCTTTTCTGGTTCCGGGGGGCAGGCTGAGCCTGTGGTTAATTCTTCTTCCTGATGGGAAAATAGAGTGACCTGTGCCTGTCCCAACACCAAGAGCTAGTCTCTCATTGGTGCCCCGTCTTCCCGTTCATCCTCAGGACAAATTGCAACCTGTACGGAACAGGAGGTTAAAGGTGCTGATGCTCCAAGTAGGGAGATTGCTAGTAAAGTGGCTGGAATGGCGAACCCGAGCACAAGGAGATGAGAAATGAGGTGCGTTTTAGAAACCTTTCCCCATCACACGGTGTACCATCTTCTGGGTTTCTCATGCATGTTTTCGATGTAGGAAGATGCCCTTGAACCTGGAGATTTGGGACCCATGCGATGGGTAGCACGCAGTATTACTTTAAAGGATCTGCGTTTGCTCACCCAACCTCACCAAACCTCTCAGCCCCAAGAGTGTCCACCCTTATGTCTCATCCAGCTGTGGGTCTAGATATGGTCAATCCAGGTTGCATCACAGCCCCTGAACGAATTGTGTAAGAATTTCTCTCTTTCCCTGGCTTTGTTTCATGGGTTTTTAAAAGTAATTTATTTTTATAATGGGGTTTAGCTGCTTTTCACGGCTGTGTTTATGCCGCTTTACACCCACTGGACACACTAACAGAGAGATATCAATACATAGGTTTTAAGATTATTACTAGTCAGATATATTCTTGTGCGGTGAATCGGGCGTGTTGAGTCCAGTTCTCTGAGCAAGGAGTAGGTCTTGTCTATTACATATTGGGTTTATGGAATGGTATCTGAGCTAATTTGAAACTCTTGTTTTATGTATCACCCCACCTCACCTTTCCCGTTAAGCAGCCATAGTGTGTTTTCTGCATGTGTGACTCTGTTCTGTTTTGTAATTCAGTTCAAGTGTAACGGTTTTTACATTCCCTCTATAAGTGACACCTTATGAGAAGTGTCCTTTTCTGTGTGACTTATTTCACTTAGAATCGTCTTACCTAAATCCACTCATCATGCTGCTACTAGCCTTATGACATTGATTTCATGGCTGAGTGATATTCCATTGTACATAAGGACCACAACTTTTTTATCCATTTTTCGCTTTCCTGGGATATTTAAGGTGGAATGAAGTGGAGGTCCTTGTCAACAGAGCAGCCCTAAACTTTGGGGTGCTTGTGTCTTGCTGATTTTCAATTTTCCCACTTTATCCCCCCATGCGTGGAAGTGCCCTATGCTCTCTAAGCTGTGTTTTTTAGATGTTTCAGGACACACCGTACACTTCTCCAGAGTGGCTGTTGGCAGTTTACATCCCGCCCATCAGTGTAGCAAGGCTCCCATTTCTCCATGGCCTGTCCTGCATTTCTGGTTTTGACACTTTTTTCAGCATGGCCCTTTTGACCGATGGGAAGCGAGACTTCTTTGTAGCGCTGATTTGCCTTTCCAGGTTGCTTGGTTGGCCAAAAAGGGCGTATGCGTTTTTTCCTGAATATATTCAGGAAAAAACGCATACGCCCTTTTTGGCCAAGGGCATCATTGTCAACGTTTTGCCGCTTTTCATGTGCTTTAAAGGCAATTCGAATCTACCTCCTGAAATCTGTTTCCTGCAATTCTGCCTTGATTTCAAATCCTCTTCTTTGCCTTCCCTCAATATATTTGTGGACGAGAGTTATCATTTATAACTCTGCAGGTTTGTGAATTGCAGTGCCCTGAAGCTCCATTTTACAAGTCGCTTTTTTGGGAGCTGGCCGCAAAAGCGCAGGAAGGCTTCAGGCCCTGTTCTGGTTACGGGGGGCAGGCTGAGCCTGTGGTTAATTCTTCTTCCTGATGGGAAAATAGAGTGACCTGTGCCTGTCCCAACACCAAGAGCTAGTCTCTCATTGGTTCCCCGTCTTCCCGTTCATCCTCAGGACAAATTGCAACCTGTACGGAACAGGAGGTTAAAGGTGCTGATGCTCCAAGTAGGGAGATTGCTAGTAAAGTGGCTGGAATGGCGAACCCGAGCACAAGGAGATGAGAAATGAGGTGCGTTTTAGAAACCTTTCCCCATCACACGGTGTACCATCTTCTGGGTTTCTCATGCATGTTTTCGATGTAGGAAGATGCCCTTGAACCTGGAGATTTGGGACCCATGCGATGGGTAGCACGCAGTATTACTTTAAAGGGTCTGCGTTTGCTCACCCAACCTCACCAAACCTCTCAGCCCCAAGAGTGTCCACCCTTATGTCTCATCCAGCTGTGGGTGTAGATATGGTCAATCCAGGTTGCATCACAGCCCCTGAACGAATTGTGTAAGAATTTCTCTCTTTCCCTGTCTTTTTTTCATGGGTTTTTAAAAGTAATTTATTTTTATAATGGGGTTTAGCTGCTTTTCACGGCTGTGTTTATGCCGCTTTACACCCACTGGACACACTAACAGAGAGATATCAATACATAGGTTTTAAGATTATTACTAGTCAGATATATTCTTGTGCGGTGAATCGGGCGTGTTGAGTCCAGTTCTCTGAGCAAGGAGTAGGTCTTGTCTATTACATATTGGGTTTATGGAATGGTATCTGAGCTAATTTGAAACTCTTGTTTTATGTATCACCCCACCTCACCTTTCCCGTTAAGCAGCCATAGTGTGTTTTCTGCATGTGTGACTCTGTTCTGTTTTGTAATTCAGTTCAAGTGTAACGGTTTTTACATTCCCTCTATAAGTGACACCTTATGAGAAGTGTCCTTTTCTGTGTGACTTATTTCACTTAGAATCGTCTTACCTAAATCCACTCATCATGCTGCTACTAGCCTTATGACATTGATTTCATGGCTGAGTGATATTCCATTGTACATAAGGACCACAACTTTTTTATCCATTTTTCGCTTTCCTGGGATATTTAAGGTGGAATGAAGTGGAGGTCCTTGTCAACAGAGCAGCCCTAAACTTTGGGGTGCTTGTGTCTTGCTGATTTTCAATTTTCCCACTTTATCCCCCCATGCGTGGAAGTGCCCTATGCTCTCTAAGCTGTGTTTTTTAGATGTTTCAGGACACACCGTACACTTCTCCAGAGTGGCTGTTGGCAATTTACATCCCGCCCATCAGTGTAGCAAGGCTCCCATTTCTCCATGGCCTGTCCTGCATTTCTGGTTTTGACACTTTTTTCAGCATGGCCCTTTTGACCGATGGGAAGCGAGACTTCTTTGTAGCGCTGATTTGCATTTCCAGGTTGCTTGGTTGGCCAAAAAGGGCGTATGCGTTTTTTCCTGAATATATTCAGGAAAAAACGCATACGCCCTTTTTGGCCAAGGGCATCATTGTCAACGTTTTGCCGCTTTTCATGTCCTTTAAAGGCGATTCGACTCTACCTCCTGAAATCTGTTTCCTGCAATTCTGCCTTGATTTCAAATCCTCTTCTTTGCCTTCCCTCAATATATTTGTGGACGAGAGTTATGATTTATAACTCTGCAGGTTTGTGAATTGCAGTGCCCTGAAGCTCCATTTTACAAGTCGCTTTTTTGGGAGCTGGCTGAAAAAGCGCAGGATGGCTTCAAGCCCTATTCTGGTTCCGGGGGGCAGGCTGAGCCTGTGGTTAATTCTTCTTCCTGATGGGAAAATAGAGTGACCTGTGCCTGTCCCAACACCAAGAGCTAGTCTCTCATTGGTTCCCCGTCTTCCCCTTCATCCTCAGGACAAATTGCAACCTGTACGGAACAGGAGGTTAAAGGTGCCGATGCTCCAAGTAGGGAGATTGCTAGTAAAGTGGCTGGAATGGCGAACCCGAGCACAAGGAGATGAGAAATGAGGTGCGTTTTAGAAACCTTTCCCCATCACACGGTGTACCATCTTCTGGGTTTCTCATGCATGTTTTCGATGTAGGAAGATGCCCTTGAACCTGGAGATTTGGGACCCATGCGATGGGTAGCACGCAGTATTACTTTAAAGGGTCTGCGTTTGCTCACCCAACCTCACCAAAACTCTCAGCCCCAAGAGTGTCCACCCTTATGTCTAATCCAGCTGTGGGTCTAGATATGGTCAATCCAGGTTGCATCACAGCCCCTGAACGAATTGTGTAAGGATTTCTCTCTCTTTCCCTGTCTTTGTTTCATGGGTTTTTAAAAGTAATTTATTTTTATAATGGGGTTTAGCTGCTTTTTACGGCTGTGTTTATGCCGCTTTACACCCACTTGACACACTAACAGAGAGATATCAATGCATAGGTTTTAAGATTATTACTAGTCAGATATATTCTTGTGCGGTGAATCGGGCGTGTTGAGTCCAGTTCTCTGAGCAAGGAGTGGGTCTTGTCTACTACATATTGGGTTTATGGAACGGTATCTGAGCTAATTTGAAACTCTTGTTGTATGTATCACCCCACCTCACCTTTCCCGTTAAGCAGCCATAGTGTGTTTTCTGCATGTGTGACTCTGTTCTGTTTTGTAATTCAGTTCAAGTGTAACGGTTTTTACATTCCCTCTATAAGTGACACCTTATGAGAAGTGTCCTTTTCTGTGTGACTTATTTCACTTAGAATCGTCTTACCTAAATCCACTCATCATGCTGCTACTAGCCTTATGACATTGATTTCATGGCTGAGTGATATTCCATTGTACATAAGGACCACAACTTTTTTATCCATTTTTCGCTTTCCTGGGATATTTAAGGTGGAAGGAAGTGGAGGTCCTTGTCAACAGAGCAGCCCTAAACTTTGGGCTGCTTGTGTCTTGCTGATTTTCAATTTTCCCACTTTATCCCCCCATGCGTGGAAGTGCCCTATGCTCTCTAAGCTGTTTTTTAGATGTTTCAGGACACACCGTACACTTCTCCAGAGTGGCTGTTGGCAATTTACATCCCGCCCATCAGTGTAGCAAGGCTCCCATTTCTCCATGGCCTGTCCTGCATTTCTGGTTTTGACACTTTTTTCAGCATGGCCCTTTTGACCGATGGGAAGCGAGACTTCTTTGTAGCGCTGATTTGCCTTTCCAGGTTGCTTGGTTGGCCAAAAAGGGCGTATGCGTTTTTTCCTGAATATATTCAGGAAAAAACGCATACGCCCTTTTTGGCCAAGGGCATCATTGTCAACGTTTTGCCGCTTTTCATGTGCTTTAAAGGCAATTCGAATCTACCTCCTGAAATCTGTTTCCTGCAATTCTGCCTTGATTTCAAATCCTCTTCTTTGCCTTCCCTCAATATATTTGTGGACGAGAGTTATCATTTATAACTCTGCAGGTTTGTGAATTGCAGTGCCCTGAAGCTCCATTTTACAAGTCGCTTTTTTGGGAGCTGGCCGCAAAAGCGCAGGAAGGCTTCAGGCCCTGTTCTGGTTACGGGGGGCAGGCTGAGCCTGTGGTTAATTCTTCTTCCTGATGGGAAAATAGAGTGACCTGTGCCTGTCCCAACACCAAGAGCTAGTCTCTCATTGGTTCCCCGTCTTCCCGTTCATCCTCAGGACAAATTGCAACCTGTACGGAACAGGAGGTTAAAGGTGCTGATGCTCCAAGTAGGGAGATTGCTAGTAAAGTGGCTGGAATGGCAAACCCGAGCACAAGGAGATGAGAAATGAGGTGCGTTTTAGAAACCTTTCCCCATCACACGGTGTACCATCTTCTGGGTTTCTCATGCATGTTTTCGATGTAGGAAGATGCCCTTGAACCTGGAGATTTGGGACCCATGCGATGGGTAGCACGCAGTATTACTTTAAAGGGTCTGCGTTTGCTCACCCAACCTCACCAAACCTCTCAGCCCCAAGAGTGTCCACCCTTATGTCTCATCCAGCTGTGGGTGTAGATATGGTCAATCCAGGTTGCATCACAGCCCCTGAACGAATTGTGTAAGAATTTCTCTCTTTCCCTGTCTTTTTTTCATGGGTTTTTAAAAGTAATTTATTTTTATAATGGGGTTTAGCTGCTTTTCACGGCTGTGTTTATGCCGCTTTACACCCACTGGACACACTAACAGAGAGATATCAATACATAGGTTTTAAGATTATTACTAGTCAGATATATTCTTGTGCGGTGAATCGGGCGTGTTGAGTCCAGTTCTCTGAGCAAGGAGTAGGTCTTGTCTATTACATATTGGGTTTATGGAATGGTATCTGAGCTAATTTGAAACTCTTGTTTTATGTATCACCCCACCTCACCTTTCCCGTTAAGCAGCCATAGTGTGTTTTCTGCATGTGTGACTCTGTTCTGTTTTGTAATTCAGTTCAAGTGTAACGGTTTTTACATTCCCTCTATAAGTGACACCTTATGAGAAGTGTCCTTTTCTGTGTGACTTATTTCACTTAGAATCGTCTTACCTAAATCCACTCATCATGCTGCTACTAGCCTTATGACATTGATTTCATGGCTGAGTGATATTCCATTGTACATAAGGACCACAACTTTTTTATCCATTTTTCGCTTTCCTGGGATATTTAAGGTGGAATGAAGTGGAGGTCCTTGTCAACAGAGCAGCCCTAAACTTTGGGGTGCTTGTGTCTTGCTGATTTTCAATTTTCCCACTTTATCCCCCCATGCGTGGAAGTGCCCTATGCTCTCTAAGCTGTGTTTTTTAGATGTTTCAGGACACACCGTACACTTCTCCAGAGTGGCTGTTGGCAATTTACATCCCGCCCATCAGTGTAGCAAGGCTCCCATTTCTCCATGGCCTGTCCTGCATTTCTGGTTTTGACACTTTTTTCAGCATGGCCCTTTTGACCGATGGGAAGCGAGACTTCTTTGTAGCGCTGATTTGCATTTCCAGGTTGCTTGGTTGGCCAAAAAGGGCGTATGCGTTTTTTCCTGAATATATTCAGGAAAAAACGCATACGCCCTTTTTGGCCAAGGGCATCATTGTCAACGTTTTGCCGCTTTTCATGTCCTTTAAAGGCGATTCGACTCTACCTCCTGAAATCTGTTTCCTGCAATTCTGCCTTGATTTCAAATCCTCTTCTTTGCCTTCCCTCAATATATTTGTGGACGAGAGTTATGATTTATAACTCTGCAGGTTTGTGAATTGCAGTGCCCTGAAGCTCCATTTTACAAGTCGCTTTTTTGGGAGCTGGCTGAAAAAGCGCAGGATGGCTTCAAGCCCTATTCTGGTTCCGGGGGGCAGGCTGAGCCTGTGGTTAATTCTTCTTCCTGATGGGAAAATAGAGTGACCTGTGCCTGTCCCAACACCAAGAGCTAGTCTCTCATTGGTTCCCCGTCTTCCCCTTCATCCTCAGGACAAATTGCAACCTGTACGGAACAGGAGGTTAAAGGTGCCGATGCTCCAAGTAGGGAGATTGCTAGTAAAGTGGCTGGAATGGCGAACCCGAGCACAAGGAGATGAGAAATGAGGTGCGTTTTAGAAACCTTTCCCCATCACACGGTGTACCATCTTCTGGGTTTCTCATGCATGTTTTCGATGTAGGAAGATGCCCTTGAACCTGGAGATTTGGGACCCATGCGATGGGTAGCACGCAGTATTACTTTAAAGGGTCTGCGTTTGCTCACCCAACCTCACCAAAACTCTCAGCCCCAAGAGTGTCCACCCTTATGTCTAATCCAGCTGTGGGTCTAGATATGGTCAATCCAGGTTGCATCACAGCCCCTGAACGAATTGTGTAAGGATTTCTCTCTCTTTCCCTGTCTTTGTTTCATGGGTTTTTAAAAGTAATTTATTTTTATAATGGGGTTTAGCTGCTTTTTACGGCTGTGTTTATGCCGCTTTACACCCACTTGACACACTAACAGAGAGATATCAATGCATAGGTTTTAAGATTATTACTAGTCAGATATATTCTTGTGCGGTGAATCGGGCGTGTTGAGTCCAGTTCTCTGAGCAAGGAGTGGGTCTTGTCTACTACATATTGGGTTTATGGAACGGTATCTGAGCTAATTTGAAACTCTTGTTTTATGTATCACCCCACCTCACCTTTCCCGTTAAGCAGCCATAGTGTGTTTTCTGCATGTGTGACTCTGTTCTGTTTTGTAATTCAGTTCAAGTGTAACGGTTTTTACATTCCCTCTATAAGTGACACCTTATGAGAAGTGTCCTTTTCTGTGTGACTTATTTCACTTAGAATCGTCTTACCTAAATCCACTCATCATGCTGCTACTAGCCTTATGACATTGATTTCATGGCTGAGTGATATTCCATTGTACATAAGGACCACAACTTTTTTATCCATTTTTCGCTTTCCTGGGATATTTAAGGTGGAATGAAGTGGAGGTCCTTGTCAACAGAGCAGCCCTAAACTTTGGGGTGCTTGTGTCTTGCTGATTTTCAATTTTCCCACTTTATCCCCCCATGCGTGGAAGTGCCCTATGCTCTCTAAGCTGTTTTTTAGATGTTTCAGGACACACCGTACACTTCTCCAGAGTGGCTGTTGGCAATTTACATCCCGCCCATCAGTGTAGCAAGGCTCCCATTTCTCCATGGCCTGTCCTGCATTTCTGGTTTTGACACTTTTTTCAGCATGGCCCTTTTGACCGATGGGAAGCGAGACTTCTTTGTAGCGCTGATTTGCCTTTCCAGGTTGCTTGGTTGGCCAAAAAGGGCATCATTGTCAACGTTTTGCCGCTTTTCTTGTGCTTTAAAGGCGATTCGAATCTACCTCCTGAAATCTGTTTCCTGCAATTCTGCCTTGATTTCAAATCCTCTTCTTTGCCTTCCCTCAATATATTTGTGGATGAGAGTTATCATTTATAACTCTGCAGGTTTGTGAATTGCAGTGCCCTGAAGCTCCATTTTACAAGTCGCTTTTCTGGGAGCTGGCCGCAAAAGCGCAGGATGGCTTCAGGCCCTGTTCTGGTTCCGGGGGGCAGGCTGAGCCTGTGGTTAATTCTTCTTCCTGATGGGAAAATAGAGTGACCTGTGCCTGTCCCAACACCAAGAGCTAGTCTCTCATTGGTTCCCCGTCTTCCCGTTCATCCTCGGGACAAATTGCAACCCGTACGGAACAGGAGGTTAAAGGTGCTGAGGCTCCAAGTAGGGAGATTGCTAGTAAAGTGGCTGGAATGGCGAACCCGAGCACCAGGAGATGAGAAATGAGGTGCGTTTTAGAAACCTTTCCCCATCACACGGTGTACCATCTTCTGGGTTTCTCATGCATGTTTTCGATGTAGGAAGATGCCCTTGAACCTGGAGATTTGGGACCCATGCGATGGGTAGCACGCAGTATTACTTTAAAGGGTCTGCGTTTGCTCACCCAACCTCACCAAACCTCTCAGCCCCAAGAGTGTCCACCCTTAGGTCTCATCCAGCTGTGGGTCTAGATATGGTCAATCCAGGTTGCATCACAGCCCCTGAACGAATTGTGTAAGAATTTCTCTCTCTTTCCCTGTCTTTGTTTCATGGGTTTTTAAAAGTAATTTATTTTTATAATGGGGTTTAGCTGCTTTTCACGGCTGTGTTTATGCCGCTTTACACCCACTTGACACACTAACAGAGAGATATCAATACACAGGTTTTAAGATTATTACTAGTCAGATATATACTTGTGCGGTGAATCGGGCGTGTTGAGTCCAGTTCTCTGAGCAAGGAGTAGGTCTTGTCTATTACATATTGGGTTTATGGAATGGTATCTGAGCTAATTTGAAACTCTTGTTTTATGTATCACCCCACCTCACCTTTCCCGTTAAGCAGCCATAGTGTGTTTTCTGCATGTGTGACTCTGTTCTGTTTTGTAATTCAGTTCAAGTGTAACGGTTTTTACATTCCCTCTATAAGTGACACCTTATGAGAAGTGTCCTTTTCTGTGTGACTTATTTCACTTAGAATCGTCTTACCTAAATCCACTCATCATGCTGCTACTAGCCTTATGACATTGATTTCATGGCTGAGTGATATTCCATTGTACATAAGGACCACAACTTTTTTATCCATTTTTCGCTTTCCTGGGATATTTAAGGTGGAAGGAAGTGGAGGTCCTTGTCAACAGAGCAGCCCTAAACTTTGGGGTGCTTGTGTCTTGCTGATTTTCAATTTTCCCACTTTATCCCCCCATGCGTGGAAGTGCCCTATGCTCTCTAAGCTGTGTTTTTTAGATGTTTCAGGACACACCGTACACTTCTCCAGAGTGGCTGTTGGCAATTTACATCCCGCCCATCAGTGTAGCAAGGCTCCCATTTCTCCATGGCCTGTCCTGCATTTCTGGTTTTGACACTTTTTTCAGCATGGCCCTTTTGACCGATGGGAAGCGAGACTTCTTTGTAGCGCTGATTTGCCTTTCCAGGTTGCTTGGTTGCCCAAAAAGGGCGTATGCGTTTTTTCCTGAATATATTCAGGAAAAAGCGCATACGCCCTTTTTGGCCAAGGGCATCATTGTCAACGTTTTGCCGCTTTTCATGTGCTTTAAAGGCGATTCGAATCTACCTCCTGAAATCTGTTTCCTGCAATTCTGCCTTGATTTCAAATCCTCTTCTTTGCCTTCCCTCAATATATTTGTGGACGAGAGTTATGATTTATAACTCTGCAGGTTTGTGAATTGCAGTGCCCTGAAGCTCCATTTTACAAGTCGCTTTTTTGGGAGCTGGCTGAAAAAGCGCAGGATGGCTTCAAGCCCTGTTCTGGTTCCGGGGGGCAGGCTGAGCCTGTGGTTAATTCTTCTTCCTGATGGGAAAATAGAGTGACCTGTGCCTGTCCCAACACCAAGAGCTAGTCTCTCATTGGTTCCCCGTCTTCCCCTTCATCCTCAGGACAAATTGCAACCTGTACGGAACAGGATGTTAAAGGTGCTGATGCTCCAAGTAGGGAGATTGCTAGTAAAGTGGCTGGAATGGCGAACCCGAGCACAAGGAGATGAGAAATGAGGTGCGTTTTAGAAACCTTTCCCCATCACATTGTGTACCATCTTCTGGGTTTCTCATGCATGTTTTTAATGTAGGAAGATGCCCTTGAACCTGCAGATTTGGGACCCATGCGATGGGTAGCACGCAGTATTACTTTAAAGGGTCTGCGTTTGCTCACCCAACCTCAGCAAACCTCTCAGCCCCAAGAGTGTCCACCCTTATGTCTCATCCAGCTGTGGGTCTAGATATGGTCAATCCAGGTTGCATCACAGCCCCTGAACGAATTGTGTAAGAATTTCTCTCTCTTTCCCTGTCTTTGTTTCATGGGTTTTTAAAAGTAATTTATTTTTATAATGGGGTTTAGCTGCTTTTCACGGCTGTGTTTAGGCCGCTTTACACCCACTTGACACACTAACAGAGAGATATCAATACATAGGTTTTAAGATTATTAGTAGTCAGATATATTCTTGTGCGGTGAATCGGGCGTGTTGAGTCCAGTTCTCTGAGCAAGGAGTAGGTCTTGTCTATTACATATTGGGTTTATGGAACGGTATCTGAGCTAATTTGAAACTCTTGTTTTATGTATCACCCCACCTCACCTTTCCCGTTAAGCAGCCATAGTGTGTTTTCTGCATGTGTGACTCTGTTCTGTTTTGTAATTCAGTTCAAGTGTAACGGTTTTTACATTCCCTCTATAAGTGACACCTTATGAGAAGTGTCCTTTTCTGTGTGACTTATTTCACTTAGAATCGTCTTACCTAAATCCACTCATCATGCTGCTACTAGCCTTATGACATTGATTTCATGGCTGAGTGATATTCCATTGTACATAAGGACCACAACTTTTTTATCCATTTTTCGCCTTCCTGGGATATTTAAGGTGGAAGGAAGTGGAGGTCCTTGTCAACAGAGCAGCCCTAAACTTTGGGGTGCTTGTGTCTTGCTGATTTTCAGTTTTCCCACTTTATCCCCCCATGCGTGGAAGTGCCCTATGCTCTCTAAGCTGTGTTTTTTAGATGTTTCAGGACACACCGTACACTTCTCCAGAGTGGCTGTTGGCAATTTACATCCCGCCCATCAGTGTAGCAAGGCTCCCATTTCTCCATGGCCTGTCCTGCATTTCTGGTTTTGACACTTTTTTCAGCATGGCCCTTTTGACCGATGGGAAGCGAGACTTCTTTGTAGCGCTGATTTGCCTTTCCAGGTTGCTTGGTTGCCCAAAAAGGGCGTATGCGTTTTTTCCTGAATATATTCAGGAAAAAGCGCATACGCCCTTTTTGGCCAAGGGCATCATTGTCAACGTTTTGCCGCTTTTCATGTGCTTTAAAGGCGATTCGAATCTACCTCCTGAAATCTGTTTCCTGCAATTCTGCCTTGATTTCAAATCCTCTTCTTTGCCTTCCCTCAATATATTTGTGGACGAGAGTTATGATTTATAACTCTGCAGGTTTGTGAATTGCAGTGCCCTGAAGCTCCATTTTACAAGTCGCTTTTTTGGGAGCTGGCTGAAAAAGCGCAGGATGGCTTCAAGCCCTGTTCTGGTTCCGGGGGGCAGGCTGAGCCTGTGGTTAATTCTTCTTCCTGATGGGAAAATAGAGTGACCTGTGCCTGTCCCAACACCAAGAGCTAGTCTCTCATTGGTTCCCCGTCTTCCCCTTCATCCTCAGGACAAATTGCAACCTGTACGGAACAGGAGGTTAAAGGTGCTGATGCTCCAAGTAGGGAGATTGCTAGTAAAGTGGCTGGAATGGCGAACCCGAGCACAAGGAGATGAGAAATGAGGTGCGTTTTAGAAACCTTTCCCCATCACATTGTGTACCATCTTCTGGGTTTCTCATGCATGTTTTTAATGTAGGAAGATGCCCTTGAACCTGCAGATTTGGGACCCATGCGATGGGTAGCACGCAGTATTACTTTAAAGGGTCTGCGTTTGCTCACCCAACCTCAGCAAACCTCTCAGCCCCAAGAGTGTCCACCCTTATGTCTCATCCAGCTGTGGGTCTAGATATGGTCAATCCAGGTTGCATCACAGCCCCTGAACGAATTGTGTAAGAATTTCTCTCTCTTTCCCTGTCTTTGTTTCATGGGTTTTTAAAAGTAATTTATTTTTATAATGGGGTTTAGCTGCTTTTCACGGCTGTGTTTAGGCCGCTTTACACCCACTTGACACACTAACAGAGAGATATCAATACATAGGTTTTAAGATTATTAGTAGTCAGATATATTCTTGTGCGGTGAATCGGGCGTGTTGAGTCCAGTTCTCTGAGCAAGGAGTAGGTCTTGTCTATTACATATTGGGTTTATGGAACGGTATCTGAGCTAATTTGAAACTCTTGTTTTATGTATCACCCCACCTCACCTTTCCCGTTAAGCAGCCATAGTGTGTTTTCTGCATGTGTGACTCTGTTCTGTTTTGTAATTCAGTTCAAGTGTAACGGTTTTTACATTCCCTCTATAAGTGACACCTTATGAGAAGTGTCCTTTTCTGTGTGACTTATTTCACTTAGAATCGTCTTACCTAAATCCACTCATCATGCTGCTACTAGCCTTATGACATTGATTTCATGGCTGAGTGATATTCCATTGTACATAAGGACCACAACTTTTTTATCCATTTTTCGCTTTCCTGGGATATTTAAGGTGGAAGGAAGTGGAGGTCCTTGTCAACAGAGCAGCCCTAAACTTTGGGGTGCTTGTGTCTTGCTGATTTTCAATTTTCCCACTTTATCCCCCCATGTGTGGAAGTGCCCTATGCTCTCTAAGCTGTGTTTTTTAGATGTTTCAGGACACACCGTACACTTCTCCAGAGTGGCTGTTGGCAATTTACATCCCGCCCATCATTGTAGCATGGCTCCCATTTCTCCATGGCCTGTCCTGCATTTCTGGTTTTGACACTTTTTTCAGCATGGCCCTTTTGACCGATGGGAAGCGAGACTTCTTTGTAGCGCTGATTTGCCTTTCCAGGTTGCTTGGTTGGCCAAAAAGGGCGTATGCGTTTTTTCCTGAATATATTCAGGAAAAAACGCATACGCCCTTTTTGGCCAAGGGCATCATTGTCAACGTTTTGCCGCTTTTCATGTGCTTTAAAGGCGATTCGAATCTACCTCCTGAAATCTGTTTCCTGCAATTCTGCCTTGATTTCAAATCCTCTTCTTTGCCTTCCCTCAATATATTTGTGGACGAGAGTTATCATTTATAACTCTGCAGGTTTGTGAATTGCAGTGCCCTGAAGCTCCATTTTACAAGTCGCTTTTTTGGGAGCCGGCCGCAAAAGCGCAGGATGGCTTCAGGCCCTGTTCTGGTTCCGGGGGGCAGGCTGAGCCTGTGGTTAATTCTTCTTCCTGATGGGAAAATAGAGTGACCTGTGCCTGTCCCATCACCAAGAGCTAGTCTCTCATTGGTTCCCCGTCTTCCCGTTCATCCTCAGGACAAATTGCAACCTGTACGGAACAGGAGGTTAAAGGTGCTGATGCTCCAAGTAGGGAGATTGCTAGTAAAGTGGCTGGAATGGCGAACCCGAGCACAAGGAGATGAGAAATGAGGTGCGTTTTAGAAACCTTTCCCCATCACACGGTGTACCATCTTCTGGGTTTCTCATGCATGTTTTCGATGTAGGAAGATGCCCTTGAACCTGGAGATTTGGGACCCATGCGATGGGTAGCAGGCAGTATTACTTTAAAGGGTCTGCGTTTGCTCACCCAACCTCACCAAAACTCTCAGCCCCAAGAGTGTCCACCCTTATGTCTAATCCAGCTGTGGGTCTAGATATGGTCAATCCAGGTTGCATCACAGCCCCTGAACGAATTGTGTAAGGATTTCTCTCTCTTTCCCTGTCTTTGTTTCATGGGTTTTTAAAAGTAATTTATTTTTATAATGGGGTTTAGCTGCTTTTTACGGCTGTGTTTATGCCGCTTTACACCCACTTGACACACTAACAGAGAGATATCAATGCATAGGTTTTAAGATTATTACTAGTCAGATATATTCTTGTGCGGTTAATCGGGCGTGTTGAGTCCAGTTCTCTGAGCAAGGAGTGGGTCTTGTCTACTACATATTGGGTTTATGGAACGGTATCTGAGCTAATTTGAAACTCTTGTTTTATGTATCACCCCACCTCACCTTTCCCGTTAAGCAGCCATAGTGTGTTTTCTGCATGCGTGACTCTGTTCTGTTTTGTAATTCAGTTCAAGTGTAACGGTTTTTACATTCCCTCTATAAGTGACACCTTATGAGAAGTGTCCTTTTCTGTGTGACTTATTTCACTTAGAATCGTCTTACCTAAATCCACTCATCATGCTGCTACTAGCCTTATGACATTGATTTCATGGCTGAGTGATATTCCATTGTACATAAGGACCACAACTTTTTTATCCATTTTTCGCTTTCCTGGGATATTTAAGGTGGAATGAAGTGGAGGTCCTTGTCAACAGAGCAGCCCTAAACTTTGGGGTGCTTGTGTCTTGCTGATTTTCAATTTTCCCACTTTATCCCCCCATGCGTGGAAGTGCCCTATGCTCTCTAAGCTGTTTTTTAGATGTTTCAGGACACACCGTACACTTCTCCAGAGTGGCTGTTGGCAATTTACATCCCGCCCATCAGTGTAGCAAGGCTCCCATTTCTCCATGGCCTGTCCTGCATTTCTGGTTTTGACACTTTTTTCAGCATGGCCCTTTTGACCGATGGGAAGTGAGACTTCTTTGTAGCGCTGATTTGCCTTTCCAGATTGCTTGGTTGGCCAAAAAGGGCGTATGCGTTTTTTCCTGAATATATTCAGGAAAAAACGCATATGCCCTTTTTTGCCAAGGGCATCGTTGTCAACGTTTTGCTGCTTTTCATGTGCTTTAAATGCGATTCGAATCTACCTCCTGAAATCTGTTTCCTGCAATTCTGCCTTGATTTCAAATCCTCTTCTTTGCCTTCCCTCAATATGTTTGTGGACGAGAGTTATCATTTATAACTCTGCAGGTTTGTGAATTGCAGTGCCCTGAAGCTCCATTTTACAACTCGCTTTTTCGGGATCTGGCCGCAAAAGCGCAGGATGGCTTCAGGCCCTGTTCTGATTCCGGGGGGCAGGCTGAGCCTGTGGTTAATTCTTCTTCCTGATCGGAAAATAGAGTGACCTGTGCCTGTCCCAACACCAAGAGCTAGTCTCTCTTTGGTTCCCCGTCTTCCCGTTCATCCTCAGGACAAATTGCAACCTGTACGGAACAGGAGGTTAAAGGTGCTGATGCTCCAAGTAGGGAGATTGCTAGTAAAGTGGCTGGAATGGCGAACCCGAGCACAAGGAGATGAGAAATGAGGTGCGTTTTAGAAACCTTACCCCATCACACGGTGTACCATCTTCTGGGTTTCTCATGCATGTTTTCGATGTAGGAAGATGCCCTTGAACCTGGAGATTTGGGACCCATGTGATGGGTAGCACGCAGTATTACTTTAAAGGGTCTGCGTTTGCTCACCCAATCTCACCAAACCTCTCAGCCCCAAGAGTGTCCACCCTTATGTCTCATCCAGCTGTGGGTCTAGATATGGTCAATCCAGGTTGCATCACAGCCCCTGAACGAATTGTGTAAGAATTTCTCTCTCTTTCCCTGTCTTTGTTTCATGGCTTTTTAAAAGTAATTTATTTTTATAATGGGGTTTATCTGCTTTTCATGGCTGTGTTTATGCCGCTTTACACCCACTTGACACACTAACAGAGAGATATCAATACATAGGTTTTAAGATTATTACTAGTCAGATATATTCTTGTGCGGTGAATCGGGCGTGTTGAGTCCAGTTCTCTGAGCAGGGAGTAGGTCTTGTCTATTACATATTGGGTTTATGGAACAGTATCTGAGCTAATTTGAAACTCTTGTTTTATGTATCCCCCCACCTCACCTTTTCCGTTAAGCAGCCATAGTGTGTTTTCTGCATGTGTGACTCTGTTCTGTTTTGTAATTCAGTTCAAGTGTAACGGTTTTTACATTCCCTCTATAAGTGACACCTTATGAGAAGTGTCCTTTTCTGTGTGACTTATTTCACTTAGAATCGTCGTACCTAAATCCACTCATCGTGCTGCTACTAGCCTTATGACATTGATTTCATGGCTGAGTGATATTCCATTGTACATAAGGACCACAACTTTTTTATCCATTTTTCGCTTTCCTGGGATATTTAAGGTGGAATGAAGTGGAGGTCCTTGTCAACAGAGCAGCCCTAAACTTTGGGGTGCTTGTGTCTTGCTGATTTTCAATTTTCCCACTTTATACCCCCATGCGTGGAAGTGCCCTATGCTCTCTAAGCTGTGTTTTATAGATGTTTCAGGACACACCGTACCCTTCTCCAGAGTGGCTGTTGGCAATTTACATCCCGCCCATCAGTGTAGCAAGGCTCCCATTTCTCCATGGCCTGTCCTGCATTTCTGGTTTTGACACTTTTTTCAGCATGGCCCTTTTGACCGATGGGAAGTGAGACTTCTTTGTAGCGCTGATTTGCCTTTCCAGATTGCTTGGTTGTCCAAAAAGGGCGTATGCGTTTTTTCCTGAATATATTCAGGAAAAAACGCATACGCCGTTTTTGGCCAAGGGCATCATTGTCAACGTTTTGCTGCTTTTCATGTGCTTTAAAGGCGATTCGAATCTACCTCCTGAAATCTGTTTCCTGCAATTCTGCCTTGATTTCAAATCCTCTTCTTTGCCTTCCCTCAATATATTGGTGGACGAGAGTTATCATTTATAACTCTGCAGGTTTGTGAATTGCAGTGCCCTGAAGCTCCATTTTACAACTCGCTTTTTTGGGATCTGGCCGCAAAAGCGCAGGATGGCTTCAGGCCCTGTTCTGGTTCCGGGGGGCAGGCTGAGCCTGTGGTTAATTCTTCTTCCTGATGGGAAAATAGAGTGACCTGTGCCTGTCCCAACACCAAGAGCTAGTCTCTCATTGGTTCCCCGTCTTCCCGTTCATCCTCAGGACAAATTGCAACCTGTACGGAACAGGAGGTTAAAGGTGCTGATGCTCCAAGTAGGGAGATTGCTAGTAAAGTGGCTGGAATGGCGAACCCGAGCACAAGGAGATGAGAAATGAGGTGCGTTTTAGAAACCTTTCCCCATCACACGGTGTACCATCTTCTGGGTTTCTCATGCATGTTTTCGATGTAGGAAGATGCACTTGAACCTGGAGATTTGGGACCCATGCGGTGGGTAGCACGCAGTATTACTTTAAAGGGTCTGCGTTTGCTCACCCAACCTCACCAAACCTCTCAGCCCCAAGAGTGTCCACCCTTATGTCTCATCCAGCTGTGGGTCTAGATATGGTCAATCCAGGTTGCATCACAGCCCCTGAACGAATTGTGTAAGAATTTCTCTCTCTTTCCCTGTCTTTGTTTCATGGGTTTTTGAAAGTAATTTATTTTTATAATGGGGATTAGCTGCTTTTCACGGCTGTGTTTATGCTGCTTTACACCCACTTGACACACTAACAGAGAGATATCAATACATAGGTTTTAAGATTATTACTAGTCAGATATATTCTTGTGCGATGAATCGGGCGTGTTGAGTCCAGTTCTCTGAGCAGGGAGTAGGTCTTGTCTATTACATATTGGGTTTATTGAACGGTATCTGAGCTAATTTGAAACTCATGTTTTATGTATCACCCCACCTCACCTTTCCCGTTAAGCAGCCATAGTGTGTTTTCTGCATGTGTGATTCTGTTCTGTTTTGTAATTCAGTTCAAGTGTAACGATTTTTACATTCCCTCTATAAGTGACACCTTATGAGAAGTGCCCTTTTCTGCGTGACTTATTTCACTTAGAATCGTCGTACCTAAATCCACTCATCGTGCTGCTACTAACCTTATGACATTGATTTCATGGCTGAGTGATATTCCATTGTACATAAGGACCACAACTTTTTTATCCATTTTTCGCTTTCCTGGGATATTTAAGGTGGAATGAAGTGGGGGTCCTTGTCAACAGAGCAGCCCTAAACTTTGGGGTGCTTGTGTCTTGCTGATTTTCATTTTTCCCACTTTATACCCCCATGCGTGGAAGTGCCCTATGCTCTCTAAGTTGTGTTTTATAGATGTTTCAGGACACACTGTACCCTTCTCCAGAGTGGCTGTTGGCAATTTACATCCCGCCCATCAGTGTAGCAAGGCTCCCATTTCTCCATGGCCTGTCCTGCATTTCTGGTTTTGACACTTTTTTCAGCATGGCCCTTTTGACCGATGGGAAGTGAGACTTCTTTGTATCGCTGATTTGCCTTTCCAGATTGCTTGGTTGGCCAAAAAGGGCGTATGCGTTTTTTCCTGAATATATTCAGGAAAAAACGCATACGCCCTTTTTGGCCAAGGGCATCATTGTCAACGTTTTGCTGCTTTTCATGTGCTTTAAATGCGATTCGAATCTACCTCCTGAAATCTGTTTCCTGCAATTCTGCCTTGATTTCAAATCCTCTTCTTTGCCTTCCCTCAATATATTTGTGGACGAGAGTTATCATTTATAACTCTGCAGGTTTGTGAATTGCAGTGCCCTGAAGCTCCATTTTACAACTCGCTTTTTCGGGAGCTGGCCGCAAAAGCGCAGGATGGCTTCAGGCCCTGTTCTGATTCCGGGGGGCAGGCTGAGCCTGTGGTTAATTCTTCTTCCTGATGGGAAAATAGAGTGACCTGTGCCTGTCCCAACACCAAGAGCTAGTCTCTCTTTGGTTCCCCGTCTTCCCGTTCATCCTCAGGACAAATTGCAACCTGTACGGAACAGGAGGTTAAAGGTGCTGATGCTCCAAGTAGGGAGATTGCTAGTAAAGTGGCTGGAATGGCGAACCCGAGCACAAGGAGATGAAAAATGAGGTGCGTTTTAGAAACCTTTCCCCATCACACGGTGTACCATCTTCTGGGTTTCTCATGCATGTTTTCGATGTAGGAAGATGCCCTTGAACCTGGAGATTTGGGACCCATGTGATGGGTAGCACGCAGTATTACTTTAAAGGGTCTGCGTTTGCTCACCCAATCTCACCAAACCTCTCAGCCCCAAGAGTGTCCACCCTTATGTCTCATCCAGCTGTGGGTCTAGATATGGTCAATCCAGGTTGCATCACAGCCCCTGAACGAATTGTGTAAGAATTTCTCTCTCTTTCCCTGTCTTTGTTTCATGGCTTTTTAAAAGTAATTTATTTTTATAATGGGGTTTAGCTGCTTTTCATGGCTGTGTTTATGCCGCTTTACACCCACTTGACACACTAACAGAGAGATATCAATACATAGGTTTTAAGATTATTACTAGTCAGATATATTCTTGTGCGGTGAATCGGGCGTGTTGAGTCCAGTTCTCTGAGCAGGGAGTAGGTCTTGTCTATTACATATTGGGTTTATGGAACGGTATCTGAGCTAATTTGAAACTCTTGTTTTATGTATCCCCCCACCTCACCTTTCCCGTTAAGCAGCCATAGTGTGTTTTCTGCATGTGTGACTCTGTTCTGTTTTGTAATTCAGTTCAAGTGTAACGGTTTTTACATTCCCTCTATAAGTGAAACCTTATGAGAAGTGTCCTTTTCTGTGTGACTTATTTCACTTAGAATCGTCGTACCTAAATCCACTCATCATGCTGCTACTAGCCTTATGACATTGATTTCATGGCTGAGTGATATTCCATTGTACATAAGGACCACAACTTTTTTATCCATTTTTCGCTTTCCTGGGATATTTAAGGTGGAATGAAGTGGAGGTCCTTGTCAACAGAGCAGCCCTAAACTTTGGGGTGCTTGTGTCTTGCTGATTTTCAATTTTCCCATTTTATACCCCCATGCGTGGAAGTGCCCTATGCTCTCTAAGCTGTGTTTTATAGATGTTTCAGGACACACCGTACCCTTCTCCAGAGTGGCTGTTGGCAATTTACATCCCGCCCATCAGTGTAGCAAGGCTCCCATTTCTCCATGGCCTGTCCTGCATTTCTGGTTTTGACACTTTTTTCAGCATGGCCCTTTTGACCGATGGGAAGTGAGACTTCTTTGTAGCGCTGATTTGCCTTTCCAGATTGCTTGGTTGGCCAAAAAGGGCGTATGCGTTTTTTCCTGAATATATTCAGGAAAAAACGCATACGCCGTTTTTGGCCAAGGGCATCATTGTCAACGTTTTGCTGCTTTTCATGTGCTTTAAAGGCGATTCGAATCTACCTCCTGAAATCTGTTTCCTGCAATTCTGCCTTGATTTCAAATCCTCTTCTTTGCCTTCCCTCAATATATTGGTGGACGAGAGTTATCATTTATAACTCTGCAGGTTTGTGAATTGCAGTGCCCTGAAGCTCCATTTTACAACTCGCTTTTTTGGGATCTGGCCGCAAAAGCGCAGGATGGCTTCAGGCCCTGTTCTGGTTCCGGGGGGCAGGCTGAGCCTGTGGTTAATTCTTCTTCCTGATGGGAAAATAGAGTGACCTGTGCCTGTCCCAAAACCAAGAGCTAGTCTCTCATTGGTTCCCCGTCTTCCCGTTCATCCTCAGGACAAATTGCAACCTGTACGGAACAGGAGGTTAAAGGTGCTGATGCTCCAAGTAGGGAGATTGCTAGTAAAGTGGCTGGAATGGCGAACCCGAGCACAAGGAGATGAGAAATGAGGTGCGTTTTAGAAACCTTTCCCCATCACACGGTGTACCATCTTCTGGGTTTCTCATGCATGTTTTCGATGTAGGAAGATGCACTTGAACCTGGAGATTTGGGACCCATGCGATGGGTAGCACGCAGTATTACTTTAAAGGGTCTGCGTTTGCTCACCCAACCTCACCAAACCTCTCAGCCCCAAGAGTGTCCACCCTTATGTCTCATCCAGCTGTGGGTCTAGATATGGTCAATCCAGGTTGCATCACAGCCCCTGAACGAATTGTGTAAGAATTTCTCTCTCTTTCCCTGTCTTTGTTTCATGGGTTTTTGAAAGTAATTTATTTTTATAATGGGGATTAGCTGCTTTTCACGGCTGTGTTTATGCTGCTTTACACCCACTTGACACACTAACAGAGAGATATCAATACATAGGTTTTAAGATTATTACTAGTCAGATATATTCTTGTGCGATGAATCGGGCGTGTTGAGTCCAGTTCTCTGAGCAGGGAGTAGGTCTTGTCTATTACATATTGGGTTTATTGAACGGTATCTGAGCTAATTGGAAACTCATGTTTTATGTATCACCCCACCTCACCTTTCCCGTTAAGCAGCCATAGTGTGTTTTCTGCATGTGTGATTCTGTTCTGTTTTGTAATTCAGTTCAAGTGTAACGATTTTTACATTCCCTCTATAAGTGACACCTTATGAGAAGTGCCCTTTTCTGCGTGACTTATTTCACTTAGAATCGTCGTACCTAAATCCACTCATCGTGCTGCTACTAACCTTATGACATTGATTTCATGGCTGAGTGATATTCCATTGTACATAAGGACCACAACTTTTTTATCCATTTTTCGCTTTCCTGGGATATTTAAGGTGGAATGAAGTGGAGGTCCTTGTCAACAGAGCAGCCCTAAACTTTGGGGTGCTTGTGTCTTGCTGATTTTCATTTTTCCCACTTTATACCCCCATGCGTGGAAGTGCCCTATGCTCTCTAAGTTGTGTTTTATAGATGTTTCAGGACACACTGTACCCTTCTCCAGAGTGGCTGTTGGCAATTTACATCCCGCCCATCAGTGTAGCAAGGCTCCCATTTCTCCATGGCCTGTCCTGCATTTTTGGTTTTGACACATTTTTCAGAATGGCCCTTTTGACCGATGGGAAGCGAGACTTCATTGTAGCGCTGATTTGCCTTTCCAGGTTGCTTGGTTGGCCAAAAAGCGCGTATGCGTTTTTTCCTGAATATATTCAGGAAAAAACGCATACGCCCTTTTTGGCCAAGGGCATCATTGTCAACGTTTTGCTCCTTTTCATGTGCTTTAAAGGCGATTCGAATCTACCAACTGAAATCTGTTTCCTGCAATTGTGCCTTGATTTCAAATCCTCTTCTTTGCCTTCCCTCAATATATTTGTGGACGAGAGTTATCATTTATAACTCTGCAGGTTTGTGAATTGCAGTGCCCTGAAGCTCCATTTTACAACTCGCTTTTTCGGGAGCTGGCCGCAAAAGCGCAGGATGGCTTCTAGCGCTGTTCTGGTTCCGGGGGGCAGGCTGAGCCTGTGGTTAATTCTTCTTCCTGATGGGAAAATAGAGTGACCTGTGCCTGTCCCAACACCAAGAGCTAGTCTCTCATTGGTTCCCCGTCTTCCCGTTCATCCTCAGGACAAATTGCAACCTGTACGGAACAGGAGGTTAAAGGTGCTGATGCTCCAAGTAGGGAGATTGCAATAAAGTGGCTGGAATGGCGAAGCCGAGCACAAGGAGATGAGAAATGAGGTGCGTTTTAGAAACCTTTCCCCATCACACGGTGTACCATCTTCTGGGTTTCTCATGCATGTTTTCGATGTAGGAAGATGCCCTTGAACCTGGAGATTTGGGACCCATGCGATGGGTAGCAGGCAGTATTACTTTAACGGGTCTGTGTTTGCTCACCCAACCTCACCAAACCTCTCAGCCCCAAGAGTATCCACCCTTATGTCTCATCCAGCTGTGGGTCTAGATATGGTCAATACAGGTTGCATCACAGCCCCTGAAAGAATTGTGTAAGAATTTCTCTCTCTTTCACTGTATTTGTTTCATGGATTTTTTAAAGTAATTTATTTTTATAATGGGGTTTAGCTGCTTTTCACGGCTGTGTTTATGCCGCTTTACACCCACTTGACACAATAACAGAGAGATATCAATATATAGGTTTTAAGATTTTTACTAGTCAGATATATACTTGTGTGGTGAATCGGGCGTGTTGAGTCCAGTTCTCTGAGCAAGGAGTAGGTCTTGTCTATTACATATTGGGTTTATGGAACGGTATCTGAGCTAATTTGAAACTCTTGTTTTATGTATCACCCCACCTCACCTTTCCCGTTAAGCAGCCATAGTGTGTTTTCTGCATGTGTGACTCTGTTCTGTTTTATAATTCAGTTCAAGTGTAACGGTTTTCACATTCCCTCTATAAGTGACACCTTATGAAAGTGTCCTTTTCTGTGTGACTTATTTAACTTAGAATCGTCGTACCTAAATCCACTCATCATGCTGCTACTAGCCTTATGACATTGATTTCATGGCTGAGTGATATTCCATTGTACATAAGGACCACAACATTTGTATCCATTTTTCGCTTTCCTGGGATATTTAAGGTGGAATGAAGTGGAGGTCTTTGTCAACAGAGCAGCCCTAAACTTTGGGGTTCTTGTATCTTGCTGATTTTTAATTTTCCCACTTTATAACCCATGCGTGGAAGTGCCTTATGCTCTCTAAGCTGTGTTTTTTAGATGTTTCATGACACAACGTACACTTCTCCAGAGTGGCTGTAGGCAATTTACATCCCGCCCTTCAGTGTAGCAAGGCTCCCATTTCTCCATGGCCTGTCCTGCATTTCTGGTTTTGACACTTTTTTCAGCATGGCCCTTTTGACCGATGGGAAGCGAGACTTCTTGTAGCGCAGATTTGCCTTTCCAGGTTGCTTGGTTGGACAAAAAGGGCGTATGCGTTTTTTCCTGAATATATTCAGGAAAAAACGCATACGCCCTTTTTGGCCAAAGGCATCATTGTAAACGTTTTGCTGCTTTTCATGTGCGTTAAAGGCGATTCGAATCTACCTCCTGAAATCTGTTTCCTGCAATTCTGCCTTGATTTCATTTCCTCGTCTTTGCCTTCCCTCAATATATTTGTGGAAGAGAGTTATCATTTATAACTGTGCAGGTTTGTGAATTGCAGTGCCCTGAAGCTCCATTTTACAACTCGCTTTTTGGGGAGCTGGCCGCAAAAGCAAAGGATGGCTTCAGGCCCTGTTCTGGTTCCGAGGGGCAGGCTGAGCCTGTGGTTAATTCTTCTTCCTGATGGGAAAATAGAGTGACCTGTGCCTGTCCCAACACCAAGAGCTTGTCTCTCATTGGTTCCCCGTCATCCCGTTCATCCTCAGGACAAATTTCAACCTGTAAGGAACAGGAGGTTAAAGGTGCTGATGCTCCAAGTAGGGAGATTGCTAGTAAAGTGGCTGGAATGGCGAACCCGAGCACAAGGAGATGAAAAATGAGGTGCGTTTTAGAAACCTTCCCCATCACACGGTGTACCATCTTCTGGGTTTCTCATGCATGTTTTCGATGTAGGAAGATCCTCTTGAACCTGGAGATTCGGGACCCATGCGATGGGTAGCACGCAGTATTACTTTAAAGGGTCTGCGTTTGCTCACCCAACCTCACCTAACCTCTCAGCCCCAAGAGTGTCCACCCTTATGTCTCATCCAGCTGTTGGTCTAGATATGGTCAATCCAGGTTGCATCACAGCCCCTGAACGAATTGTGTAAGAATTTCTCTCTCTTTCACTGTCTTTGTTTCATGGGTTTTTAAAAGTAATTTATTTTTATAATGGGGTTTAGCTGCTTTTCACGGCTGTGTTTATGCCGCTTTACACCCACTTGACACACTAACAGAGAGATATCAATACATAGGTTTTAAGATTATTACTAGTCAGATATATTCTTGTGCGGTGAATCGGGCGTGTTGAGTCCAGTTCTCTGAGCAAGGAGTAGGTCTTGTCTATTACATATTGGGTTTATGGAACGGTATCTGAGCTAATTTGAAACTCTTGTTTTATGTATCACCCCACCTCACCTTTCCCGTTAAGCAGCCATAGTGTGTTTTCTGCATGTGAGACTCTGTTCTGTTTTGTAATTCAGTTCAAGTGTAACGGTTTTTACATTCCCTCTATAAGTGACACCTTATGAAAGTGTCCTTTTCTGTGTGACTTATTTCACTTAGAATCGTCATACCTAAATCCACTCATCATGCTGCTACTAGCCTTATGACATTGATTTCATGGCTGAGTGATATTCCATTGTACATAAGGACCACAACATTTGTATCCATTTTTCGCTTTCCTGGGATATTTAAGGTGGAATGAAGTGGAGGTCCTTGTCAACAGAGCAGCACTAAACTTTGGGGTTCTTGTATATTGCTGATTTTTAATTTTCCCACTTTATACCCCCATGCGTGGAAGTTCCTTATGCTCTCTAAGCTGTGTTTTTTAGATATTTCAGGATACACCGTACACTTCTCCAGAGTGGCTGTAGGCAATTTACATCCCACCCATCAGTGTAGCAAGGCTCCCATTTCTCCATGGCCTGTCCTGCATTTCTGGTTTTGACACTTTTTCCAGCATGGCCCTTTTGACCGATGGGAAGCGAGACTTCTTTGTAGCGCTGCCTTGCCTTTCCAGGGTGCTTGGTTGGCCAAAAAGGGCGTATGCGTTTTTTCCTGAATATATTCAGGAAAAAACGCATACGCCCTTTTTGGCCAAGGGCATCATTGTCAACGTTTTGCTGCTTTTCATGTGCGGTAAAGGCAATTCGAATCTACCTCCTGAAATCTGTTTCCTGCAATTCTGCCTTGATTTCAAATAATCTTCTTTGCCTTCCCTCAATACATTTGTGGACGAGAGTTATCATTTATAACTCTGCAGGTTTGTGAATTGCAGTGCCCTGAAGCTCCATTTTACAACTCGCTTTTTCGGGAGCTGGCCGCAAAAGCGCAGGATGGCTTCAGGCGCTGTTCTGGTTCCGGGAGGCAGGCTGAGCCTGTGGTTAATTCTTCTTCCTGATGGGAAAATAGAGTGACCTGTGCCTGTCCCAACACCAAGAGCTAGTCTCTCATTGGTTCCCCGTCTTCCCGTTCATCCTCAGGACAAATTGCAACCTGTACGGAACAGGAGGTTAAAGGTGCTGATGCTCCAAGTAGGGAGATTGCTAGTAAAGTGGCTGGAATGGCGAAGCCGAGCACAAGGAGATGAGAAATGAGGTGCGTTTTAGAAACCTTTCCCCATCACACGGTGTACCATCTTCTGGGTTTCTCATGCATGTTTTCGATGTAGGAAGATGCCCTTGAACCTGGAGATTTGGGACCCATGCGATGGGTAGCACGCAGTATTACTTTAAAGGGTCTGTGTTTGCTCACCCAACCTCACCAAACCTCTCAGCCCCAAGAGTGTCCACCCTTATGTCTCATCCAGCTGTGGGTCTAGATATGGTCAATCCAGGTTGCATCACAGCCCCTGAACGAATTGTGTAAGAATTTCTCTCTCTTTCACTGTATTTGTTTCATGGATTTTTTAAAGTAATTTTTTTTATAATGGGGTTTAGCTGCTTTTCACGGCTGTGTTTATGCCGCTTTACACCCACTTGACACAATAACAGAGAGATATCAATACATAGGTTTTAAGATTATTACTAGTCAGATATATTCTTGTGTGGTGAATCGGGCGTGTTGAGTCCAGTTCTCTGAGCAAGGAGTAGGTCTTGTCTATTCCATATTGGGTTTATGGAACGGTATCTGAGCTAATTTGAAACTCTTGTTTTATGTATCACCCCACCTCACCTTTCCCGTTAAGCAGCCATAGTGTGTTTTCTGCATGTGTGACTCTGTTCTGTTTTATAATTCAGTTCAAGTGTAACGGTTTTTACATTCCCTCTAAAAGTGACACCTTATGAGAAGTGTCCTTTTCTGTGTGACTTATTTCACTTAGAATCGTCGTACCTAAATCCACTCATCATGCTGCTACTAGCCTTATGACATTGATTTCATGGCTGACTGATATTCCATTGTACATAAGGACCACAACATTTGTATCCATTTTTCGCTTTCCTGGGATATTTAAGGTGGAATGAAGTGGAGGTCCTTGTCAACAGAGCAGCCCTAAACTTTGGGGTTCTTGTATCTTGCTGATTTTTAATTTTCCCACTTTATACCCCCATGCGTGGAAGTGCCTTATGCTCTCTAAGCTGTGTTTTTTAGATGTTTCAGGACACACCGTACACTTCTCCAGAGTGGCTGTAGGCAATTTACATCCCGCCCATCAGTGTAGCAAGGCTCCCATTTCTCCATGGCCTGTCCTGCATTTCTGGTTTTGACACTTTTTTCAGCATGGCCCTTTTGACCGATGGGAAGCGAGACTTCTTGTAGCGCAGATTTGCCTTTCCAGGTTGCTTGGTTGGACAAAAAGGGCGTATGCGTTTGTTCCTGAATATATTCAGGAAAAAACGCATACGCCCTTTTTGGCCAAAGGCATCATTGTAAACGTTTTGCTGCTTTTCATGTGCGTTAAAGGCGATTCGAATCTACCTCCTGAAATCTGTTTCCTGCAATTCTGCCTTGATTTCATTTCCTCGTCTTTGCCTTCCCTCAATATATTTGTGGAAGAGAGTTATCATTTATAACTGTGCAGGTTTGTGAATTGCAGTGCCCTGAAGCTCCATTTTACAACTCGCTTTTTGGGGAGGTGGCCGCAAAAGCAAAGGATGGCTTCAGGCCCTGTTCTGGTTCCGAGGGGCAGGCTGAGCCTGTGGTTAATTCTTCTTCCTGATGGGAAAATAGAGTGACCTGTGCCTGTCCCAACACCAAGAGCTTGTCTCTCATTGGTTCCCCGTCATCCCGTTCATCCTCAGGACAAATTTCAACCTGTAAGGTACAGGAGGTTAAAGGTGCTGATGCTCCAAGTAGGGAGATTGCTAGTAAAGTGGCTGGAATGGCGAACCCGAGCACAAGGAGATGAAAAATGAGGTGCGTTTTAGAAACCTTCCCCATCACACGGTGTACCATCTTCTGGGTTTCTCATGCATGTTTTCGATGTAGGAAGATCCTCTTGAACCTGGAGATTCGGGACCCATGCGATGGGTAGCACGCAGTATTACTTTAAAGGGTCTGCGTTTGCTCACCCAACCTCACCTAACCTCTCAGCCCCAAGAGTGTCCACCCTTATGTCTCATCCAGCTGTTGGTCTAGATATGGTCAATCCAGGTTGCATCACAGCCCCTGAACGAATTGTGTAAGAATTTCTCTCTCTTTCACTGTCTTTGTTTCATGGGTTTTTAAAAGTAATTTATTTTTATAATGGGGTTTAGCTGCTTTTCACGGCTGTGTTTATGCCGCTTTACACCCACTTGACACACTAACAGAGAGATATCAATACATAGGTTTTAAGATTATTACTAGTCAGATATATTCTTGTGCGGTGAATCGGGCGTGTTGAGTCCAGTTCTCTGAGCAAGGAGTAGGTCTTGTCTATTACATATTGGGTTTATGGAACGGTATCTGACCTAATTTGAAACTCTTGTTTTATGTATCACCCCACCTCACCTTTCCCGTTAAGCAGCCATAGTGTGTTTTCTGCATGTGAGACTCTGTTCTGTTTTGTAATTCAGTTCAAGTGTAACGGTTTTTACATTCCCTCTATAAGTGACACCTTATGAAAGTGTCCTTTTCTGTGTGACTTATTTCACTTAGAATCGTCATACCTAAATCCACTCATCATGCTGCTACTAGCCTTATGACATTGATTTCATGGCTGAGTGATATTCCATTGTACATAAGGACCACAACATTTGTATCCATTTTTCGCTTTCCTGGGATATTTAAGGTGGAATGAAGTGGAGGTCCTTGTCAACAGAGCAGCACTAAACTTTGGGGTTCTTGTATATTGCTGATTTTTAATTTTCCCACTTTATACCCCCATGCGTGGAAGTTCCTTATGCTCTCTAAGCTGTGTTTTTTAGATATTTCAGGACACACCGTACACTTCTCCAGAGTGGCTGTAGGCAATTTACATCCCACCCATCAGTGTAGCAAGGCTCCCATTTCTCCATGGCCTGTCCTGCATTTCTGGTTTTGACACTTTTTCCAGCATGGCCCTTTTGACCGATGGGAAGCGAGACTTCTTTGTAGCGCTGCCTTGCCTTTCCAGGGTGCTTGGTTGGCCAAAAAGGGCGTATGCGTTTTTTCCTGAATATATTCAGGAAAAAACGCATAGCCCTTTTTGGCCAAGGGCATCATTGTCAACGTTTTGCTGCTTTTCATGTGCGGTAAAGGCGATTCGAATCTACCTCCTGAAATCTGTTTCCTGCAATTCTGCCTTGATTTCAAATCCTCTTCTTTGCCTTCCCTCAATACATTTGTGGACGAGAGTTATCATTTATAACTCTGCAGGTTTGTGAATTGCAGTGCCCTGAAGCTCCATTTTACAACTCGCTTTTTCGGGAGCTGGCCGCAAAAGCGCAGGATGGCTTCAGGCGCTGTTCTGGTTCCGGGAGGCAGGCTGAGCCTGTGGTTAATTCTTCTTCCTGATGGGAAAATAGAGTGACCTGTGCCTGTCCCAACACCAAGAGCTAGTCTCTCATTGGTTCCCCGTCTTCCCGTTCATCCTCAGGACAAATTGCAACCTGTACGGAACAGGAGGTTAAAGGTGCTGATGCTCCAAGTAGGGAGATTGCTAGTAAAGTGGCTGGAATGGCGAAGCCGAGCACAAGGAGATGAGAAATGAGGTGCGTTTTAGAAACCTTTCCCCATCACACGGTGTACCATCTTCTGGGTTTCTCATGCATGTTTTCGATGTAGGAAGATGCCCTTGAACCTGGAGATTTGGGACCCATGCGATGGGTAGCACGCAGTATTACTTTAAAGGGTCTGTGTTTGCTCACCCAACCTCACCAAACCTCTCAGCCCCAAGAGTGTCCACCCTTATGTCTCATCCAGCTGTGGGTCTAGATATGGTCAATCCAGGTTGCATCACAGCCCCTGAACGAATTGTGTAAGAATTTCTCTCTCTTTCACTGTATTTGTTTCATGGATTTTTTAAAGTAATTTTTTTTATAATGGGGTTTAGCTGCTTTTCACGGCTGTGTTTATGCCGCTTTACACCCACTTGACACAATAACAGAGAGATATCAATACATAGGTTTTAAGATTATTACTAGTCAGATATATTCTTGTGTGGTGAATCGGGCGTGTTGAGTCCAGTTCTCTGAGCAAGGAGTAGGTCTTGTCTATTACATATTGGGTTTATGGAACGGTATCTGAGCTAATTTGAAACTCTTGTTTTATGTATCACCCCACCTCACCTTTCCCGTTAAGCAGCCATAGTGTGTTTTCTGCATGTGTGACTCTGTTCTGTTTTGTAATTCAGTTCAAGTGTAACGGTTTTTACATTCCCTCTATAAGTGACACCTTATGAAAGTGTCCTTTTCTGTGTGACTTATTTCACTTAGAATCGTTGTACCTAAATCCACTCATCATGCTGCTACTAGCCTTATGACATTGATTTCATGGCTGAGTGATATTCCATTGTACATAAGGACCACAACATTTGTATCCATTTTTCGTTTTCCTGGGATATTTAAGGTGGAATGAAGTGGAGGTCCTTGTCAACAGAGCAGCACTAAACTTTGGGGTTCTTGTATATTGCTGATTTTTAATTTTCCCACTTTATACCCCCATGCGTGGAAGTTCCTTATGCTCTCTAAGCTGTGTTTTTTAGATATTTCAGGACACACCGTACACTTCTCCAGAGTGGCTGCAGGCAATTTACATCCCGCCCATCAGTGTAGCAAGGCTCCCATTTCTCCATAGCCTGTCCTGCATTTCTGGTTTTGACACCTTTTCCAGCATGGCCCTTTTGACCGATGGGAAGCGAGACTTCTTTGTAGCGCAGATTTGCCTTTCCAGGTTGCTTGGTTGGACAAAAAGGGCGTATGCGTTTTTTCCTGAATATATTCAGGAAAAAACGCATACGCCCTTTTTGGCCAAAGGCATCATTGTAAACGTTTTGCTGCTTTTCATGTGCGTTAAAGGCGATTCGAATCTACCTCCTGAAATCTGTTTCCTGCAATTCTGCCTTGATTTCATTTACTCGTCTTTGCCTTCCCTCAATATATTTGTGGAAGAGAGTTATCATTTATAACTGTGCAGGTTTGTGAATTGCAGTGCCCTGAAGCTCCATTTTACAACTCGCTTTTTGGGGAGCTGGCCGCAAAAGCAAAGGATGGCTTCAGGCCCTGTTCTGGTTCCGAGGGGCAGGCTGAGCCTGTGGTTAATTCTTCTTCCTGATGGGAAAATAGAGTGACCTGTGCCTGTCCCAACACCAAGAGCTTGTCTCTCATTGGTTCCCCGTCATCCCGTTCATTCTCAGGACAAATTTCAACCTGTAAGGAACAGGAGGTTAAAGGTGCTGATGCTCCAAGTAGGGAGATTGCCAGTAAAGTGGCTGGAATGGCGAACCCGAGCACAAGGAGATGAGAAATGAGGTGCGTTTTAGAAACCTTCCCCATCACACGGTGTACCATCTTCTTGGTTTCTCATGCATGTTTTCGATGTAGGAAGATCCCCTTGAACCTGGAGATTCGGGACCCATGCGATGGGTACCACGCAGTATTACTTTAAAGGGTCTGCGTTTGCTCACCCAACCTCACCAAACCTCTCAGCCCCAAGAGTGTCCACCCTTATGTCTCATCCAGCTGTGGGTCTAGATATGGTCAATCAAGGTTGCATCACAGCCACTGACCGAATTGTGTAAGAATTTCTCTCTCTTTCCTTGTCTTTGTTTCATGGGTTTTTAAAAGTAATTTATTTTTATAATGGGGTTTAGCTGCTTTTCACGGTTGTGTTTATGCCGCTTTACACCCACTTGACACACTAACAGAGAGATATCAATACATAGGTTTTAAGATTATTACTAGTCAGATATATTCTTGTGTGGTGAATCGGGCGTGTTGAGTCCAGTTCTCTGAGCAAGGAGTAGGTCTTGTATATTACATATTGGGTTTATGGAACGGTATCTGAGCTAATTTGAAACTCTTGTTTTATGTATCACCCCACCTCACCTTTCCCGTTAAGCAGCCATAGTGTGTTTTCTGCATGTGTGACTCTGTTCTGTTTTATAATTCAGTTCATGTGTAACGGTTTTTACATTCCCTCTATAAGTGACACCTTATGAGAAGTGTCCTTTTCTGTGTGACTTATTTCACTTAGAATCGTCGTACCTAATTCCACTCATCATGCTGCTACTAGCCTTATGACATTGATTTCAAGGCTGACTGATATTCCATTGTACATACGGACCACAACATTTGTATCCATTTTTCGCTTTCCTGGGATATTTAAGGTGGAATGAAGTGGAGGTCTTTGTCAACAGAGCAGCCCTAAACTTTGGGGTTCTTGTATCTTGCTGATTTTTAATTTTCCCACTTTATACCCCCATGCATGGAAGTGCCTTATGCTCTCTAAGCTGTGTTTTTTAGATGTTTCAGGACACACCGTACACTTCTCCAGAGTGGCTGTTGGCAATTTACATCCCGCCCATCAGTGTAGCAAGGCTCCCATTTCACCATGGCCTGTCCTGCATTTTTGGTTTTGACACTTTTTTCAGCATGGCCCTTTTGACCGATGGGAAGCGAGACTTCTTTGTAGCGCTGATTTGCCTTTCCAGGTTGCTTGGTTGGCCAAAAAGGGCGTATGCGTTTTTTCCTGAATATATTCAGGAAAAAACGCATACGCCCTTTTTGGCCAAAGGCATCATTGTCAACGTTTTGCTGCTTTTCATGTGCGGTAAAGGCGATTCGAATCTACCTCCTGAAATCTGTTTCCTGCAATTCGGCCTTCATTTCAAATCCTCTTCTTTGCCTTCCCTCAATATATTTGTGGACGAGAGTTATCATTTATAACTGTGCAGGTTTGTGAATTGCAGTGCCCTGAAGCTCCATTTTACAACTCGCTTTTTGGGGAGCTGGCCGCAAAAGCAAAGATGGCTTCAGGCCCTGTTCTAGTTCCGAGGGGCAGGCTGAGCCTGTGGTTAATTCTTCTTCCTGATGGGAAAATAGAGTGACCTGTGCCTGTCCCAACACCAAGAGCTTGTCTCTCATTGGTTCCCCGTCTTCCCGTTCATCCTCAGGACAAATTTCAACCTGTAAGGAACAGGAGGTTAAAGGTGCTGATGCTCCAAGTAGGGAGATTGCTAGTAAAGTGGCTGGAATGGCGAACCCGAGCACAAGGAGATGAGAAATGAGGTGCGTTTTAGAAACCTTCCCCATCACACAGTGTACCATCTTCTGGGTTTCTCATGCATGTTTTCGATGTAGGAAGACGCCCTTGAACCTGGAGATTTGGGACCCATGCGATGGGTACCACGCAGTATTACTTTAAAGGGTCTGCGTTTGCTCACCCAACCTCACCAAACCTCTCAGCCCCAAGAGTGTCCACCCTTATGTCTCATCCAGCTGTGGGTCTAGATATGGCCAATCCAGGTTGCATCACAGCCCCTGAACGAATTGTGTAAGAATTTCTCTCTCTTTCCCTGTATTTGTTTCATGGGTTTTTAAAAGTAATTTATTTTTATAATGGGGTTTAGCTGCTTTTCACGCCTGTGATTATGCCGCTTTACACCCACTTGACACACTAACAGAGAGATATCAATACATAGGTTTTAAGATTATTACTAGTCAGATATATTCTTGTGCGGTGAATCGGGCGTGTTGAATCCAGTTCTCTGAGCAAGGAGTAGGTCTTCTCTATTACATATTGGGTTTATGGAACGGTATCTGAGCTAATTTGAAACTCTTGTTTTATGTATCACCCCACCTCACCTTTCCCGTTAAGCAGCCATAGTGTGTTTTCTGCATGTGTGACTGTGTTCTGTTTTGTAATTCAGTTCAAGTGTAACGGTTTTTACATTCCCTCTATAAGTGACACCTTATGAAAGTGTCCTTTTCTGTGTGACTTATTTCACTTAGAATCGTCGTACCTAAATCCACTCATCATGCTGCTACTAGCCTTATGACATTGATTTCATGGCTGACTGATATTCCATTGTACATAAGGACCACAAGATTTGTATCCATTTTTCGCTTTCCTGGGATATTTAAGGTGGAATGAAGTGGAGGTCTTTGTCAACAGAGCAGCCCTAAACTTTGGGGTTCTTGTATCTTGCTGATTTTTAATTTTCCCACTTTATACCCCCATGCGTGGAAGTGCCTTATGCTCTCTAAGCTGTGTTTTTTAGATGTTTCATGACACACCGTACACTTCTCCAGAGTGGCTGTAGGCAATTTACATCCCGCCCATCAGTGTAGCAAGGCTCCCATTTCTCCATGGCCTGTCCTGCATTTCTGGTTTTGACACTTTTTTCAGCATGGCCCTTTTGACCGTTGGGAAGCGAGACTTCTTGTAGCGCAGATTTGTCTTTCCAGGTTGCTTGGTTGGACAAAAAGGGCGTATGCGTTTTTTCCTGAATATATTCAGGAAAAAACGCATACGCCCTTTTTGGCCAAAGGCATCATTGTAAACGTTTTGCTGCTTTTCATGTGCGTTAAAGGCGATTCGAATCTACCTCCTGAAATCTGTTTCCTGCAATTCTGCCTTGATTTCATATCCTCGTCTTTGCCTTCCCTCAATATATTTGTGGAAGAGAGTTATCATTTATAACTGTGCAGGTTTGTGAATTGCAGTGCCCTGAAGCTCCATTTTACAACTCGCTTTTTGGGGAGCTGGCCGCAAAGCAAAGGATGGCTTCAGGCCCTGTTCTGGTTCCGAGGGGCAGGCTGAGCCTGTGGTTAATTCTTCTTCCTGATGGGAAAATAGAGTGACCTGTGCCTGTCCCAACACCAAGAGCTTGTCTCTCATTGGTTCCCCGTCATCCCGTTCATCCTCAGGACAAATTTCAACCTGTAAGGAACAGGAAGTTAAAGGTGCTGATGCTCCAAGTAGGGAGATTGCTAGTAAAGTGGCTGGAATGGCGAAGCCGAGCACAAGGAGATGAGAAATGAGGTGCGTTTTAGAAACCTTTCCCCATCACACGGTGTACCATCTTCTGGGTTTCTCATGCATGTTTTCGATGTATGAAGATGCCCTTGAACCTGGAGATTTGGGACCCATGCGATAGGTAGCACGCAGTATTACTTTAAAGGGTCTGCGTTTGCTCACCCAACCTCACGAAACCTCTCAGCCCCAAGAGTGTCCACCCTTATGTCTCATCCAGCTGTGGGTCTAGATATGGTCAATCCAGGTTGCATCACAGCCCCTGACCGAATTGTGTAAGAATTTCTCTCTCTTTCCCTGTCTTTGTTTCATGGGTTTTTAAAAGTAATTTCTTTATATAATGGGGTTTAGCTGCTTTTCACGGCTGTGTTTAGGCCGCTTTACACCCACTTGACACACTAACAGAGAGATATCAATACATAGGTTTTAAGATTATTACTGGTCAGATATATTCTTGTGCGGTGAATCGGGCGTGTTGAGTCCAGTTCTCTGAGCAAGGAGTAGGTCTTGTCTATTCCATATTGGGTTTATGGAATGGTATCTGAGCTAATTTGAAACTCTTGTTTTATGTATCACCCCCCCTCACCTTTCCCGTTAAGCAGCCATAGTGTGTTTTCTGCATGTGTGACTCTGTTCTGTTTTGTAATTCAGTTCAAGTGTAACGGTTTTTACATTCCCTCTATAAGTGACACCTTATGAGAAGTGTCCTTTTCTGTGTGACTTATTTCACTTAGAATCGTCTTACCTAAATCCACTCATCATGCTGCTACTAGCCTTATGACATTGATTTCATGGCTGAGTGATATTCCATTGTACATAAGGACCACAACTTTTTTATCCATTTTTCGCTTTCCTGGGATATTTAAGGTGGAAGGAAGTGGAGGTCCTTGTCAACAGAGCAGCCCTAAACTTTGGGGTGCTTGTGTCTTGCTGATTTTCAATTTTCCCACTTTATCCCCCCATGCGTGGAAGTGCCCTACGCTCTCTAAGCTGTGTTTTTTAGATGTTTCAGGACACACCGTACACTTCTCCAGAGTGGCTGTTGGCAATTTACATCCCGCCCATCAGTGTAGCAAGGCTCCCATTTCTCCATGGCCTGTCCTGCATTTCTGGTTTTGACACTTTTTTCAGCATGGCCCTTGTGACCGATGGGAAGCGAGACTTCTTTGTAGCGCTGATTTGCCTTTCCAGGTTGCTTGGTTGGCCAAAAAGGGCGTATGCGTTTTTTCCTGAATATATTCAGGAAAAAACGCATACGCCCTTTTTGGCCAAGGGCATCATTGTCAACGTTTTGCCGCTTTTCATGTGCTTTAAAGGCGATTCGAATCTACCTCCTGAAATCTGTTTCCTGCAATTCTGCCTTGATTTCAAATCCTCTTCTTTGCCTTCCCTCAATATATTTGTGGACGAGAGTTATCATTTATAACTCTGCAGGTTTGTGAATTGCAGTGCCCTGAAGCTCCATTTTACAAGTCGCTTTTTTGGGAGCCGGCCGCAAAAGCCCCGGATGGCTTCAGGCCCTGTTCTGGTTCAGGGGGGCAGGCTGAGCCTGTGGTTAATTCTTCTTCCTGATGGGAAAATAGAGTGACCTGTGCCTGTCCCAACACCAAGAACTAGTCTCTCATTGGTTCCCCGTCTTCCCGTTCATCCTCAGGACAAATTGCAACCTGTACGGAACAGGAGGTTAAAGGTTCTGATGCTCCAAGTAGGGAGATTGCTAGTAAAGTGGCTGGAATGGCGAACCCGAGCACAAGGAGATGAGAAATGAGGTGCGTTTTAGAAACCTTTCCCCATCACACGGTGTACCATCTTCTGGGTTTCTCATGCATGTTTTCGATGTAGGAAGATGCCCTTGAACCTGGAGATTTGGGACCCATGCGATGGGTCGCACGCAGTATTACTTTAAAGGGTCTGCGTTTGCTCACCCAACCTCACCAAACCTCTCAGCCCCAAGAGTGTCCACCCTTATGTCTCATCCAGCTGTGGGTCTAGATATGGTCAATCCAGGTTCCATCACAGCCCCTGAACGAATTGTGTAAGAATTTCTCTCTCTTTCCCTGTCTTTGTTTCATGGGTTTTTAAAAGTAATTTATTTTTATAATGGAGTTTAGCTGCTTTTCACGGCTGTGTTTATGCCGCTTTACACCCACTTGACACACTAACAGAGAGATATCAATACACAGGTTTTAAGATTATTACTAGTCAGATATATTCTTGTGCGGTGAATCAGGCGTGTTGAGTCCAGTTCTTTGAGCAAGGAGTAGGTCTTGTCTATTACATACTGGGTTTATGGAACGGTATCGGAGCTAATTTGAAACTCTTGTTTTATGTATCACCCCACCTCACCTTTCCCGTTAAGCAGCCATAGTGTGTTTTCTTCATGTGTGACTCTGTTCTGTTTTGTAATTCAGTTCAAGTGTAACGGTTTTTACATTCCCTCTATAAGTGACACCTTATGAGAATTGTCCTTTTCTGTGTGACTTATTTCACTTAGAATCGTCTTACCTAAATCCACTCATCATGCTGCTACTAGCCTTATGACATTGATTTCATGGCTGAGTGATATTCCATTGTACATAAGGACCACAACTTTTTTATCCATTTTTCGCTTTCCTGGGATATTTAAGGTGGAAGGAAGTGGAGGTCCTTGTCAACAGAGCAGCCCTAAACTTTGGGGTGCTTGTGTCTTGCTGATTTTCAATTTTCCCGCTTTATCCCCCCATGCGTGGAAGTGCCCTATGCTCTCTAAGCTGTGTTTTTTAGATGTTTCAGGACACACCGTACACTTCTCCAGAGTGGCTGTTGGCAATTTACATCCCGCCCATCAGTGTAGCAAGGCTCCCATTTCTCCATGGCCTGTCCTGCATTTCTGGTTTTGACACTTTTTTCAGCATGGCCCTTTTGACCGATGGGAAGCGAGACTTCTTTGTCGCGCTGATTTGCCTTTCCAGGTTGCTTGGTTGGCCAAAAAGGGCGTATGCGTTTTTTCCTGAATATATTCAGGAAAAAACGCATACGCCCTTTTTGGCCAAGGGCATCATTGTCAACGTTTTGCCGCTTTTCATGTGCTTTAAAGGCGATTCGAATCTACCTCCTGAAATCTGTTTCCTGCAATTCTGCCTTGATTTCAAATCCTCTTCTTTGCCTTCCCTCAATATATTTGTGGACGAGAGTTATCATTTATAACTCTGCAGGTTTGTGAATTGCAGTGCCCTGAAGCTCCATTTTACAAGTCGCTTTTTTGGGAGCCGGCCGCAAATGCGCCGGATGGCTTCAGGCCCTGTTCTGGTTCCGGGGGGCAGGCTGAGCCTGTGGTTAATTCTTCTTCCTGATGGGAAAATAGAGTGACCTGTGCCTGTCCCAACACCAAGAGCTAGTCTCTCATTGGTTCCCCGTCTTCCCGTTCATCCTCAGGACAAATTGCAACCTGTACGGAACAGGAGGTTAAAGGTGCTGATGCTCCAAGTAGGGAGATTGCTAGTAAAGTGGCTGGAATGGCGAACCCGAGCACAAGGAGATGAGAAATGAGGTGCGTTTTAGAAACCTTTCCCCATCACACGGTGTACCATCTTCTGGGTTTCTCATGCATGTTTTCGATGTAGGAAGATGCCCTTGAACCTGGAGATTTGGGACCCATGCGATGGGTAGCACGCAGTATTACTTTAAAGGGTCTGCGTTTGCTCACCCAACCTCACCAAACCTCTCAGCCCCAAGAGTGTCCACCCTTATGTCTCATCCAGCTGTGGGTCTAGATATGGTCAATCCAGGTTGCATCACAGCCCCTGAACGAATTGTGTAAGAATTTCTCTCTCTTTCCCTGTCTTTGTTTCATGGGTTTTTAAAAGTAATTTCTTTTTATAATGGGGTTTAGCTGCTTTTCACGGCTGTGTTTAGGCCGCTTTACACCCACTTGACACACTAACAGAGAGATATCAATACATAGGTTTTAAGATTATTACTGGTCAGATATATTCTTGTGCGGTGAATCGGGCGTGTTGAGTCCAGTTCTCTGAGCAAGGAGTAGGTCTTGTCTATTCCATATTGGGTTTATGGAACGGTATCTGAGCTAATTTGAAACTCTTGTTTTATGTATCACCCCACCTCACCTTTCCCGTTAAGCAGCCATAGTGTGTTTTCTGCATGTGTGACTCTGTTCTGTTTTGTAATTCAGTTCAAGTGTAACGGTTTTTACATTCCCTCTATAAGTGACACCTTATGAGAAGTGTCCTTTTCTGTGTGACTTATTTCACTTAGAATCGTCTTACCTAAATCCACTCATCATGCTGCTACTAGCCTTATGACATTGATTTCATGGCTGAGTGATATTCCATTGTACATAAGGACCACAACTTTTTTATCCATTTTTCGCTTTTCTGGGATATTTAAGGTGGAAGGAAGTGGAGGTCCTTGTCAACAGAGCAGCCCTAAACTTTGGGGTGCTTGTGTCTTGCTGATTTTCAATTTTCCCGCTTTATCCCCCCATGCGTGGAAGTGCCCTATGCTCTCTAAGCTGTGTTTTTTAGATGTTTCAGGACACACCGTACACTTCTCCAGAGTGGCTGTTGGCAATTTACATCCCGCCCATCAGTGTAGCAAGGCTCCCATTTCTCCATGGCCTGTCCTGCATTTCTGGTTTTGACACTTTTTTCAGCATGGCCCTTTTGACCGATGGGAAGCGAGACTTCTTTGTCGCGCTGATTTGCCTTTCCAGGTTGCTTGGTTGGCCAAAAAGGGCGTATGCGTTTTTTCCTGAATATATTCAGGAAAAAACGCATACGCCCTTTTTGGCCAAGGGCATCATTGTCAACGTTTTGCCGCTTTTCATGTGCTTTAAAGGCGATTCGAATCTACCTCCTGAAATCTGTTTCCTGCAATTCTGCCTTGATTTCAAATCCTCTTCTTTGCCTTCCCTCAATATATTTGTGGACGAGAGTTATCATTTATAACTCTGCAGGTTTGTGAATTGCAGTGCCCTGAAGCTCCATTTTACAAGTCGCTTTTTTGGGAGCCGGCCGCAAAAGCGCAGGATGGCTTCAGGCCCTGTTCTGGTTCCGGGGGGCAGGCTGAGCCTGTGGTTAATTCTTCTTCCTGATGGGAAAATAGAGTGACCTGTGCCTGTCCCAACACCAAGAGCTAGTCTCTCATTGGTTCCCCGTCTTCCCGTTCATCCTCAGGACAAATTGCAACCTGTACGGAACAGGAGGTTAAAGGTGCTGATGCTCCAAGTAGGGAGATTGCTAGTAAAGTGGCTGGAATGGCGAACCCGAGCACAAGGAGATGAGAAATGAGGTGCGTTTTAGAAACCTTTCCCCATCACACGGTGTACCATCTTCTGGGTTTCTCATGCATGTTTTCGATGTAGGAAGATGCCCTTGAACCTGGAGATTTGGGACCCATGCGATGGGTAGCACGCAGTATTACTTTAAAGGGTCTGCGTTTGCTCACCCAACCTCACCAAACCTCTCAGCCCCAAGAGTGTCCACCCTTATGTCTCATCCAGCTGTGGGTCTAGATATGGTCAATCCAGGTTGCATCACAGCCCCTGAACGAATTGTGTAAGAATTTCTCTCTCTTTCCCTGTCTTTGTTTCATGGGTTTTTAAAAGTAATTTCTTTTTATAATGGGGTTTAGCTGCTTTTCACGGCTGTGTTTAGGCCGCTTTACACCCACTTGACACACTAACAGAGAGATATCAATACATAGGTTTTAAGATTATTACTGGTCAGATATATTCTTGTGCGGTGAATCGGGCGTGTTGAGTCCAGTTCTCTGAGCAAGGAGTAGGTCTTGTCTATTACATATTGGGTTTATGGAACGGTATCTGAGCTAATTTGAAACTCTTGTTTTATGTATCACCCCACCTCACATTTCCCGTTAAGCAGCCATAGTGTGTTTTCTGCATGTGTGACTCTGTTCTGTTTTGTAATTCAGTTCAAGTGTAACGGTTTTTACATTCCCTCTATAAGTGACACCTTATGAGAAGTGTCCTTTTCTGTGTGACTTATTTCACTTAGAATCGTCTTACCTAAATCCACTCATCATGCTGCTACTAGCCTTATGACATAGATTTCATGGCTGAGTGATATTCCATTGTACATAAGGACCACAACTTTTTTATCCATTTTTCGCTTTCCTGGGATATTTAAGGTGGAAGGAAGTGGAGGTCCTTGTCAACAGAGCAGCCCTAAACTTTGGGGTGCTTGTGTCTTGCTGATTTTCAATTTTCCCGCTTTATCCCCCCATGCGTGGAAGTGCCCTAGGCTCTCTAAGCTGTGTTTTTTAGATGTTTCAGGACACACCGTACACTTCTCCAGAGTGACTGTTGGCAATTCACATCCAGCCCATCAGTGTAGCAAGGCTCCCATTTCTCCATGGCCTGCCCTGCATTTCTGGTTTTGACACTTTTTTCAGCATGGCCCTTTTGACCGATGGGAAGCGAGACTTCTTTGTCGCGCTGATTTGCCTTTCCAGGTTGCTTGGTTGGCCAAAAAGGGCGTATGCGTTTTTTCCTGAATATATTCAGGAAAAAACGCATACGCCCTTTTTGGCCAAGGGCATCATTGTCAACGTTTTGCCGCTTTTCATGTGCTTTAAAGGCGATTCGAATCTACCTCCTGAAATCTGTTTCCTGCAATTCTGCCTTGATTTCAAATCCTCTTCTTTGCCTTCCCTCAATATATTTGTGGACGAGAGTTATCATTTATAACTCTGCAGGTTTGTGAATTGCAGTGCCCTGAAGCTCCATTTTACAAGTCGCTTTTTTGGGAGCCGGCCGCAAAAGCCCCGGATGGCTTCAGGCCCTGTTCTGGTTCAGGGGGGCAGGCTGAGCCTGTGGTTAATTCTTCTTCCTGATGGGAAAATAGAGTGACCTGTGCCTGTCCCAACACCAAGAACTAGTCTCTCATTGGTTCCCCGTCTTCCCGTTCATCCTCAGGACAAATTGCAACCTGTACGGAACAGGAGGTTAAAGGTTCTGATGCTCCAAGTAGGGAGATTGCTAGTAAAGTGGCTGGAATGGCGAACCCGAGCACAAGGAGATGAGAAATGAGGTGCGTTTTAGAAACCTTTCCCCATCACACGGTGTACCATCTTCTGGGTTTCTCATGCATGTTTTCGATGTAGGAAGATGCCCTTGAACCTGGAGATTTGGGACCCATGCGATGGGTAGCACGCAGTATTACTTTAAAGGGTCTGCGTTTGCTCACCCAACCTCACCAAACCTCTCAGCCCCAAGAGTGTCCACCCTTATGTCGCATTCAGCTGTGGGTCTAGATATGGTCAATCCAGGTTGCATCACAGCCCCTGAACGAATTGTGTAAGAATTTCTCTCTCTTTCCCTGTCTTTGTTTCATGGGTTTTTAAAAGTAATTTCTTTTTATAATGGGGTTTAGCTGCTTTTCACGGCTGTGTTTAGGCCGCTTTACACCCACTTGACACACTAACAGAGAGATATCAATACATAGGTTTTAAGATTATTACTGGTCAGATATATTCTTGTGCGGTGAATCGGGCGTGTTGAGTCCAGTTCTCTGAGCAAGGAGTAGGTCTTGTCTATTCCATATTGGGTTTATGGAACGGTATCTGAGCTAATTTGAAACTCTTGTTTTATGTATCACCCCCCCTCACCTTTCCCGTTAAGCAGCCATAGTGTGTTTTCTGCATGTGTGACTCTGTTCTGTTTTGTAATTCAGTTCAAGTGTAACGGTTTTTACATTCCCTCTATAAGTGACACCTTATGAGAAGTGTCCTTTTCTGTGTGACTTATTTCACTTAGAATCGTCTTACCTAAATCCACTCATCATGCTGCTACTAGCCTTATGACATTGATTTCATGGCTGAGTGATATTCCATTGTACATAAGGACCACAACTTTTTTATCCATTTTTCGCTTTCCTGCGATATTTAAGGTGGAAGGAAGTGGAGGTCCTTGTCAACAGAGCAGCCCTAAACTTTGGGGTGCTTGTGTCTTGCTGATTTTCAATTTTCCCACTTTATCCCCCCATGCGTGAAAGTGCCCTATGCTCTCTAAGCTGTGTTTTTTAGATGTTTCAGGACACACCGTACACTTCTCCAGAGTGGCTGTTGGCAATTTACATCCCGCCCGTCAGTGTAGCAAGGCTCCCATTTCTCCATGGCCTGTCCTGCATTTCTGGTTTTGACACTTTTTTCAGCATGGCCCTTTTGACCGATGGGAAGCGAGACTTCTTTGTAGCGCTGATTTGCCTTTCCAGGTTGCTTGGTTGGCCAAAAAGGGCGTATGCGTTTTTTCCTGAATATATTCAGGAAAAATCGCATACGCCCTTTTTGGCCAAGGGCATCATTGTCAACGTTTTGCCGCTTTTCTTGTGCTTTAAAGGCGATTCGAATCTACCTCCTGAAATCTGTTTCCTGCAATTTTGCCTTGATTTCAAATCCTCTTCTTTGCCTTCCCTCAATATATTTGTGGATGAGAGTTATCATTTATAACTCTGCAGGTTTGTGAATTGCAGTGCCCTGAAGCTCCATTTTACAAGTCGCTTTTCTGGGAGCTGGCCGCAAAAGCGCAGGATGGCTTCAGGCCCTGTTCTGGTTCCGGGGGGCAGGCTGAGCCTGTGGTTAATTCTTCTTCCTGATGGGAAAATAGAGTGACCTGTGACTGTCCCAACACCAAGAGCTAGTCTCTCATTGTTTCCCCGTCTTCCCGTTCATCCTCAGGACAAATTGCAACCTGTACGGAACAGGAGGTTAAAGGTGCTGAGGCTCCAAGTAGGGAGATTGATAGTAAAGTGGCTGGAATGGCGAACCCGAGCACAAGGAGATGAGAAATGAGGTGCGTTTTAGAAACCTTTCCCCATCACACGGTGTACCATCTTCTGGGTTTCTCATGCATGTTTTCGATGTAGGAAGATGCCCTTGAACCTGCAGATTTGGGACCCATGCGATGGGTAGCACGCAGTATTATTTAAAGGGTCTGCGTTTGCTCACCCAACCTCACCAAACCTCTCAGCCCCAAGAGTGTCCACCCTTATGTCTCATCCAGCTGTGGGTCTAGATATGGTCAATCCAGGTTGCATCACAGCCCCTGAACGAATTGTGTAAGAATTTCTCTCTCTTTCCCTGTCTTTGTTTCATGGGTTTTTAAAAGTAATTTATTTTTATAATGGGGTTTAGCTGCTTTTCACGGCTGTGTTTATGCCGCTTTACACCCACTTGACACACTAACAGAGAGATATCAATACACAGGTTTTAAGATTATTACTAGTCAGATATATACTTGTGCGGTGAATCGGGCGTCTTGAGTCCAGTTCTCTGAGCAAGGAGTAGGTCTTGTCTATTACATATTGGGTTTATGGAACGGTATCTGAGCTAATTTGAAACTCTTGTTTTATGTATCACCCCACCTCACCTTTCCCGTTAAGCAGCCATAGTGTGTTTTCTGCATGTGTGACTCTGTTCTGTTTTGTAATTCAGTTCAAGTGTAACGGTTTATACATTCTCTCTATAAATGACACCTTATGAGAAGTGTCCTTTTCTGTGTGACTTATTTCACTTAGAATCGTCTTACCTAAATCCACTCATCATGCTGCTACTAGCCTTATGACATTGATTTCATGGCTGAGTGATATTCCATTGTACATAAGGACCACAACTTTTTTATCCATTTTTCGCTTTCCTGGGATATTTAAGGTGGAATGATGTGGAGGTCCTTGTCAACAGAGCAGCCCTAAACTTTGGGGTGCTTGTGTCTTGCTGATTTTCAATTTTCCCACTTTATCCCCCCATGCGTGGAAGTGCCCTATGCTCTCTAAGCTGTGTTTTTTAGATGTTTCAGGACACACCATACACTTCTCCAGAGTGGCTGTTGGCAATTTACATCCCGCCCATCAGTGTAGCAAGGCTCCCATTTCTCCATGGCCTGTCCTGCATTTCTGGTTTTGACACTTTTTTCAGCATGGCCCTTTTGACCGATGGGAAGCGAGACTTCTTTGTAGCGCTGATTTGCCTTTCCAGGTTGCTTGGTTGGCCAAAAAGGGCGTATGCGTTTTTTGCTGAATATATTCAGGAAAAAACGCATACGCCCTTTTTGGCCAAGGGCATCATTGTCAACGTTTTGCCGCTTTTCTTGTGCTTTAAAAGCGATTCGAATCTACCTCCTGAAATCTGTTTCCTGCAATTCTGCCTTGATTTCAAATCCTCTTCTTTGCCTTCCCTCAATATATTTGTGGATGAGAGTTATCATTTATAACTCTGCAGGTTTGTGAATTGCAGTGCCCTGAAGCTCCATTTTACAAGTCGCTTTTCTGGGAGCTGGCCGCAAAAGCGCAGGATGGCTTCAGGCCCTGTTCTGGTTCCGGGGGGCAGGCTGAGCCTGTGGTTAATTCTTCTTCCTGATGGGAAAATAGAGTGACCTGTGCCTGTCCCAACACCAAGAGCTAGTCTCTCATTGTTTCCCCGTCTTCCCGTTCATCCTCAGGACAAATTGCAACCTGTACGGAACAGGAGGTTAAAGGTGCTGAGGCCCCAAGTAGGGAGATTGATAGTAAAGTGGCTGGAATGGCGAACCCGAGCACAAGGAGATGAGAAATGAGGTGCGTTTTAGAAACCTTTCCCCATCACACTGTGTACCATCTTCTGGGTTTCTCATGCATGTTTTCGATGTAGGAAGATGCCCTTGAACCTGGAGATTTGGGACCCATGCGATGGGTAGCACGCAGTATTACTTTAAAGGGTCTGCGTTTGCTCACCCAACCTCACCAAACCTCTCAGCCCCAAGAGTGTCCACCCTTATGTCTCATCCAGCTGTGGGTCTAGATATGGTCAATCCAGGTTGCATCACAGCCCCTGAACGAATTGTGTAAGAATTTCTCTCTCTTTCCCTGTCTTTGTTTCATAGGTTTTTAAAAGTAATTTATTTTTATAATGGGGTATAGCTGCTTTTCACGGCTGTGTTTAGGCCGCTTTACACCCACTTGACACACTAACAGAGAGATATCAATACATAGGATTTAAGATTATTACTAGTCAGATATATACTTGTGCAGTGAATAGGGGGTGTTGAGTCCAGTTCTCTGAGCAAGGAGTAGGTCTTGTCTATTACATATTGGGTTTATGGAACGGTATCTGAGCTAATTTGAAACTCTTGTTTTATGTATCACCCCACCTCACCTTTCCCGTTAAGCAGCCATAGTGTGTTTTCTGCATGTGTGACTCTGTTCTGTTTTGTAATTCAGTTCAAGTGTAACGGTTTATACATTCCCTCTATAAGTGACACCTTATGAGAAGTGTCCTTTTCTGTGTGACTTATTTCACTTAGAATCGTCGTACCTAAATCCCATCATCATGCTGCTACTAGCCTTATGACATTGATTTCATGGCTGAGTGATATTCCATTGTACATAAGGACCACAACTTTTTTATCCATTTTTCGCTTTCCTGGGATATTTAAGGTGGAATGATGTGGAGGTCCTTGTCAACAGAGCAGCCCTAAACTTTTGGGTGCTTGTGTCTTGCTGATTTTCAATTTTCCCACTTTATACCCCCATGCGTGGAAGTGCCCTATGCTCTCTTAGCTGTGTTTTTTCGATGTTTCAGGACACACCGTACACTTCTCCAGAGTGGCTGTTGGCAATTTACATCCCGCCCATAAATGTAGCAAGGCTCCCATTTCTCCATGGCCTGTCGTGCATTTCTGGTTTTGAGAAGGGCATCATCGTCAACGTTTTGCTGCTTTTCATGTGCTTTAAAGGCGATTCGAATCTACCTCCTGAAATCTGTTTCCTGCAATTCTGCCTTGATTTCAAATCCTCTTCTTTGCCTTCCCTCAATATATTTGTGGACGAGAGTTATCATTTATAACTCTGCAGGTTTATGAATTGCAGTGCCCTGAAGCTCCATTTTACAACTCGCTTTTTTGGGATCTGGCCGCAAAAGCGCAGGATGGCTTGAGGACCTGTTCTGGTTCCGGGGGGCAGGCTGAGCCTCTGGTTAATTCTTCTTCCTGATGGGAAAATAGAGTGACCTGTGCCTGTCCCAACACCAAGAGCTAGTCTCTCATTGGTTCCCCGTCTTCCCGTTTATCCTCAGGACAAATTGCAACCTGTACGGAACAGGAGGTTAAAGTGCTGATGCTCCAAGTAGGGAGATTGCTAGTAAAGTGGCTGGAATGGCGAACCCGAGCACAAGGAGATGAGAATAGAGGTGCGTTTTAGAAACCTTTCCCCATCACACAGTGTACCATCTTCTGGGTTTCTCATGCATGTTTTCGATGTAGGAAGATGCCCTTGAACCTGGAGATTTGGGACCCATGCGATGGGTAGCACACAGTATTACTTTAAATGGTCTGCGTTTGCTCACCCAGCCTCACCAAACCTCTCAGCCCCAAGAGTGTCCACCCTTATGTCTCTTCCAGCTGTGGGTCTAGATATGGTCAATCCAGGTTGCATCACAGCCCCTGAACGAATTGTGTAAGAATTTCTCTCTTTCCCTGTCTTTGTTCCATGGGTTTTTAAAAGTAATTTATTTTTATAATGGGGTTTAGCTGCTTTTCACGGCTGTGTTTATGCCGCTTTACACCCACTGGACACACTAACAGAGAGATATCAATACATAGGTTTTAAGATTATTACTAGTCAGATATATTCTTGTGCGGTGAATCGGGCGTGTTGAGTCCAGTTCTCTGAGCAAGGAGTAGGTCTTGTCGATTACATATTGGGTTTATGGAATGGTATCTGAGCTAATTTGAAACTCTTGTTTTATGTATCACCCCACCTCACCTTTCCCGTTAAGCAGCCATAGTGTGTTTTCTGCATGTGTGACTCTGTTCTGTTTTGTAATTCAGTTCAAGTGTAACGGTTTTTACATTCCCTCTATAAGTGACACCTTATGAGAAGTGTCCTTTTCTGTGTGACTTATTTCACTTAGAATCGTCTTACCTAAATCCACTCATCATGCTGCTACTAGCCTTATGACATTGATTTCATGGCTGAGGGATATTCCATTGTACATAAGGACCACAACTTTTTTATCCATTTTTCGCTTTCCTGGGATATTTAAGGTGGAATGAAGTGGAGGTCCTTGTCAACAGAGCAGCCCTAAACTTTGGGGTGCTTGTGTCTTGCTGATTTTCAATTTTCCCACTTTATCCCCCCATGCGTGGAAGTGCCCTATCCTCTCTTAGCTGTGTTTTTTCGATGTTTCAGGACACACCGTACACTTCTCCAGAGTGGCTGTTGGCAATTTACATCCCGCCCATCAGTGTAGCAAGGCTCCCATTTCTCCATGGCCTGTCCTGCATTTCTGGTTTTGACACTTTTTTCAGCATGGCCCTTTTGACCGATGGGAAGCGAGACTTCTTTGTAGCGCTGATTTGCCTTTCCAGGTTGCTTGGTTGGCCAAAAAGGGCGTATGCGTTTTTTCCTGAATATATTCAGGAAAAAACGCATACGCCCTTTTTGGCCAAGGGCATCATTGTCAACGTTTTGCCGCTTTTCATGTGCTTTAAAGGCGATTCGAATCTACCTCCTGAAATCTGTTTCCTGCAATTCTGCCTTGATTTCAAATCCTCTTCTTTGCCTTCCCTCAATATATTTGTGGACGAGAGTTATCATTTATAACTCTGCAGGTTTGTGAATTGCAGTGCCCTGAAGCTCCATTTTACAACTCGCTTTTTTGGGAGCTGGCCGCAAAAGCACAGGATGGCTTGAGGACCTGTTCTGGTTCCGGGGGGCAGGCTGAACCTGTGGTTAATTCTTCTTCCTGATGGGAAAATAGAGTGACCTGTGCCTGTCCCAACAACAAGAGCTAGTCTCTCATTGGTTCCCCGTCTTCCCGTTTATCCTCAGGACAAATTGCAACCTGTACGGAACAGGAGGTTAAGGTGCTGATGCTCCAAGTAGGGAGATTGCTAGTAAAGTGGCTGGAATGATGAACCCGAGCACAAGGAGATGAGAATAGAGGTGCGTTTTAGAAACCTTTCCCCATCACACAGTGTACCATCTTCTGGGTTTCTCATGCATGTTTTCGATGTAGGAAGATGCCCTTGAACCTGGAGATTTGGGACCCATGCGATGGGTAGCACACAGTATTACTTTAAAAGGTCTGCGTTTGCTCACCCAACCTCACCAAACCTCTCAGCCCCAAGAGTGTCCACCCTTATGTCTCTTCCAGCTGTGGGTCTAGATATGGTCAATCCAGGTTGCATCACAGCCCCTGAACGAATTGTGTCAGAATTTCTCTCTTTCCCTGTCTTTGTTTCATGGGTTTTTAAAAGTAATTTATTTTTATAATGGGGTTTAGCTGCTTTTCACGGCTGTGTTTATGCCGCTTTACACCCACTGGACACACTAACAGAGAGATATCAATACATAGGTTTTAAGATTATTACTAGTCAGATATATTCTTGTGCGGTGAATCGGGCGTGTTGAGTCCAGTTCTCTGAGCAAGGAGTAGGTCTTGTCTATTACATATTGGGTATATGGAATGGTATCTGAGCTAATTTGAAACTCTTGTTTTATGTACCACCCCACCTCACCTTTCCCGTTAAGCAGCCATAGTGTGTTTTCTGCATGTGTGACTCTGTTCTGTTTTGTAATTCAGTTCAAGTGTAACGGTTTTTACATTCCCTCTATAAGTGACACCTTATGAGAAGTGTCCTTTTCTGTGTGACTTATTTCACTTAGAATCGTCTTACCTAAATCCACTCATCATGCTGCTACTAGTCTTATGACATTGATTTCATGGCTGAGTGATATTCCATTGTACATAAGGACCACAACTTTTTTATCCATTTTTCGCTTTCCTGGGATATTTAAGGTGGAATGAAGTGGAGGTCCTTGTCAACAGAGCAGCCCTAAACTTTGGGGTGCTTGTGTCTTGCTGATTTTCAATTTTCCCACTTTATCCCCCCATGCGTGGAAGTGCCCTATGCTCTCTAAGCTGTGTTTTTTAGATGTTTCAGGACACACCGTACACTTCTCCAGAGTGGCTGTTGGCAATTTACATCCCGCCCATCAGTGTAGCAAGGCTCCCATTTCTCCATGGCCTGTCCTGCATTTCTGGTTTTGACACTTTTTTCAGCATGGCCCTTTTGACCGATGGGAAGCGAGACTTCTTTGTAGCGCTGATTTGCCTTTCCAGGTTGCTTGGTTGGCCAAAAAGGGCGTATGCGTTTTTTCCTGAATATATTCAGGAAAAAGCGCATACGCCCTTTTTGGCCAAGGGCATCATTGTCAACGTTTTGCCGCTTTTCATATGCTTTAAAGGCGATTCGAATCTACCTCCTGAAATCTGTTTCCTGCAATTCTGCCTTGATTTCAAATCCTCTTCTTTGCCTTCCCTCAATATATTTGTGGACGAGAGTTATGATTTATAACTCTGCAGGTTTGTGAATTGCAGTGCCCTGAAGCTCCATTTTACAAGTCGCTTTTTTGGGAGCCGGCCGCAAAAGCGCAGGATGGCTTCAGGCCCTGTTCTGGTTCCGGGGGGCAGGCTGAGCCTGTGGTTAATTCTTCTTCCTGATGGGAAAATAGAGTGACCTGTGCCTGTCCCAACACCAAGAGCTAGTCTCTCATTGGTGCCCCGTCTTCCCGTTCATCCTCAGGACAAATTGCAACCTGTACGGAACAGGAGGTTAAAGGTGCTGATGCTCCAAGTAGGGAGATTGCTAGTAAAGTGGCTGGAATGGCGAACCCGAGCACAAGGAGATGAGAAATGAGGTGCGTTTTAGAAACCTTTCCCCATCACACGGTGTACCATCTTCTGGGTTTCTCATGCATGTTTTCGATGTAGGAAGATGCCCTTGAACCTGGAGATTTGGGACCCATGCGATGGGTAGCACGCAGTATTACTTTAAAGGATCTGCGTTTGCTCACCCAACCTCACCAAACCTCTCAGCCCCAAGAGTGTCCACCCTTATGTCTCATCCAGCTGTGGGTCTAGATATGGTCAATCCAGGTTGCATCACAGCCCCTGAACGAATTGTGTAAGAATTTCTCTCTTTCCCTGGCTTTGTTTCATGGGTTTTTAAAAGTAATTTATTTTTATAATGGGGTTTAGCTGCTTTTCACGGCTGTGTTTATGCCGCTTTACACCCACTTGACACACTAACAGAGAGATATCAATACACAGGTTTTAAGATTATTACTAGTCAGATATATTCTTGTGCGGTGAATCGGGCGTGTTGAGTCCAGTTCTCTGAGCAAGGAGTAGGTCTTGTCTATTCCATATTGGGTTTATGGAACGGTATCTGAGCTAATTTGAAACTCTTGTTTTATGTATCACCCCACCTCACCTTTCCCGTTAAGCAGCCATAGTGTGTTTTCTGCATGTGTGACTCTGTTCTGTTTTGTAATTCAGTTCAAGTGTAACGGTTTTTACATTCCCTCTATAAGTGACACCTTATGAGAAGTGTCCTTTTCTGTGTGACTTATTTCACTTAGAATCGTCTTACCTAAATCCACTCATCATGCTGCTACTAGCCTTATCACATTGATTTCATGGCTGAGTGATATTCCTTTGTACATAAGGACCACAACTTTTTTATCCATTTTTCGCTTTCCTGGGATATTTAAGGTGGAAGGAAGTGGAGGTCCTTGTCAACAGAGCAGCCCTAAACTTTGGGGTGCTTGTGTCTTGCTGATTTTCAATTTTCCCGCTTTATCCCCCCATGCGTGGAAGTGCCCTATGCTCTCTAAGCTGTGTTTTTTAGATGTTTCAGGACACACCGTACACTTCTCCAGAGTGGCTGTTGGCAATTTACATCCCGCCCATCAGTGTAGCAAGGCTCCCATTTCTCCATGGCCTGTCCTGCATTTCTGGTTTTGACACTTTTTTCAGCATGGCCCTTTTGACCGATGGGAAGCGAGACTTCTTTGTCGCGCTGATTTGCCTTTCCAGGTTGCTTGGTTGGCCAAAAAGGGCGTATGCGTTTTTTCCTGAATATATTCAGGAAAAAACGCATACGCCCTTTTTGGCCAAGGGCATCATTGTCAACGTTTTGCCGCTTTTCATGTGCTTTAAAGGCGATTCGAATCTACCTCCTGAAATCTGTTTCCTGCAATTCTGCCTTGATTTCAAATCCTCTTCTTTGCCTTCCCTCAATATATTTGTGGACGAGAGTTATCATTTATAACTCTGCAGGTTTGTGAATTGCAGTGCCCTGAAGCTCCATTTTACAAGTCGCTTTTTTGGGAGCCGGCCGCAAAAGCGCAGGATGGCTTCAGGCCCTGTTCTGGTTCCGGGGGGCAGGCTGAGCCTGTGGTTAATTCTTCTTCCTGATGGGAAAATAGAGTGACCTGTGCCTGTCCCAACACCAAGAGCTAGTCTCTCATTGGTTCCCCGTCTTCCCGTTCATCCTCAGGACAAATTGCAACCTGTACGGAACAGGAGGTTAAAGGTGCTGATGCTCCAAGTAGGGAGATTGCTAGTAAAGTGGCTGGAATGGCGAACCCGAGCACAAGGAGATGAGAAATGAGGTGCGTTTTAGAAACCTTTCCCCATCACACGGTGTACCATCTTCTGGGTTTCTCATGCATGTTTTCGATGTAGGAAGATGCCCTTGAACCTGGAGATTTGGGACCCATGCGATGGGTCGCACGCAGTATTACTTTAAAGGGTCTGCGTTTGCTCACCCAACCTCACCAAACCTCTCAGCCCCAAGAGTGTCCACCCTTATGTCTCATCCAGCTGTGGGTCTAGATATGGTCAATCCAGGTTGCATCACAGCCCCTGAACGAATTGTGTAAGAATTTCTCTCTCTTTCCCTGTCTTTGTTTCATGGGTTTTTAAAAGTAATTTCTTTTTATAATGGGGTTTAGCTGCTTTTCACGGCTGTGTTTAGGCCGCTTTACACCCACTTGACACACTAACAGAGAGATATCAATACATAGGTTTTAAGATTATTACTGGTCAGATATATTCTTGGGCGGTGAATCGGGCGTGTTGAGTCCAGTTCTCTGAGCAAGGAGTAGGTCTTGTCTATTCCATATTGGGTTTATGGAACGGTATCTGAGCTAATTTGAAACTCTTGTTTTATGTATCACCCCACCTCACCTTTCCCGTTAAGCAGCCATAGTGTGTTTTCTGCATGTGTGACTCTGTTCTGTTTTGTAATTCAGTTCAAGTGTAACGGTTTTTACATTCCCTCTATAAGTGACACCTTATGAGAAGTGTCCTTTTCTGTGTGACTTATTTCACTTAGAATCGTCTTACCTAAATCCACTCATCATGCTGCTACTAGCCTTATGACATAGATTTCATGGCTGAGTGATATTCCATTGTACATAAGGACCACAACTTTTTTATCCATTTTTCGCTTTCCTGGGATATTTAAGGTGGAAGGAAGTGGAGGTCCTTGTCAACAGAGCAGCCCTAAACTTTGGGGTGCTTGTGTCTTGCTGATTTTCAATTTTCCCGCTTTATCCCCCCATGCGTGGAAGTGCCCTAGGCTCTCTAAGCTGTGTTTTTTAGATGTTTCAGGACACACCGTACACTTCTCCAGAGTGACTGTTGGCAATTCACATCCCGCCCATCAGTGTAGCAAGGCTCCCATTTCTCCATGGCCTGCCCTGCATTTCTGGTTTTGACACTTTTTTCAGCATGGCCCTTTTGACCGATGGGAAGCGAGACTTCTTTGTCGCGCTGATTTGCCTTTCCAGGTTGCTTGGTTGGCCAAAAAGGGCGTATGTGTTTTTTCCTGAATATATTCAGGAAAAAACGCATACGCCCTTTTTGGCCAAGGGCATCATTGTCAACGTTTTGCCGCTTTTCATGTGCTTTAAAGGCGGTTCGAATCTACCTCCTGAAATCTGTTTCCTGCAATTCTGCCTTGATTTCAAATCCTCTTCTTTGCCTTCCCTCAATATATTTGTGGACGAGAGTTATCATTTATAACTCTGCAGGTTTGTGAATTGCAGTGCCCTGAAGCTCCATTTTACAAGTCGCTTTTTTGGGAGCCGGCCGCAAAAGCGCAGGATGGCTTCAGGCCCTGTTCTGGTTCCGGGGGGCAGGCTGAGCCTGTGGTTAATTCTTCTTCCTGATGGGAAAATAGAGTGACCTGTGCCTGTCCCTACACCAAGAGCTAGTCTCTCATTGGTTCCCCGTCTTCCCGTTCATCCTCAGGACAAATTGCAACCTGTACGGAACAGGAGGTTAAAGGTGCTGATGCTCCAAGTAGGGAGATTGCTAGTAAAGTGGCTGGAATGGCGAACCCGAGCACAAGGAGATGAGAAATGAGGTGCGTTTTAGAAACCTTTCCCCATCACACGGTGTACCATCTTCTGGGTTTCTCATGCATGTTTTCGATGTAGGAAGATGCCCTTGAACCTGGAGATTTGGGACCCATGCGATGGGTCGCACGCAGTATTACTTTAAAGGGTCTGCGTTTGCTCACCCAACCTCACCAAACCTCTCAGCCCCAAGAGTGTCCACCCTTATGTCTCATCCAGCTGTGGGTCTAGATATGGTCAATCCAGGTTGCATCACAGCCCCTGAACGAATTGTGTAAGAATTTCTCTCTCTTTCCCTGTCTTTGTTTCATGGGTTTTTAAAAGTAATTTCTTTTTATAATGGGGTTTAGCTGCTTTTCACGGCTGTGTTTAGGCCGCTTTACACCCACTTGACACACTAACAGAGAGATATCAATACATAGGTTTTAAGATTATTACTGGTCAGATATATTCTTGGGCGGTGAATCGGGCGTGTTGAGTCCAGTTCTCTGAGCAAGGAGTAGGTCTTGTCTATTCCATATTGGGTTTATGGAACGGTATCTGAGCTAATTTGAAACTCTTGTTTTATGTATCACCCCACCTCACCTTTCCCGTTAAGCAGCCATAGTGTGTTTTCTGCATGTGTGACTCTGTTCTGTTTTGTAATTCAGTTCAAGTGTAACGGATTTTACATTCCCTCTATAAGTGACACCTTATGAGAAGTGTCCTTTTCTGTGTGACTTATTTCACTTAGAATCGTCTTACCTAAATCCACTCATCATGCTGCTACTAGCCTTATGACATTGATTTCATGGCTGAGTGATATTCCATTGTACATAAGGACCACAACTTTTTTATCCATTTTTCGCTTTCCTGGGATATTTAAGGTGGAAGGAAGTGGAGGTCCTTGTCAACAGAGCAGCCCTAAACTTTGGGGTGCTTGTGTCTTGCTGATTTTCAATTTTCCCGCTTTATCCCCCCATGTGTGGAAGTGCCCTATGCTCTCTAAGCTGTGTTTTTTAGATGTTTCAGGACACACCGTACACTTCTCCAGAGTGGCTGTTGGCAATTTACATCCCGCCCATCAGTGTAGCAAGGCTCCCATTTCTCCATGGCCTGTCCTGCATTTCTGGTTTTGACACTTTTTTCAGCATGGCCCTTTTGACCGATGGGAAGCGAGACTTCTTTGTCGCGCTGATTTGCCTTTCCAGGTTGCTTGGTTGGCCAAAAAGGGCGTATGCGTTTTTTCCTGAATATATTCAGGAAAGAGCGCATACGCCCTTTTTGGCCAAGGGCATCATTGTCAACGTTTTGCCGCTTTTCATGTGCTTTAAAGGCGATTCGAATCTACCTCCTGAAATCTGTTTCCTGCAATTCTGCCTTGATTTCAAATCCTCTTCTTTGCCTTCCCTCAATATATTTGTGGACGAGAGTTATCATTTATAACTCTGCAGGTTTGTGAATTGCAGTGCCCTGAAGCTCCATTTTACAAGTCGCTTTTTTGGGAGCCGGCCGCAAAAGCGCAGGATGGCTTCAGGCCCTGTTCTGGTTCCGGGGGGCAGGCTGAGCCTGTGGTTAATTCTTCTTCCTGATGGGAAAATAGAGTGACCTGTGCCTGTCCCAACACCAAGAGCTAGTCTCTCATTGGTTCCCCGTCTTCCCGTTCATCCTCAGGACAAATTGCAACCTGTACGGAACAGGAGGTTAAAGGTGCTGATGCTCCAAGTAGGGAGATTGCTAGTAAAGTGGCTGGAATGGCGAACCCGAGCACAAGGAGATGAGAAATGAGGTGCGTTTTAGAAACCTTTCCCCATCACACGGTGTACCATCTTCTGGGTTTCTCATGCATGTTTTCGATGTAGGAAGATGCCCTTGAACCTGGAGATTTGGGACCCATGCGATGGGTCGCACGCAGTATTACTTTAAAGGGTCTGCGTTTGCTCACCCAACCTCACCAAACCTCTCAGCCCCAAGAGTGTCCACCCTTATGTCTCATCCAGCTGTGGGTCTAGATATGGTCAATCCAGGTTGCATCACAGCCCCTGAACGAATTGTGTAAGAATTTCTCTCTCTTTCCCTGTCTTTGTTTCATGGGTTTTTAAAAGTAATTTCTTTTTATAATGGGGTTTAGCTGCTTTTCACGGCTGTGTTTAGGCCGCTTTACACCCACTTGACACACTAACAGAGAGATATCAATACATAGGTTTTAAGATTATTACTGGTCAGATATATTCTTGGGCGGTGAATCGGGCGTGTTGAGTCCAGTTCTCTGAGCAAGGAGTAGGTCTTGTCTATTCCATATTGGGTTTATGGAACGGTATCTGAGCTAATTTGAAACTCTTGTTTTATGTATCACCCCACCTCACCTTTCCCGTTAAGCAGCCATAGTGTGTTTTCTGCATGTGTGACTCTGTTCTGTTTTGTAATTCAGTTCAAGTGTAACGGTTTTTACATTCCCTCTATAAGTGACACCTTATGAGAAGTGTCCTTTTCTGTGTGACTTATTTCACTTAGAATCGTCTTACCTAAATCCACTCATCATGCTGCTACTAGCCTTATGACATTGATTTCATGGCTGAGGGATATTCCATTGTACATAAGGACCACAACTTTTTTATCCATTTTTCGCTTTCCTGGGATATTTAAGGTGGAATGAAGTGGAGGTCCTTGTCAACAGAGCAGCCCTAAACTTTGGGGTGCTTGTGTCTTGCTGATTTTCAATTTTCCCACTTTATCCCCCCATGCGTGAAAGTGCCCTATGCTCTCTAAGCTGTGTTTTTTAGATGTTTCAGGACACACCGTACACTTCTCCAGAGTGGCTGTTGGCAATTTACATCCCGCCCGTCAGTGTAGCAAGGCTCCCATTTCTCCATGGCCTGTCCTGCATTTCTGGTTTTGACACTTTTTTCAGCATGGCCCTTTTGACCGATGGGAAGCGAGACTTCTTTGTAGCGCTGATTTGCCTTTCCAGGTTGCTTGGTTGGCCAAAAAGGGCGTATGCGTTTTTTCCTGAATATATTCAGGAAAAATCGCATACGCCCTTTTTGGCCAAGGGCATCATTGTCAACGTTTTGCCGCTTTTCTTGTGCTTTAAAGGCAATTCGAATCTACCTCCTGAAATCTGTTTCCTGCAATTCTGCCTTGATTTCAAATCCTCTTCTTTGCCTTCCCTCAATATATTTGTGGATGAGAGTTATCATTTATAACTCTGCAGGTTTGTGAATTGCAGTGCCCTGAAGCTCCATTTTACAAGTCGCTTTTTTGGGAGCCGGCCGCAAAAGCGCAGGATGGCTTCAGGCCCTGTTCTGGTTCCGGGGGGCAGGCTGAGCCTGTGGTTAATTCTTCTTCCTGATGGGAAAATAGAGTGACCTGTGCCTGTCCCTACACCAAGAGCTAGTCTCTCATTGGTTCCCCGTCTTCCCGTTCATCCTCAGGACAAATTGCAACCTGTACGGAACAGGAGGTTAAAGGTGCTGATGCTCCAAGTAGGGAGATTGCTAGTAAAGTGGCTGGAATGGCGAACCCGAGCACAAGGAGATGAGAAATGAGGTGCGTTTTAGAAACCTTTCCCCATCACACGGTGTACCATCTTCTGGGTTTCTCATGCATGTTTTCGATGTAGGAAGATGCCCTTGAACCTGGAGATTTGGGACCCATGCGATGGGTCGCACGCAGTATTACTTTAAAGGGTCTGCGTTTGCTCACCCAACCTCACCAAACCTCTCAGCCCCAAGAGTGTCCACCCTTATGTCTCATCCAGCTGTGGGTCTAGATATGGTCAATCCAGGTTGCATCACAGCCCCTGAACGAATTGTGTAAGAATTTCTCTCTCTTTCCCTGTCTTTGTTTCATGGGTTTTTAAAAGTAATTTCTTTTTATAATGGGGTTTAGCTGCTTTTCACGGCTGTGTTTAGGCCGCTTTACACCCACTTGACACACTAACAGAGAGATATCAATACATAGGTTTTAAGATTATTACTGGTCAGATATATTCTTGGGCGGTGAATCGGGCGTGTTGAGTCCAGTTCTCTGAGCAAGGAGTAGGTCTTGTCTATTCCATATTGGGTTTATGGAACGGTATCTGAGCTAATTTGAAACTCTTGTTTTATGTATCACCCCACCTCACCTTTCCCGTTAAGCAGCCATAGTGTGTTTTCTGCATGTGTGACTCTGTTCTGTTTTGTAATTCAGTTCAAGTGTAACGGATTTTACATTCCCTCTATAAGTGACACCTTATGAGAAGTGTCCTTTTCTGTGTGACTTATTTCACTTAGAATCGTCTTACCTAAATCCACTCATCATGCTGCTACTAGCCTTATGACATTGATTTCATGGCTGAGTGATATTCCATTGTACATAAGGACCACAACTTTTTTATCCATTTTTCGCTTTCCTGGGATATTTAAGGTGGAAGGAAGTGGAGGTCCTTGTCAACAGAGCAGCCCTAAACTTTGGGGTGCTTGTGTCTTGCTGATTTTCAATTTTCCCACTTTATCCCCCCATGCGTGGAAGTGCCCTATGCTCTCTAAGCTGTGTTTTTTAGATGTTTCAGGACACACCATACACTTCTCCAGAGTGGCTGTTGGCAATTTACATCCCGCCCATCAGTGTAGCAAGGCTCCCATTTCTCCATGGCCTGTCCTGCATTTCTGGTTTTGACACTTTTTTCAGCATGGCCCTTTTGACCGATGGGAAGCGAGACTTCTTTGTAGCGCTGATTTGCCTTTCCAGGTTGCTTGGTTGGCCAAAAAGGGCGTATGCGTTTTTTGCTGAATATATTCAGGAAAAAACGCATACGCCCTTTTTGGCCAAGGGCATCATTGTCAACGTTTTGCCGCTTTTCTTGTGCTTTAAAGGCGATTCGAATCTACCTCCTGAAATCTGTTTCCTGCAATTCTGCCTTGATTTCAAATCCTCTTCTTTGCCTTCCCTCAATATATTTGTGGATGAGAGTTATCATTTATAACTCTGCAGGTTTGTGAATTGCAGTGCCCTGAAGCTCCATTTTACAAGTCGCTTTTCTGGGAGCTGGCCGCAAAAGCGCAGGATGGCTTCAGGCCCTGTTCTGGTTCCGGGGGGCAGGCTGAGCCTGTGGTTAATTCTTCTTCCTGATGGGAAAATAGAGTGACCTGTGCCTGTCCCAACACCAAGAGCTAGTCTCTCATTGTTTCCCCGTCTTCCCGTTCATCCTCAGGACAAATTGCAACCTGTACGGAACAGGAGGTTAAAGGTGCTGAGGCCCCAAGTAGGGAGATTGATAGTAAAGTGGCTGGAATGGCGAACCCGAGCACAAGGAGATGAGAAATGAGGTGCGTTTTAGAAACCTTTCCCCATCACACTGTGTACCATCTTCTGGGTTTCTCATGCATGTTTTCGATGTAGGAAGATGCCCTTGAACCTGGAGATTTGGGACCCATGCGATGGGTAGCACGCAGTATTACATCTGCGTCACCCAACCTTAAGAGTGTCCACCCTTATGTCTCATCCAGCTGTGGGTCTAGATATGGTCAATCCAGGTTGCATCACAGCCCCTGAACGAATTGTGTAAGAATTTCTCTCTCTTTCCCTGTCTTTGTTTCATGGGTTTTTAAAAGTAATTTATTTTTATAATGGGGTATAGCTGCTTTTCACGGGATACATAGGTTTAGTCAGATATATACTTGTGCGGTGAATCGGGCGTGTTGAGTCCAGTTCTCTGAGCAAGGAGTAGGTCTTGTCTATTACATATTGGGTTTATGGAACGGTATCTGAGCTAATTTGAAACTCTTGTTTTATGTATCACCCCACCTCACCTTTCCCGTTAAGCAGCCATAGTGTGTTTCTGCATGTGTGACTCTGTTCTGTTTTGTAATTCAGTTCAAGTGTAACGGTTTATACATTCCCTCTATAAGTGACACCTTAGCCATAGTGTGTTTTCTGCATGTGTGACTCTGTTCTGTTTTGTAATTCAGTTCAAGTGTAACGGTTTATACATTCCCTCTATAAGTGACACCTTATGAGAAGTGTCCTTTTCTGTGTGACTTATTTCACTTAGAATCGTCGTACCTAAATCCAATCATCATGCTGCTACTAGCCTTATGACATTGATTTCATGGCTGAGTGATATTCCATTGTACATAAGGACCACAACTTTTTTATCCATTTTTCGCTTTCCTGGGATATTTAAGGTGGAATGATGTGGAGGTCCTTGTCAACAGAGCAGCCCTAAACTTTTGGGTGCTTGTGTCTTGCTGATTTTCAATTTTCCCACTTTATACCCCCATGCGTGGAAGTGCCCTATGCTCTCTAAGCTGTGTTTTTTAGATGTTTCAGGACACACCGTACACTTCTCCAGAGTGGCTGTTGGCAATTTACATCCCGCCCGTCAGTGTAGCAAGGCTCCCATTTCTCCATGGCCTGTCCTGCATTTCTGGTTTTGACACTTTTTTCAGCATGGCCCTTTTGACCGATGGGAAGCGAGACTTCTTTGTAGCGCTGATTTGCCTTTCCAGGTTGCTTGGTTGGCCAAAAAGGGCGTATGCGTTTTTTCCTGAATATATTCAGGAAAAATCGCATACGCCCTTTTTGGCCAAGGGCATCATTGTCAACGTTTTGCCGCTTTTCTTGTGCTTTAAAGGCGATTCGAATCTACCTCCTGAAATCTGTTTCCTGCAATTCTGCCTTGATTTCAAATCCTCTTCTTTGCCTTCCCTCAATATATTTGTGGATGAGAGTTATCATTTATAACTCTGCAGGTTTGTGAATTGCAGTGCCCTGAAGCTCCATTTTACAAGTCGCTTTTCTGGGAGCTGGCCGCAAAAGCGCAGGATGGCTTCAGGCCCTGTTCTGGTTCCGGGGGGCAGGCTGAGCCTGTGGTTAATTCTTCTTCCTGATGGGAAAATAGAGTGACCTGTGCCTGTCCCAACACCAAGAGCTAGTCTCTCATTGTTTCCCCGTCTTCCCGTTCATCCTCAGGACAAATTGCAACCTGTACGGAACAGGAGGTTAAAGGTGCTGAGGCTCCAAGTAGGGAGATTGATAGTAAAGTGGCTGGAATGGCGAACCCGAGCACAAGGAGATGAGAAATGAGGTGCGTTTTAGAAACCTTTCCCCATCACACGGTGTACCATCTTCTGGGTTTCTCATGCATGTTTTCGATGTAGGAAGATGCCCTTGAACCTGCAGATTTGGGACCCATGCGATGGGTAGCACGCAGTATTATTTAAAGGGTCTGCGTTTGCTCACCCAACCTCACCAAACCTCTCAGCCCCAAGAGTGTCCACCCTTATGTCTCATCCAGCTGTGGGTCTAGATATGGTCAATCCAGGTTGCATCACAGCCCCTGAACGAATTGTGTAAGAATTTCTCTCTCTTTCCCTGTCTTTGTTTCATGGGTTTTTAAAAGTAATTTATTTTTATAATGGGGTTTAGCTGCTTTTCACGGCTGTGTTTATGCCGCTTTACACCCACTTGACACACTAACAGAGAGATATCAATACACAGGTTTTAAGATTATTACTAGTCAGATATATACTTGTGCGGTGAATCGGGCGTGTTGAGTCCAGTTCTCTGAGCAAGGAGTAGGTCTTGTCTATTACATATTGGGTTTATGGAACGGTATCTGAGCTAATTTGAAACTCTTGTTTTATGTATCACCCCACCTCACCTTTCCCGTTAAGCAGCCATAGTGTGTTTTCTGCATGTGTGACTCTGTTCTGTTTTGTAATTCAGTTCAAGTGTAACGGTTTATACATTCCCTCTATAAGTGACACCTTATGAGAAGTGTCCTTTTCTGTGTGACTTATTTCACTTAGAATCGTCGTACCTAAATCCAATCATCATGCTGCTACTAGCCTTATGACATTGATTGCATGGCTGAGTGATATTCCATTGTACATAAGGACCACAACTTTTTTATCCATTTTTCGCTTTCCTGGGATATTTAAGGTGGAATGATGTGGAGGTCCTTGTCAACAGAGCAGCCCTAAACTTTTGGGTGCTTGTGTCTTGCTGATTTTCAATTTTCCCACTTTATACCCCCATGCGTGGAAGTGCCCTATGCTCTCTAAGCTGTGTTTTTTAGATGTTTCAGGACACACCGTACACTTCTCCAGAGTGGCTGTTGGCAATTTACATCCCGCCCATAAATGTAGCAAGGCTCCCATTTCTCCATGGCCTGTCGTGCATTTCTGGTTTTGAGAAGGGCATCATCGTCAACGTTTTGCTGCTTTTCATGTGCTTTAAAGGCGATTCGAATCTACCTCCTGAAATCTGTTTCCTGCAATTCTGCCTTGATTTCAAATCCTCTTCTTTGCCTTCCCTCAATATATTTGTGGACGAGAGTTATCATTTATAACTCTGCAGGTTTATGAATTGCAGTGCCCTGAAGCTCCATTTTACAACTCGCTTTTTTGGGATCTGGCCGCAAAAGCGCAGGATGGCTTGAGGACCTGTTCTGGTTCCGGGGGGCAGGCTGAGCCTCTGGTTAATTCTTCTTCCTGATGGGAAAATAGAGTGACCTGTGCCTGTCCCAACACCAAGAGCTAGTCTCTCATTGGTTCCCCGTCTTCCCGTTTATCCTCAGGACAAATTGCAACCTGTACGGAACAGGAAGTTAAAGTGCTGATGCTCCAAGTAGGGAGATTGCTAGTAAAGTGGCTGGAATGGCGAACCCGAGCACAAGGAGATGAGAATAGAGGTGCGTTTTAGAAACCTTTCCCCATCACACAGTGTACCATCTTCTGGGTTTCTCATGCATGTTTTCGATGTAGGAAGATGCCCTTGAACCTGGAGATTTGGGACCCATGCGATGGGTAGCACACAGTATTACTTTAAATGGTCTGCGTTTGCTCACCCAGCCTCACCAAACCTCTCAGCCCCAAGAGTGTCCACCCTTATGTCTCTTCCAGCTGTGGGTCTAGATATGGTCAATCCAGGTTGCATCACAGCCCCTGAACGAATTGTGTAAGAATTTCTCTCTTTCCCTGTCTTTGTTCCATGGGTTTTTAAAAGTAATTTATTTTTATAATGGGGTTTAGCTGCTTTTCACGGCTGTGTTTATGCCGCTTTACACCCACTGGACACACTAACAGAGAGATATCAATACATAGGTTTTAAGATTATTACTAGTCAGATATATTCTTGTGCGGTGAATCGGGCGTGTTGAGTCCAGTTCTCTGAGCAAGGAGTAGGTCTTGTCGATTACATATTGGGTTTATGGAATGGTATCTGAGCTAATTTGAAACTCTTGTTTTATGTATCACCCCACCTCACCTTTCCCGTTAAGCAGCCATAGTGTGTTTTCTGCATGTGTGACTCTGTTCTGTTTTGTAATTCAGTTCAAGTGTAACGGTTTTTACATTCCCTCTATAAGTGACACCTTATGAGAAGTGTCCTTTTCTGTGTGACTTATTTCACTTAGAATCGTCTTACCTAAATCCACTCATCATGCTGCTACTAGCCTTATGACATTGATTTCATGGCTGAGGGATATTCCATTGTACATAAGGACCACAACTTTTTTATCCATTTTTCGCTTTCCTGGGATATTTAAGGTGGAATGAAGTGGAGGTCCTTGTCAACAGAGCAGCCCTAAACTTTGGGGTGCTTGTGTCTTGCTGATTTTCAATTTTCCCACTTTATCCCCCCATGCGTGGAAGTGCCCTATCCTCTCTTAGCTGTGTTTTTTCGATGTTTCAGGACACACCGTACACTTCTCCAGAGTGGCTGTTGGCAATTTACATCCCGCCCATCAGTGTAGCAAGGCTCCCATTTCTCCATGGCCTGTCCTGCATTTCTGGTTTTGACACTTTTTTCAGCATGGCCCTTTTGACCGATGGGAAGCGAGACTTCTTTGTAGCGCTGATTTGCCTTTCCAGGTTGCTTGGTTGGCCAAAAAGGGCGTATGCGTTTTTTCCTGAATATATTCAGGAAAAAACGCATACGCCCTTTTTGGCCAAGGGCATCATTGTCAACGTTTTGCCGCTTTTCATGTGCTTTAAAGGCGATTCGAATCTACCTCCTGAAATCTGTTTCCTGCAATTCTGCCTTGATTTCAAATCCTCTTCTTTGCCTTCCCTCAATATATTTGTGGACGAGAGTTATCATTTATAACTCTGCAGGTTTGTGAATTGCAGTGCCCTGAAGCTCCATTTTACAACTCGCTTTTTTGGGAGATGGCCGCAAAAGCACAGGATGGCTTGAGGACCTGTTCTGGTTCCGGGGGGCAGGCTGAGCCTGTGGTTAATTCTTCTTCCTGATGGGAAAATAGAGTGACCTGTGCCTGTCCCAACAACAAGAGCTAGTCTCTCATTGGTTCCCCGTCTTCCCGTTTATCCTCAGGACAAATTGCAACCTGTACGGAACAGGAGGTTAAGGTGCTGATGCTCCAAGTAGGGAGATTGCTAGTAAAGTGGCTGGAATGATGAACCCGAGCACAAGGAGATGAGAATAGAGGTGCGTTTTAGAAACCTTTCCCCATCACACAGTGTACCATCTTCTGGGTTTCTCATGCATGTTTTCGATGTAGGAAGATGCCCTTGAACCTGGAGATTTGGGACCCATGCGATGGGTAGCACACAGTATTACTTTAAAAGGTCTGCGTTTGCTCACCCAACCTCACCAAACCTCTCAGCCCCAAGAGTGTCCACCCTTATGTCTCTTCCAGCTGTGGGTCTAGATATGGTCAATCCAGGTTGCATCACAGCCCCTGAACGAATTGTGTCAGAATTTCTCTCTTTCCCTGTCTTTGTTTCATGGGTTTTTAAAAGTAATTTATTTTTATAATGGGGTTTAGCTGCTTTTCACGGCTGTGTTTATGCCGCTTTACACCCACTGGACACACTAACAGAGAGATATCAATACATAGGTTTTAAGATTATTACTAGTCAGATATATTCTTGTGCGGTGAATCGGGCGTGTTGAGTCCAGTTCTCTGAGCAAGGAGTAGGTCTTGTCTATTACATATTGGGTATATGGAATGGTATCTGAGCTAATTTGAAACTCTTATTTTATGTACCACCCCACCTCACCTTTCCCGTTAAGCAGCCATAGTGTGTTTTCTGCATGTGTGACTCTGTTCTGTTTTGTAATTCAGTTCAAGTGTAACGGTTTTTACATTCCCTCTATAAGTGACACCTTATGAGAAGTGTCCTTTTCTGTGTGACTTATTTCACTTAGAATCGTCTTACCTAAATCCACTCATCATGCTGCTACTAGTCTTATGACATTGATTTCATGGCTGAGTGATATTCCATTGTACATAAGGACCACAACTTTTTTATCCATTTTTCGCTTTCCTGGGATGTTTAAGGTGGAATGAAGTGGAGGTCCTTGTCAACAGAGCAGCCCTAAACTTTGGGGTGCTTGTGTCTTGCTGATTTTCAATTTTCCCACTTTATCCCCCCATGCGTGGAAGTGCCCTATGCTCTCTAAGCTGTGTTTTTTAGATGTTTCAGGACACACCGTACACTTCTCCAGAGTGGCTGTTGGCAATTTACATCCCGCCCATCAGTGTAGCAAGGCTCCCATTTCTCCATGGCCTGTCCTGCATTTCTGGTTTTGACACTTTTTTCAGCATGGCCCTTTTGACCGATGGGAAGCGAGACTTCTTTGTAGCGCTGATTTGCCTTTCCAGGTTGCTTGGTTGGCCAAAAAGGGCGTATGCGTTTTTTCCTGAATATATTCAGGAAAAAGCGCATACGCCCTTTTTGGCCAAGGGCATCATTGTCAACGTTTTGCCGCTTTTCATATGCTTTAAAGGCGATTCGAATCTACCTCCTGAAATCTGTTTCCTGCAATTCTGCCTTGATTTCAAATCCTCTTCTTTGCCTTCCCTCAATATATTTGTGGACGAGAGTTATGATTTATAACTCTGCAGGTTTGTGAATTTCAGTGCCCTGAAGCTCCATTTTACAAGTCGCTTTTTTGGGAGCTGGCTGAAAAAGCGCAGGATGGCTTCAAGCCCTTTTCTGGTTCCGGGGGGCAGGCTGAGCCTGTGGTTAATTCTTCTTCCTGATGGGAAAATAGAGTGACCTGTGCCTGTCCCAACACCAAGAGCTAGTCTCTCATTGGTGCCCCGTCTTCCCGTTCATCCTCAGGACAAATTGCAACCTGTACGGAACAGGAGGTTAAAGGTGCTGATGCTCCAAGTAGGGAGATTGCTAGTAAAGTGGCTGGAATGGCGAACCCGAGCACAAGGAGATGAGAAATGAGGTGCGTTTTAGAAACCTTTCCCCATCACACGGTGTACCATCTTCTGGGTTTCTCATGCATGTTTTCGATGTAGGAAGATGCCCTTGAACCTGGAGATTTGGGACCCATGCGATGGGTAGCACGCAGTATTACTTTAAAGGATCTGCGTTTGCTCACCCAACCTCACCAAACCTCTCAGCCCCAAGAGTGTCCACCCTTATGTCTCATCCAGCTGTGGGTCTAGATATGGTCAATCCAGGTTGCATCACAGCCCCTGAACGAATTGTGTAAGAATTTCTCTCTTTCCCTGGCTTTGTTTCATGGGTTTTTAAAAGTAATTTATTTTTATAATGGGGTTTAGCTGCTTTTCACGGCTGTGTTTATGCCGCTTTACACCCACTGGACACACTAACAGAGAGATATCAATACATAGGTTTTAAGATTATTACTAGTCAGATATATTCTTGTGCGGTGAATCGGGCGTGTTGAGTCCAGTTCTCTGAGCAAGGAGTAGGTCTTGTCTATTACATATTGGGTTTATGGAATGGTATCTGAGCTAATTTGAAACTCTTGTTTTATGTATCACCCCACCTCACCTTTCCCGTTAAGCAGCCATAGTGTGTTTTCTGCATGTGTGACTCTGTTCTGTTTTGTAATTCAGTTCAAGTGTAACGGTTTTTACATTCCCTCTATAAGTGACACCTTATGAGAAGTGTCCTTTTCTGTGTGACTTATTTCACTTAGAATCGTCTTACCTAAATCCACTCATCATGCTGCTACTAGCCTTATGACATTGATTTCATGGCTGAGTGATATTCCATTGTACATAAGGACCACAACTTTTTTATCCATTTTTCGCTTTCCTGGGATATTTAAGGTGGAATGAAGTGGAGGTCCTTGTCAACAGAGCAGCCCTAAACTTTGGGGTGCTTGTGTCTTGCTGATTTTCAATTTTCCCACTTTATCCCCCCATGCGTGGAAGTGCCCTATGCTCTCTAAGCTGTGTTTTTTAGATGTTTCAGGACACACCGTACACTTCTCCAGAGTGGCTGTTGGCAATTTACATCCCGCCCATCAGTGTAGCAAGGCTCCCATTTCTCCATGGCCTGTCCTGCATTTCTGGTTTTGACACTTTTTTCAGCATGGCCCTTTTGACCGATGGGAAGCGAGACTTCTTTGTAGCGCTGATTTGCCTTTCCAGGTTGCTTGGTTGGCCAAAAAGGGCGTATGCGTTTTTTCCTGAATATATTCAGGAAAAAACGCATACGCCCTTTTTGGCCAAGGGCATCATTGTCAACGTTTTGCCGCTTTTCATGTGCTTTAAAGGCAATTCGAATCTACCTCCTGAAATCTGTTTCCTGCAATTCTGCCTTGATTTCAAATCCTCTTCTTTGCCTTCCCTCAATATATTTGTGGACGAGAGTTATCATTTATAACTCTGCAGGTTTGTGAATTGCAGTGCCCTGAAGCTCCATTTTACAAGTCGCTTTTTTGGGAGCTGGCCGCAAAAGCGCAGGAAGGCTTCAGGCCCTGTTCTGGTTACGGGGGGCAGGCTGAGCCTGTGGTTAATTCTTCTTCCTGATGGGAAAATAGAGTGACCTGTGCCTGTCCCAACACCAAGAGCTAGTCTCTCATTGGTTCCCCGTCTTCCCGTTCATCCTCAGGACAAATTGCAACCTGTACGGAACAGGAGGTTAAAGGTGCTGATGCTCCAAGTAGGGAGATTGCTAGTAAAGTGGCTGGAATGGCGAACCCGAGCACAAGGAGATGAGAAATGAGGTGCGTTTTAGAAACCTTTCCCCATCACACGGTGTACCATCTTCTGGGTTTCTCATGCATGTTTTCGATGTAGGAAGATGCCCTTGAACCTGGAGATTTGGGACCCATGCGATGGGTAGCACGCAGTATTACTTTAAAGGGTCTGCGTTTGCTCACCCAACCTCACCAAACCTCTCAGCCCCAAGAGTGTCCACCCTTATGTCTCATCCAGCTGTGGGTGTAGATATGGTCAATCCAGGTTGCATCACAGCCCCTGAACGAATTGTGTAAGAATTTCTCTCTTTCCCTGTCTTTTTTTCATGGGTTTTTAAAAGTAATTTATTTTTATAATGGGGTTTAGCTGCTTTTCACGGCTGTGTTTATGCCGCTTTACACCCACTGGACACACTAACAGAGAGATATCAATACATAGGTTTTAAGATTATTACTAGTCAGATATATTCTTGTGCGGTGAATCGGGCGTGTTGAGTCCAGTTCTCTGAGCAAGGAGTAGGTCTTGTCTATTACATATTGGGTTTATGGAATGGTATCTGAGCTAATTTGAAACTCTTGTTTTATGTATCACCCCACCTCACCTTTCCCGTTAAGCAGCCATAGTGTGTTTTCTGCATGTGTGACTCTGTTCTGTTTTGTAATTCAGTTCAAGTGTAACGGTTTTTACATTCCCTCTATAAGTGACACCTTATGAGAAGTGTCCTTTTCTGTGTGACTTATTTCACTTAGAATCGTCTTACCTAAATCCACTCATCATGCTGCTACTAGCCTTATGACATTGATTTCATGGCTGAGTGATATTCCATTGTACATAAGGACCACAACTTTTTTATCCATTTTTCGCTTTCCTGGGATATTTAAGGTGGAATGAAGTGGAGGTCCTTGTCAACAGAGCAGCCCTAAACTTTGGGGTGCTTGTGTCTTGCTGATTTTCAATTTTCCCACTTTATCCCCCCATGCGTGGAAGTGCCCTATGCTCTCTAAGCTGTGTTTTTTAGATGTTTCAGGACACACCGTACACTTCTCCAGAGTGGCTGTTGGCAATTTACATCCCGCCCATCAGTGTAGCAAGGCTCCCATTTCTCCATGGCCTGTCCTGCATTTCTGGTTTTGACACTTTTTTCAGCATGGCCCTTTTGACCGATGGGAAGCGAGACTTCTTTGTAGCGCTGATTTGCATTTCCAGGTTGCTTGGTTGGCCAAAAAGGGCGTATGCGTTTTTTCCTGAATATATTCAGGAAAAAACGCATACGCCCTTTTTGGCCAAGGGCATCATTGTCAACGTTTTGCCGCTTTTCATGTCCTTTAAAGGCGATTCGACTCTACCTCCTGAAATCTGTTTCCTGCAATTCTGCCTTGATTTCAAATCCTCTTCTTTGCCTTCCCTCAATATATTTGTGGACGAGAGTTATGATTTATAACTCTGCAGGTTTGTGAATTGCAGTGCCCTGAAGCTCCATTTTACAAGTCGCTTTTTTGGGAGCTGGCTGAAAAAGCGCAGGATGGCTTCAAGCCCTATTCTGGTTCCGGGGGGCAGGCTGAGCCTGTGGTTAATTCTTCTTCCTGATGGGAAAATAGAGTGACCTGTGCCTGTCCCAACACCAAGAGCTAGTCTCTCATTGGTTCCCCGTCTTCCCCTTCATCCTCAGGACAAATTGCAACCTGTACGGAACAGGAGGTTAAAGGTGCCGATGCTCCAAGTAGGGAGATTGCTAGTAAAGTGGCTGGAATGGCGAACCCGAGCACAAGGAGATGAGAAATGAGGTGCGTTTTAGAAACCTTTCCCCATCACACGGTGTACCATCTTCTGGGTTTCTCATGCATGTTTTCGATGTAGGAAGATGCCCTTGAACCTGGAGATTTGGGACCCATGCGATGGGTAGCACGCAGTATTACTTTAAAGGGTCTGCGTTTGCTCACCCAACCTCACCAAAACTCTCAGCCCCAAGAGTGTCCACCCTTATGTCTAATCCAGCTGTGGGTCTAGATATGGTCAATCCAGGTTGCATCACAGCCCCTGAACGAATTGTGTAAGGATTTCTCTCTCTTTCCCTGTCTTTGTTTCATGGGTTTTTAAAAGTAATTTATTTTTATAATGGGGTTTAGCTGCTTTTTACGGCTGTGTTTATGCCGCTTTACACCCACTTGACACACTAACAGAGAGATATCAATGCATAGGTTTTAAGATTATTACTAGTCAGATATATTCTTGTGCGGTGAATCGGGCGTGTTGAGTCCAGTTCTCTGAGCAAGGAGTGGGTCTTGTCTACTACATATTGGGTTTATGGAACGGTATCTGAGCTAATTTGAAACTCTTGTTTTATGTATCACCCCACCTCACCTTTCCCGTTAAGCAGCCATAGTGTGTTTTCTGCATGTGTGACTCTGTTCTGTTTTGTAATTCAGTTCAAGTGTAACGGTTTTTACATTCCCTCTATAAGTGACACCTTATGAGAAGTGTCCTTTTCTGTGTGACTTATTTCACTTAGAATCGTCTTACCTAAATCCACTCATCATGCTGCTACTAGCCTTATGACATTGATTTCATGGCTGAGTGATATTCCATTGTACATAAGGACCACAACTTTTTTATCCATTTTTCGCTTTCCTGGGATATTTAAGGTGGAAGGAAGTGGAGGTCCTTGTCAACAGAGCAGCCCTAAACTTTGGGCTGCTTGTGTCTTGCTGATTTTCAATTTTCCCACTTTATCCCCCCATGCGTGGAAGTGCCCTATGCTCTCTAAGCTGTTTTTTAGATGTTTCAGGACACACCGTACACTTCTCCAGAGTGGCTGTTGGCAATTTACATCCCGCCCATCAGTGTAGCAAGGCTCCCATTTCTCCATGGCCTGTCCTGCATTTCTGGTTTTGACACTTTTTTCAGCATGGCCCTTTTGACCGATGGGAAGCGAGACTTCTTTGTAGCGCTGATTTGCCTTTCCAGGTTGCTTGGTTGGCCAAAAAGGGCGTATGCGTTTTTTCCTGAATATATTCAGGAAAAAACGCATACGCCCTTTTTGGCCAAGGGCATCATTGTCAACGTTTTGCCGCTTTTCATGTGCTTTAAAGGCAATTCGAATCTACCTCCTGAAATCTGTTTCCTGCAATTCTGCCTTGATTTCAAATCCTCTTCTTTGCCTTCCCTCAATATATTTGTGGACGAGAGTTATCATTTATAACTCTGCAGGTTTGTGAATTGCAGTGCCCTGAAGCTCCATTTTACAAGTCGCTTTTTTGGGAGCTGGCCGCAAAAGCGCAGGAAGGCTTCAGGCCCTGTTCTGGTTACGGGGGGCAGGCTGAGCCTGTGGTTAATTCTTCTTCCTGATGGGAAAATAGAGTGACCTGTGCCTGTCCCAACACCAAGAGCTAGTCTCTCATTGGTTCCCCGTCTTCCCGTTCATCCTCAGGACAAATTGCAACCTGTACGGAACAGGAGGTTAAAGGTGCTGATGCTCCAAGTAGGGAGATTGCTAGTAAAGTGGCTGGAATGGCAAACCCGAGCACAAGGAGATGAGAAATGAGGTGCGTTTTAGAAACCTTTCCCCATCACACGGTGTACCATCTTCTGGGTTTCTCATGCATGTTTTCGATGTAGGAAGATGCCCTTGAACCTGGAGATTTGGGACCCATGCGATGGGTAGCACGCAGTATTACTTTAAAGGGTCTGCGTTTGCTCACCCAACCTCACCAAACCTCTCAGCCCCAAGAGTGTCCACCCTTATGTCTCATCCAGCTGTGGGTGTAGATATGGTCAATCCAGGTTGCATCACAGCCCCTGAACGAATTGTGTAAGAATTTCTCTCTTTCCCTGTCTTTTTTTCATGGGTTTTTAAAAGTAATTTATTTTTATAATGGGGTTTAGCTGCTTTTCACGGCTGTGTTTATGCCGCTTTACACCCACTGGACACACTAACAGAGAGATATCAATACATAGGTTTTAAGATTATTACTAGTCAGATATATTCTTGTGCGGTGAATCGGGCGTGTTGAGTCCAGTTCTCTGAGCAAGGAGTAGGTCTTGTCTATTACATATTGGGTTTATGGAATGGTATCTGAGCTAATTTGAAACTCTTGTTTTATGTATCACCCCACCTCACCTTTCCCGTTAAGCAGCCATAGTGTGTTTTCTGCATGTGTGACTCTGTTCTGTTTTGTAATTCAGTTCAAGTGTAACGGTTTTTACATTCCCTCTATAAGTGACACCTTATGAGAAGTGTCCTTTTCTGTGTGACTTATTTCACTTAGAATCGTCTTACCTAAATCCACTCATCATGCTGCTACTAGCCTTATGACATTGATTTCATGGCTGAGTGATATTCCATTGTACATAAGGACCACAACTTTTTTATCCATTTTTCGCTTTCCTGGGATATTTAAGGTGGAATGAAGTGGAGGTCCTTGTCAACAGAGCAGCCCTAAACTTTGGGGTGCTTGTGTCTTGCTGATTTTCAATTTTCCCACTTTATCCCCCCATGCGTGGAAGTGCCCTATGCTCTCTAAGCTGTGTTTTTTAGATGTTTCAGGACACACCGTACACTTCTCCAGAGTGGCTGTTGGCAATTTACATCCCGCCCATCAGTGTAGCAAGGCTCCCATTTCTCCATGGCCTGTCCTGCATTTCTGGTTTTGACACTTTTTTCAGCATGGCCCTTTTGACCGATGGGAAGCGAGACTTCTTTGTAGCGCTGATTTGCATTTCCAGGTTGCTTGGTTGGCCAAAAAGGGCGTATGCGTTTTTTCCTGAATATATTCAGGAAAAAACGCATACGCCCTTTTTGGCCAAGGGCATCATTGTCAACGTTTTGCCGCTTTTCATGTCCTTTAAAGGCGATTCGACTCTACCTCCTGAAATCTGTTTCCTGCAATTCTGCCTTGATTTCAAATCCTCTTCTTTGCCTTCCCTCAATATATTTGTGGACGAGAGTTATGATTTATAACTCTGCAGGTTTGTGAATTGCAGTGCCCTGAAGCTCCATTTTACAAGTCGCTTTTTTGGGAGCTGGCTGAAAAAGCGCAGGATGGCTTCAAGCCCTATTCTGGTTCCGGGGGGCAGGCTGAGCCTGTGGTTAATTCTTCTTCCTGATGGGAAAATAGAGTGACCTGTGCCTGTCCCAACACCAAGAGCTAGTCTCTCATTGGTTCCCCGTCTTCCCCTTCATCCTCAGGACAAATTGCAACCTGTACGGAACAGGAGGTTAAAGGTGCCGATGCTCCAAGTAGGGAGATTGCTAGTAAAGTGGCTGGAATGGCGAACCCGAGCACAAGGAGATGAGAAATGAGGTGCGTTTTAGAAACCTTTCCCCATCACACGGTGTACCATCTTCTGGGTTTCTCATGCATGTTTTCGATGTAGGAAGATGCCCTTGAACCTGGAGATTTGGGACCCATGCGATGGGTAGCACGCAGTATTACTTTAAAGGGTCTGCGTTTGCTCACCCAACCTCACCAAAACTCTCAGCCCCAAGAGTGTCCACCCTTATGTCTAATCCAGCTGTGGGTCTAGATATGGTCAATCCAGGTTGCATCACAGCCCCTGAACGAATTGTGTAAGGATTTCTCTCTCTTTCCCTGTCTTTGTTTCATGGGTTTTTAAAAGTAATTTATTTTTATAATGGGGTTTAGCTGCTTTTTACGGCTGTGTTTATGCCGCTTTACACCCACTTGACACACTAACAGAGAGATATCAATGCATAGGTTTTAAGATTATTACTAGTCAGATATATTCTTGTGCGGTGAATCGGGCGTGTTGAGTCCAGTTCTCTGAGCAAGGAGTGGGTCTTGTCTACTACATATTGGGTTTATGGAACGGTATCTGAGCTAATTTGAAACTCTTGTTTTATGTATCACCCCACCTCACCTTTCCCGTTAAGCAGCCATAGTGTGTTTTCTGCATGTGTGACTCTGTTCTGTTTTGTAATTCAGTTCAAGTGTAACGGTTTTTACATTCCCTCTATAAGTGACACCTTATGAGAAGTGTCCTTTTCTGTGTGACTTATTTCACTTAGAATCGTCTTACCTAAATCCACTCATCATGCTGCTACTAGCCTTATGACATTGATTTCATGGCTGAGTGATATTCCATTGTACATAAGGACCACAACTTTTTTATCCATTTTTCGCTTTCCTGGGATATTTAAGGTGGAATGAAGTGGAGGTCCTTGTCAACAGAGCAGCCCTAAACTTTGGGGTGCTTGTGTCTTGCTGATTTTCAATTTTCCCACTTTATCCCCCCATGCGTGGAAGTGCCCTATGCTCTCTAAGCTGTTTTTTAGATGTTTCAGGACACACCGTACACTTCTCCAGAGTGGCTGTTGGCAATTTACATCCCGCCCATCAGTGTAGCAAGGCTCCCATTTCTCCATGGCCTGTCCTGCATTTCTGGTTTTGACACTTTTTTCAGCATGGCCCTTTTGACCGATGGGAAGCGAGACTTCTTTGTAGCGCTGATTTGCCTTTCCAGGTTGCTTGGTTGGCCAAAAAGGGCATCATTGTCAACGTTTTGCCGCTTTTCTTGTGCTTTAAAGGCGATTCGAATCTACCTCCTGAAATCTGTTTCCTGCAATTCTGCCTTGATTTCAAATCCTCTTCTTTGCCTTCCCTCAATATATTTGTGGATGAGAGTTATCATTTATAACTCTGCAGGTTTGTGAATTGCAGTGCCCTGAAGCTCCATTTTACAAGTCGCTTTTCTGGGAGCTGGCCGCAAAAGCGCAGGATGGCTTCAGGCCCTGTTCTGGTTCCGGGGGGCAGGCTGAGCCTGTGGTTAATTCTTCTTCCTGATGGGAAAATAGAGTGACCTGTGCCTGTCCCAACACCAAGAGCTAGTCTCTCATTGGTTCCCCGTCTTCCCGTTCATCCTCGGGACAAATTGCAACCCGTACGGAACAGGAGGTTAAAGGTGCTGAGGCTCCAAGTAGGGAGATTGCTAGTAAAGTGGCTGGAATGGCGAACCCGAGCACCAGGAGATGAGAAATGAGGTGCGTTTTAGAAACCTTTCCCCATCACACGGTGTACCATCTTCTGGGTTTCTCATGCATGTTTTCGATGTAGGAAGATGCCCTTGAACCTGGAGATTTGGGACCCATGCGATGGGTAGCACGCAGTATTACTTTAAAGGGTCTGCGTTTGCTCACCCAACCTCACCAAACCTCTCAGCCCCAAGAGTGTCCACCCTTAGGTCTCATCCAGCTGTGGGTCTAGATATGGTCAATCCAGGTTGCATCACAGCCCCTGAACGAATTGTGTAAGAATTTCTCTCTCTTTCCCTGTCTTTGTTTCATGGGTTTTTAAAAGTAATTTATTTTTATAATGGGGTTTAGCTGCTTTTCACGGCTGTGTTTATGCCGCTTTACACCCACTTGACACACTAACAGAGAGATATCAATACACAGGTTTTAAGATTATTACTAGTCAGATATATACTTGTGCGGTGAATCGGGCGTGTTGAGTCCAGTTCTCTGAGCAAGGAGTAGGTCTTGTCTATTACATATTGGGTTTATGGAATGGTATCTGAGCTAATTTGAAACTCTTGTTTTATGTATCACCCCACCTCACCTTTCCCGTTAAGCAGCCATAGTGTGTTTTCTGCATGTGTGACTCTGTTCTGTTTTGTAATTCAGTTCAAGTGTAACGGTTTTTACATTCCCTCTATAAGTGACACCTTATGAGAAGTGTCCTTTTCTGTGTGACTTATTTCACTTAGAATCGTCTTACCTAAATCCACTCATCATGCTGCTACTAGCCTTATGACATTGATTTCATGGCTGAGTGATATTCCATTGTACATAAGGACCACAACTTTTTTATCCATTTTTCGCTTTCCTGGGATATTTAAGGTGGAAGGAAGTGGAGGTCCTTGTCAACAGAGCAGCCCTAAACTTTGGGGTGCTTGTGTCTTGCTGATTTTCAATTTTCCCACTTTATCCCCCCATGCGTGGAAGTGCCCTATGCTCTCTAAGCTGTGTTTTTTAGATGTTTCAGGACACACCGTACACTTCTCCAGAGTGGCTGTTGGCAATTTACATCCCGCCCATCAGTGTAGCAAGGCTCCCATTTCTCCATGGCCTGTCCTGCATTTCTGGTTTTGACACTTTTTTCAGCATGGCCCTTTTGACCGATGGGAAGCGAGACTTCTTTGTAGCGCTGATTTGCCTTTCCAGGTTGCTTGGTTGCCCAAAAAGGGCGTATGCGTTTTTTCCTGAATATATTCAGGAAAAAGCGCATACGCCCTTTTTGGCCAAGGGCATCATTGTCAACGTTTTGCCGCTTTTCATGTGCTTTAAAGGCGATTCGAATCTACCTCCTGAAATCTGTTTCCTGCAATTCTGCCTTGATTTCAAATCCTCTTCTTTGCCTTCCCTCAATATATTTGTGGACGAGAGTTATGATTTATAACTCTGCAGGTTTGTGAATTGCAGTGCCCTGAAGCTCCATTTTACAAGTCGCTTTTTTGGGAGCTGGCTGAAAAAGCGCAGGATGGCTTCAGGCCCTGTTCTGGTTCCGGGGGGCAGGCTGAGCCTGTGGTTAATTCTTCTTCCTGATGGGAAAATAGAGTGACCTGTGCCTGTCCCAACACCAAGAGCTAGTCTCTCATTGGTTCCCCGTCTTCCCCTTCATCCTCAGGACAAATTGCAACCTGTACGGAACAGGATGTTAAAGGTGCTGATGCTCCAAGTAGGGAGATTGCTAGTAAAGTGGCTGGAATGGCGAACCCGAGCACAAGGAGATGAGAAATGAGGTGCGTTTTAGAAACCTTTCCCCATCACATTGTGTACCATCTTCTGGGTTTCTCATGCATGTTTTTAATGTAGGAAGATGCCCTTGAACCTGCAGATTTGGGACCCATGCGATGGGTAGCACGCAGTATTACTTTAAAGGGTCTGCGTTTGCTCACCCAACCTCAGCAAACCTCTCAGCCCCAAGAGTGTCCACCCTTATGTCTCATCCAGCTGTGGGTCTAGATATGGTCAATCCAGGTTGCATCACAGCCCCTGAACGAATTGTGTAAGAATTTCTCTCTCTTTCCCTGTCTTTGTTTCATGGGTTTTTAAAAGTAATTTATTTTTATAATGGGGTTTAGCTGCTTTTCACGGCTGTGTTTAGGCCGCTTTACACCCACTTGACACACTAACAGAGAGATATCAATACATAGGTTTTAAGATTATTAGTAGTCAGATATATTCTTGTGCGGTGAATCGGGCGTGTTGAGTCCAGTTCTCTGAGCAAGGAGTAGGTCTTGTCTATTACATATTGGGTTTATGGAACGGTATCTGAGCTAATTTGAAACTCTTGTTTTATGTATCACCCCACCTCACCTTTCCCGTTAAGCAGCCATAGTGTGTTTTCTGCATGTGTGACTCTGTTCTGTTTTGTAATTCAGTTCAAGTGTAACGGTTTTTACATTCCCTCTATAAGTGACACCTTATGAGAAGTGTCCTTTTCTGTGTGACTTATTTCACTTAGAATCGTCTTACCTAAATCCACTCATCATGCTGCTACTAGCCTTATGACATTGATTTCATGGCTGAGTGATATTCCATTGTACATAAGGACCACAACTTTTTTATCCATTTTTCGCCTTCCTGGGATATTTAAGGTGGAAGGAAGTGGAGGTCCTTGTCAACAGAGCAGCCCTAAACTTTGGGGTGCTTGTGTCTTGCTGATTTTCAGTTTTCCCACTTTATCCCCCCATGCGTGGAAGTGCCCTATGCTCTCTAAGCTGTGTTTTTTAGATGTTTCAGGACACACCGTACACTTCTCCAGAGTGGCTGTTGGCAATTTACATCCCGCCCATCAGTGTAGCAAGGCTCCCATTTCTCCATGGCCTGTCCTGCATTTCTGGTTTTGACACTTTTTTCAGCATGGCCCTTTTGACCGATGGGAAGCGAGACTTCTTTGTAGCGCTGATTTGCCTTTCCAGGTTGCTTGGTTGCCCAAAAAGGGCGTATGCGTTTTTTCCTGAATATATTCAGGAAAAAGCGCATACGCCCTTTTTGGCCAAGGGCATCATTGTCAACGTTTTGCCGCTTTTCATGTGCTTTAAAGGCGATTCGAATCTACCTCCTGAAATCTGTTTCCTGCAATTCTGCCTTGATTTCAAATCCTCTTCTTTGCCTTCCCTCAATATATTTGTGGACGAGAGTTATGATTTATAACTCTGCAGGTTTGTGAATTGCAGTGCCCTGAAGCTCCATTTTACAAGTCGCTTTTTTGGGAGCTGGCTGAAAAAGCGCAGGATGGCTTCAAGCCCTGTTCTGGTTCCGGGGGGCAGGCTGAGCCTGTGGTTAATTCTTCTTCCTGATGGGAAAATAGAGTGACCTGTGCCTGTCCCAACACCAAGAGCTAGTCTCTCATTGGTTCCCCGTCTTCCCCTTCATCCTCAGGACAAATTGCAACCTGTACGGAACAGGAGGTTAAAGGTGCTGATGCTCCAAGTAGGGAGATTGCTAGTAAAGTGGCTGGAATGGCGAACCCGAGCACAAGGAGATGAGAAATGAGGTGCGTTTTAGAAACCTTTCCCCATCACATTGTGTACCATCTTCTGGGTTTCTCATGCATGTTTTTAATGTAGGAAGATGCCCTTGAACCTGCAGATTTGGGACCCATGCGATGGGTAGCACGCAGTATTACTTTAAAGGGTCTGCGTTTGCTCACCCAACCTCAGCAAACCTCTCAGCCCCAAGAGTGTCCACCCTTATGTCTCATCCAGCTGTGGGTCTAGATATGGTCAATCCAGGTTGCATCACAGCCCCTGAACGAATTGTGTAAGAATTTCTCTCTCTTTCCCTGTCTTTGTTTCATGGGTTTTTAAAAGTAATTTATTTTTATAATGGGGTTTAGCTGCTTTTCACGGCTGTGTTTAGGCCGCTTTACACCCACTTGACACACTAACAGAGAGATATCAATACATAGGTTTTAAGATTATTAGTAGTCAGATATATTCTTGTGCGGTGAATCGGGCGTGTTGAGTCCAGTTCTCTGAGCAAGGAGTAGGTCTTGTCTATTACATATTGGGTTTATGGAACGGTATCTGAGCTAATTTGAAACTCTTGTTTTATGTATCACCCCACCTCACCTTTCCCGTTAAGCAGCCATAGTGTGTTTTCTGCATGTGTGACTCTGTTCTGTTTTGTAATTCAGTTCAAGTGTAACGGTTTTTACATTCCCTCTATAAGTGACACCTTATGAGAAGTGTCCTTTTCTGTGTGACTTATTTCACTTAGAATCGTCTTACCTAAATCCACTCATCATGCTGCTACTAGCCTTATGACATTGATTTCATGGCTGAGTGATATTCCATTGTACATAAGGACCACAACTTTTTTATCCATTTTTCGCTTTCCTGGGATATTTAAGGTGGAAGGAAGTGGAGGTCCTTGTCAACAGAGCAGCCCTAAACTTTGGGGTGCTTGTGTCTTGCTGATTTTCAATTTTCCCACTTTATCCCCCCATGTGTGGAAGTGCCCTATGCTCTCTAAGCTGTGTTTTTTAGATGTTTCAGGACACACCGTACACTTCTCCAGAGTGGCTGTTGGCAATTTACATCCCGCCCATCATTGTAGCATGGCTCCCATTTCTCCATGGCCTGTCCTGCATTTCTGGTTTTGACACTTTTTTCAGCATGGCCCTTTTGACCGATGGGAAGCGAGACTTCTTTGTAGCGCTGATTTGCCTTTCCAGGTTGCTTGGTTGGCCAAAAAGGGCGTATGCGTTTTTTCCTGAATATATTCAGGAAAAAACGCATACGCCCTTTTTGGCCAAGGGCATCATTGTCAACGTTTTGCCGCTTTTCATGTGCTTTAAAGGCGATTCGAATCTACCTCCTGAAATCTGTTTCCTGCAATTCTGCCTTGATTTCAAATCCTCTTCTTTGCCTTCCCTCAATATATTTGTGGACGAGAGTTATCATTTATAACTCTGCAGGTTTGTGAATTGCAGTGCCCTGAAGCTCCATTTTACAAGTCGCTTTTTTGGGAGCCGGCCGCAAAAGCGCAGGATGGCTTCAGGCCCTGTTCTGGTTCCGGGGGGCAGGCTGAGCCTGTGGTTAATTCTTCTTCCTGATGGGAAAATAGAGTGACCTGTGCCTGTCCCATCACCAAGAGCTAGTCTCTCATTGGTTCCCCGTCTTCCCGTTCATCCTCAGGACAAATTGCAACCTGTACGGAACAGGAGGTTAAAGGTGCTGATGCTCCAAGTAGGGAGATTGCTAGTAAAGTGGCTGGAATGGCGAACCCGAGCACAAGGAGATGAGAAATGAGGTGCGTTTTAGAAACCTTTCCCCATCACACGGTGTACCATCTTCTGGGTTTCTCATGCATGTTTTCGATGTAGGAAGATGCCCTTGAACCTGGAGATTTGGGACCCATGCGATGGGTAGCAGGCAGTATTACTTTAAAGGGTCTGCGTTTGCTGACCCAACCTCACCAAAACTCTCAGCCCCAAGAGTGTCCACCCTTATGTCTAATCCAGCTGTGGGTCTAGATATGGTCAATCCAGGTTGCATCACAGCCCCTGAACGAATTGTGTAAGGATTTCTCTCTCTTTCCCTGTCTTTGTTTCATGGGTTTTTAAAAGTAATTTATTTTTATAATGGGGTTTAGCTGCTTTTTACGGCTGTGTTTATGCCGCTTTACACCCACTTGACACACTAACAGAGAGATATCAATGCATAGGTTTTAAGATTATTACTAGTCAGATATATTCTTGTGCGGTTAATCGGGCGTGTTGAGTCCAGTTCTCTGAGCAAGGAGTGGGTCTTGTCTACTACATATTGGGTTTATGGAACGGTATCTGAGCTAATTTGAAACTCTTGTTTTATGTATCACCCCACCTCACCTTTCCCGTTAAGCAGCCATAGTGTGTTTTCTGCATGCGTGACTCTGTTCTGTTTTGTAATTCAGTTCAAGTGTAACGGTTTTTACATTCCCTCTATAAGTGACACCTTATGAGAAGTGTCCTTTTCTGTGTGACTTATTTCACTTAGAATCGTCTTACCTAAATCCACTCATCATGCTGCTACTAGCCTTATGACATTGATTTCATGGCTGAGTGATATTCCATTGTACATAAGGACCACAACTTTTTTATCCATTTTTCGCTTTCCTGGGATATTTAAGGTGGAATGAAGTGGAGGTCCTTGTCAACAGAGCAGCCCTAAACTTTGGGGTGCTTGTGTCTTGCTGATTTTCAATTTTCCCACTTTATCCCCCCATGCGTGGAAGTGCCCTATGCTCTCTAAGCTGTTTTTTAGATGTTTCAGGACACACCGTACACTTCTCCAGAGTGGCTGTTGGCAATTTACATCCCGCCCATCAGTGTAGCAAGGCTCCCATTTCTCCATGGCCTGTCCTGCATTTCTGGTTTTGACACTTTTTTCAGCATGGCCCTTTTGACCGATGGGAAGCGAGACTTCTTTGTAGCGCTGATTTGCCTTTCCAGGTTGCTTGGTTGGCCAAAAAGGGCATCATTGTCAACGTTTTGCCGCTTTTCTTGTGCTTTAAAGGCGATTCGAATCTACCTCCTGAAATCTGTTTCCTGCAATTCTGCCTTGATTTCAAATCCTCTTCTTTGCCTTCCCTCAATATATTTGTGGATGAGAGTTATCATTTATAACTCTGCAGGTTTGTGAATTGCAGTGCCCTGAAGCTCCATTTTACAAGTCGCTTTTCTGGGAGCTGGCCGCAAAAGCGCAGGATGGCTTCAGGCCCTGTTCTGGTTCCGGGGGGCAGGCTGAGCCTGTGGTTAATTCTTCTTCCTGATGGGAAAATAGAGTGACCTGTGCCTGTCCCAACACCAAGAGCTAGTCTCTCATTGGTTCCCCGTCTTCCCGTTCATCCTCGGGACAAATTGCAACCTGTACGGAACAGGAGGTTAAAGGTGCTGAAGCTCCAAGTAGGGAGATTGCTAGTAAAGTGGCTGGAATGGCGAACCCGAGCACCAGGAGATGAGAAATGAGGTGCGTTTTAGAAACCTTTCCCCATCACACGGTGTACCATCTTCTGGGTTTCTCATGCATGTTTTCGATGTAGGAAGATGCCCTTGAACCTGGAGATTTGGGACCCATGCGATGGGTAGCACGCAGTATTACTTTAAAGGGTCTGCGTTTGCTCACCCAACCTCACCAAACCTCTCAGCCCCAAGAGTGTCCACCCTTAGGTCTCATCCAGCTGTGGGTCTAGATATGGTCAATCCAGGTTGCATCACAGCCCCTGAACGAATTGTGTAAGAATTTCTCTCTCTTTCCCTGTCTTTGTTTCATGGGTTTTTAAAAGTAATTTATTTTTATAATGGGGTTTAGCTGCTTTTCACGGCTGTGTTTAGGCCGCTTTACACCCACTTGACACACTAACAGAGAGATATCAATACACAGGTTTTAAGATTATTACTAGTCAGATATATACTTGTGCGGTGAATCGGGCGTGTTGAGTCCAGTTCTCTGAGCAAGGAGTAGGTCTTGTCTATTACATATTGGGTTTATGGAATGGTATCTGAGCTAATTTGAAACTCTTGTTTTATGTATCACCCCACCTCACCTTTCCCGTTAAGCAGCCATAGTGTGTTTTCTGCATGTGTGACTCTGTTCTGTTTTGTAATTCAGTTCAAGTGTAACGGTTTTTACATTCCCTCTATAAGTGACACCTTATGAGAAGTGTCCTTTTCTGTGTGACTTATTTCACTTAGAATCGTCTTACCTAAATCCACTCATCATGCTGCTACTAGCCTTATGACATTGATTTCATGGCTGAGTGATATTCCATTGTACATAAGGACCACAACTTTTTTATCCATTTTTCGCTTTCCTGGGATATTTAAGGTGGAAGGAAGTGGAGGTCCTTGTCAACAGAGCAGCCCTAAACTTTGGGGTGCTTGTGTCTTGCTGATTTTCAATTTTCCCACTTTATCCCCCCATGCGTGGAAGTGCCCTATGCTCTCTAAGCTGTGTTTTTTAGATGTTTCAGGACACACCGTACACTTCTCCAGAGTGGCTGTTGGCAATTTACATCCCGCCCATCAGTGTAGCAAGGCTCCCATTTCTCCATGGCCTGTCCTGCATTTCTGGTTTTGACACTTTTTTCAGCATGGCCCTTTTGACCGATGGGAAGCGAGACTTCTTTGTAGCGCTGATTTGCCTTTCCAGGTTGCTTGGTTGCCCAAAAAGGGCGTATGCGTTTTTTCCTGAATATATTCAGGAAAAAGCGCATACGCCCTTTTTGGCCAAGGGCATCATTGTCAACGTTTTGCCGCTTTTCATGTGCTTTAAAGGCGATTCGAATCTACCTCCTGAAATCTGTTTCCTGCAATTCTGCCTTGATTTCAAATCCTCTTCTTTGCCTTCCCTCAATATATTTGTGGACGAGAGTTATGATTTATAACTCTGCAGGTTTGTGAATTGCAGTGCCCTGAAGCTCCATTTTACAAGTCGCTTTTTTGGGAGCTGGCTGAAAAAGCGCAGGATGGCTTCAAGCCCTGTTCTGGTTCCGGGGGGCAGGCTGAGCCTGTGGTTAATTCTTCTTCCTGATGGGAAAATAGAGTGACCTGTGCCTGTCCCAACACCAAGAGCTAGTCTCTCATTGGTTCCCCGTCTTCCCCTTCATCCTCAGGACAAATTGCAACCTGTACGGAACAGGAGGTTAAAGGTGCTGATGCTCCAAGTAGGGAGATTGCTAGTAAAGTGGCTGGAATGGCGAACCCGAGCACAAGGAGATGAGAAATGAGGTGCGTTTTAGAAACCTTTCCCCATCACATTGTGTACCATCTTCTGGGTTTCTCATGCATGTTTTTAATGTAGGAAGATGCCCTTGAACCTGCAGATTTGGGACCCATGCGATGGGTAGCACGCAGTATTACTTTAAAGGGTCTGCGTTTGCTCACCCAACCTCAGCAAACCTCTCAGCCCCAAGAGTGTCCACCCTTATGTCTCATCCAGCTGTGGGTCTAGATATGGTCAATCCAGGTTGCATCACAGCCCCTGAACGAATTGTGTAAGAATTTCTCTCTCTTTCCCTGTCTTTGTTTCATGGGTTTTTAAAAGTAATTTATTTTTATAATGGGGTTTAGCTGCTTTTCACGGCTGTGTTTAGGCCGCTTTACACCCACTTGACACACTAACAGAGAGATATCAATACATAGGTTTTAAGATTATTAGTAGTCAGATATATTCTTGTGCGGTGAATCGGGCGTGTTGAGTCCAGTTCTCTGAGCAAGGAGTAGGTCTTGTCTATTACATATTGGGTTTATGGAACGGTATCTGAGCTAATTTGAAACTCTTGTTTTATGTATCACCCCACCTCACCTTTCCCGTTAAGCAGCCATAGTGTGTTTTCTGCATGTGTGACTCTGTTCTGTTTTGTAATTCAGTTCAAGTGTAACGGTTTTTACATTCCCTCTATAAGTGACACCTTATGAGAAGTGTCCTTTTCTGTGTGACTTATTTCACTTAGAATCGTCTTACCTAAATCCACTCATCATGCTGCTACTAGCCTTATGACATTGATTTCATGGCTGAGTGATATTCCATTGTACATAAGGACCACAACTTTTTTATCCATTTTTCGCTTTCCTGGGATATTTAAGGTGGAAGGAAGTGGAGGTCCTTGTCAACAGAGCAGCCCTAAACTTTGGGGTGCTTGTGTCTTGCTGATTTTCAATTTTCCCACTTTATCCCCCCATGCGTGGAAGTGCCCTATGCTCTCTAAGCTGTGTTTTTTAGATGTTTCAGGACACACCGTACACTTCTCCAGAGTGGCTGTTGGCAATTTACATCCCGCCCATCAGTGTAGCAAGGCTCCCATTTCTCCATGGCCTGTCCTGCATTTCTGGTTTTGACACTTTTTTCAGCATGGCCCTTTTGACCGATGGGAAGCGAGACTTCTTTGTAGCGCTGATTTGCCTTTCCAGGTTGCTTGGTTGCCCAAAAAGGGCGTATGCGTTTTTTCCTGAATATATTCAGGAAAAAGCGCATACGCCCTTTTTGGCCAAGGGCATCATTGTCAACGTTTTGCCGCTTTTCATGTGCTTTAAAGGCGATTCGAATCTACCTCCTGAAATCTGTTTCCTGCAATTCTGCCTTGATTTCAAATCCTCTTCTTTGCCTTCCCTCAATATATTTGTGGACGAGAGTTATGATTTATAACTCTGCAGGTTTGTGAATTGCAGTGCCCTGAAGCTCCATTTTACAAGTCGCTTTTTTGGGAGCTGGCTGAAAAAGCGCATGATGGTTTCAAGCCCTGTTCTGGTTCCGGGGGGCAGGCTGAGCCTGTGGTTAATTCTTCTTCCTGATGGGAAAATAGAGTGACCTGTGCCTGTCCCAACACCAAGAGCTAGTCTCTCATTGGTTCCCCGTCTTCCCCTTCATCCTCAGGACAAATTGCAACCTGTACGGAACAGGAGGTTAAAGGTGCTGATGCTCCAAGTAGGGAGATTGCTAGTAAAGTGGCTGGAATGGCGAACCCGAGCACAAGGAGATGAGAAATGAGGTGCGTTTTAGAAACCTTTCCCCATCACATTGTGTACCATCTTCTGGGTTTCTCATGCATGTTTTTAATGTAGGAAGATGCCCTTGAACCTGCAGATTTGGGACCCATGCGATGGGTAGCACGCAGTATTACTTTAAAGGGTCTGCGTTTGCTCACCCAACCTCAGCAAACCTCTCAGCCCCAAGAGTGTCCACCCTTATGTCTCATCCAGCTGTGGGTCTAGATATGGTCAATCCAGGTTGCATCACAGCCCCTGAACGAATTGTGTAAGAATTTCTCTCTCTTTCCCTGTCTTTGTTTCATGGGTTTTTAAAAGTAATTTATTTTTATAATGGGGTTTAGCTGCTTTTCACGGCTGTGTTTAGGCCGCTTTACACCCACTTGACACACTAACAGAGAGATATCAATACATAGGTTTTAAGATTATTAGTAGTCAGATATATTCTTGTGCGGTGAATCGGGCGTGTTGAGTCCAGTTCTCTGAGCAAGGAGTAGGTCTTGTCTATTACATATTGGGTTTATGGAACGGTATCTGAGCTAATTTGAAACTCTTGTTTTATGTATCACCCCACCTCACCTTTCCCGTTAAGCAGCCATAGTGTGTTTTCTGCATGTGTGACTCTGTTCTGTTTTGTAATTCAGTTCAAGTGTAACGGTTTTTACATTCCCTCTATAAGTGACACCTTATGAGAAGTGTCCTTTTCTGTGTGACTTATTTCACTTAGAATCGTCTTACCTAAATCCACTCATCATGCTGCTACTAGCCTTATGACATTGATTTCATGGCTGAGTGATATTCCATTGTACATAAGGACCACAACTTTTTTATCCATTTTTCGCTTTCCTGGGATATTTAAGGTGGAAGGAAGTGGAGGTCCTTGTCAACAGAGCAGCCCTAAACTTTGGGGTGCTTGTGTCTTGCTGATTTTCAATTTTCCCACTTTATCCCCCCATGTGTGGAAGTGCCCTATGCTCTCTAAGCTGTGTTTTTTAGATGTTTCAGGACACACCGTACACTTCTCCAGAGTGGCTGTTGGCAATTTACATCCCGCCCATCATTGTAGCAAGACTCCCATTTCTCCATGGCCTGTCCTGCATTTCTGGTTTTGACACTTTTTTCAGCATGGCCCTTTTGACCGATGGGAAGCGAGACTTCTTTGTAGCGCTGATTTGCCTTTCCAGGTTGCTTGGTTGGCCAAAAAGGGCGTATGCGTTTTTTCCTGAATATATTCAGGAAAAAACGCATACGCCCTTTTTGGCCAAGGGCATCATTGTCAACGTTTTGCCGCTTTTCATGTGCTTTAAAGGCGATTCGAATCTACCTCCTGAAATCTGTTTCCTGCAATTCTGCCTTGATTTCAAATCCTCTTCTTTGCCTTCCCTCAATATATTTGTGGACGAGAGTTATCATTTATAACTCTGCAGGTTTGTGAATTGCAGTGCCCTGAAGCTCCATTTTACAAGTCGCTTTTTTGGGAGCCGGCCGCAAAAGCGCAGGATGGCTTCAGGCCCTGTTCTGGTTCCGGGGGGCAGGCTGAGCCTGTGGTTAATTCTTCTTCCTGATGGGAAAATAGAGTGACCTGTGCCTGTCCCAACACCAAGAGCTAGTCTCTCATTGGTTCCCCGTCTTCCCGTTCATCCTCAGGACAAATTGCAACCTGTACGGAACAGGAGGTTAAAGGTGCTGATGCTCCAAGTAGGGAGATTGCTAGTAAAGTGGCTGGAATGGCGAACCCGAGCACAAGGAGATGAGAAATGAGGTGCGTTTTAGAAACCTTTCCCCATCACACGGTGTACCATCTTCTGGGTTTCTCATGCATGTTTTCGATGTAGGAAGATGCCCTTGAACCTGGAGATTTGGGACCCATGCGATGGGTAGCACGCAGTATTACTTTAAAGGGTCTGCGTTTGCTCACCCAACCTCAGCAAACCTCTCAGCCCCAAGAGTGTCCACCCTTATGTCTCATCCAGCTGTGGGTCTAGATATGGTCAATCCAGGTTGCATCACAGCCCCTGAACGAATTGTGTAAGAATTTCTCTCTCTTTCCCTGTCTTTGTTTCATGGGTTTTTAAAAGTAATTTATTTTTATAATGGGGTTTAGCTGCTTTTCACGGCTGTGTTTAGGCCGCTTTACACCCACTTGACACACTAACAGAGAGATATCAATACATAGGTTTTAAGATTATTAGTAGTCAGATATATTCTTGTGCGGTGAATCGGGCGTGTTGAGTCCAGTTCTCTGAGCAAGGAGTAGGTCTTGTCTATTTCATATTGGGTTTATGGAACGGTATCTGAGCTAATTTGAAACTCTTGTTTTATGTATCACCCCACCTCACCTTTCCCGTTAAGCAGCCATAGTGTGTTTTCTGCATGTGTGACTCTGTTCTGTTTTGTAATTCAGTTCAAGTGTAACGGTTTTTACATTCCCTCTATAAGTGACACCTTATGAGAAGTGTCCTTTTCTGTGTGACTTATTTCACTTAGAATCGTCTTACCTAAATCCACTCATCATGCTGCTACTAGCCTTATGACATTGATTTCATGGCTGAGTGATATTCCATTGTACATAAGGACCACAACTTTTTTATCCATTTTTCGCTTTCCTGGGATATTTAAGGTGGAAGGAAGTGGAGGTCCTTGTCAACAGAGCAGCCCTAAACTTTGGGGTGCCTGTGTCTTGCTGATTTTTAGTTTTCCCAATTTATACGCCCGTGAGTGGAAGTGCCCAATGCGCTCTAAGCTATGTTTTTTCGATGTTTCAGGACACACCGTACACTTCTCCAGAGTGGCTGTTGGCAATTTACATCCCGCCCATCAGCGTAGCAAGGCTGAGATTTCTCCATGGCCTGTCCTGCATTTCTGGTTTTCACACTTTTTTCAGCATGGCCCTTTAGACCGATGGGAAGCGAGACTTCTTTGTAGCCCTGATTTGCCTTTCCAGGTTGCTTGGTTGGCCAAAAAGGGCGTATGCGTTCTTTCCTGAATATATTCAGGAAAAAACGCATACGCCCTTTTTGGCCAAGGGCATCATTGTCGAACTTTTGCCGCTTTTCATTTGCTTTAAAGGCGATTCGAATCTACCTCCTGAAATCTGTTTCCTGCAATTCTGCCTTGCTTTCAAATCCTCTTCGTTGCCTTCCCTCAATATATTTGTGGCCGAGAGTTATCATTTATAACTCTGCAGGTTTGTGAATTGCAGTGCCCCTGAGCTCCATTTTTCAACTCGCTTTTTTGGGAGCTGGCCGCAAAAGCGCAGGATGGCCTCAGGCACTATTGTGGTTCCGGGCGGCAGGCTGAGCCTGTGGTTAATTCTTCTTCCTGATGGGAAAATAGAGTGACCTGTGCCTGTCCCAACACCTCAGAGCTAGTCTCTCATTGGCTCCCCCTCTTCCCGTTCATCCTCAGTACAAATTGCAAGCTGTACGGAACAGGAGGTTAAAGGTGCTGATTCTCCAAGGAGGGATATTGCTAGTAAAGCAGCTGGAATGGCGAACCCGAGCACAAGGAGATGAGAAATGAAGTGCGTTTTAGAAACCTTTCCCGGTCACACGGTCTACCACCTTCTGGGTTTCTCATGCATGTTTTCGATGTAGGAAGATGCCCTTGAACCTGGAGATTTGGGACCCATGGTATGGGTAACAGGCAGTAGTACTTTAAAGGCTCTGCGTTTTCTCCCCCAACCTCACCAAACCTCTCAGCCCCGAGAGTATCCACCCTTACGTCTCATCCAGCTGTGGGTCTAGATACGGTCAATCCAGGTGGCATCACAGCCCCTGAACGAATTTTGTAAGAATTTCTCTCTCTTTTACTGTCTTTGTTTCACGGGTTTTTAAAATTAATTTATTTTTATAATGGGGTTTAGCTGCTTTTCACGGCTGTATTTATGCCGCTTTACACCCACTTGACTCACTTCCAGAGAGATATAAATTCATAGGTTTTAAGATTCTTACTAGTCAGATATATTCTTGTGCCGTGAATAGAGGGTGTTGAGTCCAGTTCACTGAGCAAGGAGTCGGTCTTTCTATTACATATTGGGTTTATGGAACGGTATCTGAGCTAATTTGAAACCCTTGTTTTCTGCAGCACCCCACCTCACCTTTCCCGTTAAGCAGCCATAGTGTGTTTTCTAAACGTGTGACTCTGTTCTATTTTGTAATTCAGTTCAATTGTAGCGGTTTTTACATTCCCTCTATAAGTGATAGCTTATGATAAGTGTCTTTTTCTGTGTGACTTATTTCACTTAGAATTTTCGTACCTAAATCCACTCATCATGCTGCTAGTAGCCTTATGACATTGATTTCATGGCTGAGTGATATTCCATTGTACATAAGGACCACCACTTCTTTATCCATTTTTCTCTTTCCTGGGATATTTAAGGTGTCATGAAGTGGAGGTTCTTGTCAACAGAGTAGCCCTAAACTTTGGGGTGCCTGTGTCTTGCTGATTTTTAGTTTTCCCAATTTATACGCCCGTGAGTGGAAGTGCCCAATGCGCTCTAAGCTGTGTTTTTTCGATGTTTCAGGACACACCGTACACTTATCCAGATTGGCTGTTGGCAATTTACATCCCGCCCATCAGTGTAGCAAGGCTGACATTTCTCCATGGCCTGTCCTGCATTTCTGGTTTCACACTTTTTTCAGCATGGCCCTTTAGACCGATGGGAAGCGAGACTTCTTTGTAGCGCTGATTTGCCTTTCCAGTTTGCTTGGTTGGCCAAAAAGGGCGTATGCGTTTTTTCCTGAATATATTCAGGAAAAAACGCATACGCCCTTTTTGGCCAAGGGCATCATTGTCGAAGTTTTGCCGCTTTTCATGTGCTTTAAAGGCGATTCGAGTCTACCTCCTGAAATCTGTTTCCTGCAATTCTGCCTTGCTTTCAAATCCTCTTCGTTGCCTTCCCTCAATATATTTGTGGACGAGAGTTATCATTTATAACTCTGCAGGTTTGTGAATTGCAGTGCCCCTGAGCTCCATTTTTCAACTCGCTTTTTTGGGAGCTGGCCGCAAAAGCGCAGGATGGCCTCAGGCACTATTCTGGTTCCGGGCGGCAGGCTGAGCCTGTGGTTAATTCTTCTTCCTGATGGGAAAATAGAGTGACCTGTGCCTGTCCCAAAACCTAGAGCTAGTCTCTCATTGGCTCCCCCTCTTCCCGTTCATCCTCAGGACAAATTGCAAGCTGTACGGAACAGGAGGTTAAAGGTGCTGATTCTCCAAGGAGGGAGATTGTTGGTAAAGCGGCTGGAATGGCGAACCCGAGCACAAGGAGATGAGAAATGAGGTGCGTTTTAGAAACCTTTCCCGGTCACGCGGTCTACCACCTTCTGGGTTTCTCATGCATGTTTTCGATGTAGGTAGATGCCCTTGAACCTGGAGATTTGGGACCCATGGAATGGGTAACACGCAGTAGTACTTTAAAGGCTCTGCGTTTTCTCTCCCAACCTCACCAAACCTCTCAGCCCCGAGAGTATCCACCCTTACGTCTCATCCAGCTGTGGGTCTAGATATGGTCAATCCAGGTGGCATCACAGCCCCTGAACGAATTTTGTAAGAATTTCTCTCTCTTTCACTGTCTTTGTTTCACGGGTTTTTAAAATTAATTTATTTTTATAATGGGGTTTAGCTGCTTTTCACGGCTGTGTTTATGCCGCTTTACACCCACTTGACTCACTTCCAGAGAGATATAAATTCATAGGTTTTAAGATTCTTACTAGTCAGATATATTCTTGTGCCGTGAATAGGGGGTGTTGAGTCCAGTTCACTTAGCAAGGAGTCGGTCTTTCTATTACATATTGGGTTTATGGAACGGTATCTGAGCTAATTTGTAACCCTTGTTTTCTGCAGCACCCCACCTCACCTTTCCCGTTAAGCAGTCATAGTGTGATTTCTAAACGTGTGACTCTGTTCTGTTTTGTAATTCAGTTCAATTGTAGCGGTTTTTACATTCCCTCTATAAGTGATAGCTTATGATAAGTGTCTTTTTCTGTGTGACTTATTTCACTTTGAATTTTCATACCTAAATCCACTCATCATGCTGCTACTAGCCTTATGACATTGATTTGATGGCTGAGTGATATTCCATTGTACATAAGGACCACCACTTCTTTATCCATTTTTCTCTTTCCTGGGATATTTAAGGTGGAATGAAGTGGAGGTTCTAGTCAACAGAGCAGCTCTAAACTTTGGGGTGCCTGTGTCTTGCTGATTTTTAGTTTTCCCAATTTATACGCCCGTGAGTGGAAGAGCCCAATGCGCTCTAAGCTGTGTTTTTTCGATGTTTCAGGACACACCGTACACTTATCCAGATTGGCTGTTGGCAATTTACATCCCGCCCATCAGTGTAGCAAGGCTGACATTTCTCCATGGCCTGTCCTGCATTTCTGGTTTTCACACTTTTTTCAGCATGGCCCTTTAGACCGATGGGAAGCGAGACTTCTTTGTAGCGCTGATTTGCCTTTGCAGTTTGCTTGGTTGGCCAAAAAGGGCGTATGCGTTTTTTCCTGAATATATTCAGGAAAAAACGCATACGCCCTTTTTGGCCAAGGGCATCATTGTCGAAGTTTTGCCGCTTTTCATGTGCTTTAAAGGCGATTCGAATCTACCTCCTGAAATCTGCTTCCTGCAATTCTGCCTTGCTTTCAAATCCTCTTCGTTGCCTTCCCTCAATATATTTGTGGACGAGAGTTATCATTTATAACTCTGCAGGTTTGTGAATTGCAGTGCCCCTGAGCTCCATTTTTCAACTCGCTTTTTTGGGAGCTGGCCGCAAAAGCGCAGGATGGCCTCAGGCACTATTCTGGTTTCGGGCGGCAGGCTGAGCCTGTGGTTAATTCTTCTTCCTGATGGGAAAATAGAGTGACCTGTGCCTGTCCCAAAACCTAGAGCTAGTCTCTCATTGGCTCCCCCTCTTCCCGTTCATCCTCAGGACAAATTGCAAGCTGTACGGAACAGGAGGTTAAAGGTGCTGATTCTCCAAGGAGGGAGATTGTTGGTAAAGCGGCTGGAATGGCGAACCCGAGCACAAGGAGATGAGAAATGAGGTGCGTTTTAGAAACCTTTCCCGGTCACACGGTCTACCACCTTCTGGGTTTCTCATGCATGTTTTCGATGTAGGAAGATGCCCTTGAACCTGGAGATTTGGGACCCATGGGATGGGTAACAGGCAGTAGTACTTTAAAGGCTCTGCGTTTGCTCCCCCAACCTCACCAAATCTCTCAGCCCAGAGAGTATCCACCCTTACGTCTCATCTAGCTGTGGGTCTAGATATGGTCTATCCAGGTGGCATCACAGCCCCTGAACGAATTTTGTAAGAATTTCTCTCTCTTTCACTGTCTTTGTTTCACGGGTTTTTAAAATTAATTTATTTTTTTAATGGGGTTTAGCTGCTTTTCACGGCTGTGTTTATGCCGCTTTACACCCACTTGACTCACTTCCACAGAGATATAAATTCATAGGTTTTAAGATTATTACTAGTCTGATATATTCTTGTGCCGTGAATAGGGGGTGTTGATTCCAGTTCACTGAGCAAGGAGTAGGTCTTTCTATTACATATTGGGTTTATGGAACGGTACCTGAGCTAATTTGAAACCCTTGTTTTCTGCAGCACCGCACCTCACCTTTCCCGTTAAGCAGCCATAGTGTGTTTTCTAAACGTGTGACTCTGTTCTGTTTTGTAATTCAGTTCAAGTGTAGCGGTTTTTACATTCCCTCTATAAGTGATAGCTTAAGATAAGTGTCCATTTCTGTGTGACTTATTTCACTTAGAATTGTCGTACCTAAATCCACTCATCATGCTGCTACTAGCCTTATGACATTGATTTCATGGCTGAGTGATATTCCATTGTACATAAGGACCACCACTTCTTTATCCATTTTTCTCTTTCCTGGGATATTTAAGGTGTCATGAAGTGGAGGTTCTTGTCAACAGAGCAGCCCTAAACTTTGGGGTGCCTGTGTCTTGCTGATTTTAATTTTCCCAATTTATACGCCCGTGAGTGGAAGTGCCCTATGCGTTCTAAGCTGTGTTTTTTAGATGTTTCAGGACACACCGTACACTTCTCCAGAGTGGCTGTTGGCAATTTACATCCCGCCCATCAGCGTAGCAAGGCTCTCATTTCTCCATGGCCTGTCCTGCATTTCTGGCTTTGACAGTTTTTTCAGCATGGCCCTTTTGACCGATGGGAAGAGAGACTTCTTTGTAGCGCTGATTTGCCTTTCCAGGTTGCTTGGTTGGCCAAAAAGGGCGTATGCGTTTTTTCCTGAATATATTCAGGAAAAAACGCATACGCCCTTTTTGGCCAAGGGCATCATTGTCAACGTTTTGCCGCTTTTCATGTGCTTTAAAGGCGATTCGAATCTACCTCCTGAAATCTGTTTCCTGCAATTCTGCCTTGATTTCAAATCCTCTTCTTTGCCTTCCCTCAATATATTTGTGGACGAGAGTTATCATTTATAACTCTGCAGGTTTGTGAATTGCAGTGCCCTGAAGCTCCATTTTACAAGTCGCTTTTTTGGGAGCCAGCCGCAAAAGCACAGGGTGGCTTCAGGCCCTGTTCTGGTTCCGGGGGGCAGGCTGAGCCTGTGGTTAATTCTTCTTCCTGATGGGAAAATAGAGTGACCTGTGCCTGTCTCAAAACCTCAGAGCTAGTCTCTCATTGGCTCCCCCTCTTCCCGTTCATCCTCAGTACAAATTGCAAGCTGTACGGAACAGGAGGTTAAAGGTGCTGATTCTCCAAGGAGGGATATTGCTAGTAAAGCGGCTGGAATGGCGAACCCGAGCACAAGGAGATGAGAAATGAAGTGCGTTTTAGAAACCTTTCCCGGTCACACGGTCTACCACCTTCTGGGTTTCTCATGCATGTTTTCGATGTAGGAAGATGCCCTTGAACCTGGAGATTTGGGACCCATGGTATGGGTAACAGGCAGTAGTACTTTAAAGGCTCTGCGTTTTCTCCCCCAACCTCACCAAACCTCTCAGCCCCGAGAGTATCCACCCTTACGTCTCATCCAGCTGTGGGTCTAGATATGGTCAATCCAGGTGGCATCACAGCCCCTGAACGAATTTTGTAAGAATTTCTCTCTCTTTCACTGTCTTTGTTTCACGGGTTTTTAAAATTAATTTATTTTTATAATGGGGTTTAGCTGCTTTTCACGGCTGTGTTTATGCCGCTTTACACCCACTTGACTCACTTCCAGAGAGATATAAATTCATAGGTTTTAAGATTCTTACTAGTCAGATATATTCTTGTGCCGTGAATAGAGGGTGTTGAGTCCAGTTCACTGAGCAAGGAGTCGGTCTTTCTATTACATATTGGGTTTATGGAACGGTATCTGAGCTAATTTGAAACCCTTGTTTTCTGCAGCACCCCACCTCACCTTTCCCGTTAAGCAGCCATAGTGTGTTTTCTAAACGTGTGAGTCTGTTCTATTTTGTAATTCAGTTCAGTTGTAGCAGTTTTTACATTCCCTCTATAAGTGATAGCTTATGATAAGTGTCTTTTTCTTTGTGACTTATTTCACTTAGAATTTTCGTACCTAAATCCACTCATCATGCTGCTACTAGCCTTATGACATTGATTTCATGGCTGAGTGATATTCCATTGTACATAAGGACCACCAGTTCTTTATCCATTTTTCTCTTTCCTGGGATATTTAAGGTGTCATGAAGTGGAGGTTCTTGTCAACAGAGTAGCCCTAAACTTTGGGGTGCCTGTGTCTTGCTGATTTTTACTTTTCCCAATTTATACGCCCGTGAGTGGAAGTGCCCAATGCGCTCTAAGCTGTGTTTTTTCGATGTTTCAGGACACACCGTACACTTATCCAGATTGGCTGTTGGCAATTTACATCCCGCCCATCAGTGTAGCAAGGCTGACATTTCTCCATGGCCTGTCCTGCATTTCTGGTTTCACACTTTTTTCAGCATGGCCCTTTAGACCGATGGGAAGCGAGACTTCTTTGTAGCGCTGATTTGCCTTTCCAGTTTGCTTGGTTGGCCAAAAAGGGCGTATGCGTTTTTTCCTGAATATATTCAGGAAAAAACGCATACGCCCTTTTTGGCCAAGGGCATCATTGTCGAAGTTTTGCCGCTTTTCATGTGCTTTAAAGGCGATTCGAGTCTACCTCCTGAAATCTGTTTCCTGCAATTCTGCCTTGCTTTCAAATCCTCTTCGTTGCCTTCCCTCAATATATTTGTGGACGAGAGTTATCATTTATAACTCTGCAGGTTTGTGAATTGCAGTGCCCCTGAGCTCCATTTTTCAACTCGCTTTTTTGGGAGCTGGCCGCAAAAGCGCAGGATGGCCTCAGGCACTATTCTGGTTCCGGGCGGCAGGCTGAGCCTGTGGTTAATTCTTCTTCCTGATGGGAAAATAGAGTGACCTGTGCCTGTCCCAAAACCTAGAGCTAGTCTCTCATTGGCTCCCCCTCTTCCCGTTCATCCTCAGGACAAATTGCAAGCTGTACGGAACAGGAGGTTAAAGGTGCTGATTCTCCAAGGAGGGAGATTGTTGGTAAAGCGGCTGGAATGGCGAACCCGAGCACAAGGAGATGAGAAATGAGGTGCGTTTTAGAAACCTTTCCCGGTCACACGGTCTACCACCTTCTGGGTTTCTCATGCATGTTTTCGATGTAGGTAGATGCCCTTGAACCTGGAGATTTGGGACCCATGGAATGGGTAACAGGCAGTAGTACTTTAAAGGCTCTGCGTTTTCTCTCCCAACCTCACCAAACCTCTCAGCCCCGAGAGTATCCACCCTTACGTCTCATCCAGCTGTGGGTCTAGATATGGTCAATCCAGGTGGCATCACAGCCCCTGAACGAATTTTGTAAGAATTTCTCTCTCTTTCACTGTCTTTGTTTCACGGGTTTTTAAAATTAATTTATTTTTATAATGGGGTTTAGCTGCTTTTCACGGCTGTGTTTATGCCGCTTTACACCCACTTGACTCACTTCCAGAGAGATATAAATTCATAGGTTTTAAGATTCTTACTAGTCAGATATATTCTTGTGCCGTGAATAGGGGGTGTTGAGTCCAGTTCACTGAGCAAGGAGTCGGTCTTTCTATTACATATTGGGTTTATGGAACGGTATCTGAGCTAATTTGTAACCCTTGTTTTCTGCAGCACCCCACCTCACCTTTCCCGTTAAGCAGCCATAGTGTGATTTCTAAACGTGTGACTCTGTTCTGTTTTGTAATTCAGTTCAATTGTAGCGGTTTTTACATTCCCTCTATAAGTGATAGCTTATGATAAGTGTCTTTTTCTGTGTGACTTATTTCACTTTGAATTTTCATACCTAAATCCACTCATCATGCTGCTACTAGCCTTATGACATTGATTTGATGGCTGAGTGATATTCCATTGTACATAAGGACCACCACTTCTTTATCCATTTTTCTCTTTCCTGGGATATTTAAGGTGGAATGAAGTGGAGGTTCTAGTCAACAGAGCAGCTCTAAACTTTGGGGTGCCTGTGTCTTGCTGATTTTTAGTTTTCCCAATTTATACGCCCGTGAGTGGAAGAGCCCAATGCGCTCTAAGCTGTGTTTTTTCGATGTTTCAGGACACACCGTACACTTATCCAGATTGGCTGTTGGCAATTTACATCCCGCCCATCAGTGTAGCAAGGCTGACATTTCTCCATGGCCTGTCCTGCATTTCTGGTTTTCACACTTTTTTCAGCATGGCCCTTTAGACCAATGGGAAGCGAGACTTCTTTGTAGCGCTGATTTGCCTTTGCAGTTTGCTTGGTTGGCCAAAAAGGGCGTATGCGTTTTTTCCTGAATATATTCAGGAAAAAACGCATACGCCCTTTTTGGCCAAGGGCATCATTGTCGAAGTTTTGCCGCTTTTCATGTGCTTTAAAGGCGATTCGAATCTACCTCCTGAAATCTGCTTCCTGCAATTCTGCCTTGCTTTCAAATGCTCTTCGTTGCCTTCCCTCAATATATTTGTGGACGTGAGTTATCATTTATAACTCTGCAGGTTTGTGAATTGCAGTGCCCCTGAGCTCCATTTTTCAACTCGCTTTTTTGGGAGCTGGCCGCAAAAGCGCAGGATGGCCTCAGGCACTATTCTGGTTCCGGGCGGCAGGCTGAGCCTGTGGTTAATTCTTCTTCCTGATGGGAAAATAGAGTGACCTGTGCCTGTCCCAAAACCTAGAGCTAGTCTCTCATTGGCTCCCCCTCTTCCCGTTCATCCTCAGGACAAATTGCAAGCTGTACGGAACAGGAGGTTAAAGGTGCTGATTCTCCAAGGAGGGAGATTGTTGGTAAAGCGGCTGGAATGGCGAACCCGAGCACAAGGAGATGAGAAATGAGGTGCGTTTTAGAAACCTTTCCCGGTCACACGGTCTACCACCTTCTGGGTTTCTCATGCATGTTTTCGATGTAGGAAGATGCCCTTGAACCTGGAGATTTGGGACCCATGGGATGGGTAACAGGCAGTAGTACTTTAAAGGCTCTGCGTTTGCTCCCCCAACCTCACCAAATCTCTCAGCCCAGAGAGTATCCACCCTTACGTCTCATCTAGCTGTGGGTCTAGATATGGTCTATCCAGGTGGCATCACAGCCCCTGAACGAATTTTGTAAGAATTTCTCTCTCTTTCACTGTCTTTGTTTCACGGGTTTTTAAAATTAATTTATTTTTTAATGGGGTTTAGCTGCTTTTCACAGCTGTGTTTATGCCGCTTTACACCCACTTGACTCACTTCCACAGAGATATAAATTCATAGGTTTTAAAATTATTACTAGTCTGATATATTCTTGTGCCGTGAATAGGGGGTGTTGATTCCAGTTCACTGAGCAAGGAGTAGGTCTTTCTATTACATATTGGGTTTATGGAACGGTACCTGAGCTAATTTGAAACCCTTGTTTTCTGCAGCACCGCACCTCACCTTTCCCGTTAAGCAGCCATAGTGTGTTTTCTAAACGTGTGACTCTGTTCTGTTTTGTAATTCAGTTCAAGTGTAGCGGTTTTTACATTCCCTCTATAAGTGATAGCTTAAGATAAGTGTCCTTTTCTGTGTGACTTATTTCACTTAGAATTGTCGTACCTAAATCCACTCATCATGCTGCTACTAGCCTTATGACATTGATTTCATGGCTGAGTGATATTCCATTGTACATAAGGACCACCACTTCTTTATCCATTTTTCTCTTTCCTGGGATATTTAAGGTGTCATGAAGTGGAGGTTCTTGTCAACAGAGCAGCCCTAAACTTTGGGATGCCTGTGTCTTGCTGATTTTAATTTTCCCAATTTATACGCCCGTGAGTGGAAGTGCCCTATGCGCTCTAAGCTGTGTTTTTTAGATGTTTCAGGACACACCGTACACTTCTCCAGAGTGGCTGTTGGCAATTTACATCCCGCCCATCAGCGTAGCAAGGCTCTCATTTCTCCATGGCCTGTCCTGCATTTCTGGTTTTGACAGTTTTTTCAGCATGGCCCTTTTGACCGATGGGAAGAGAGACTTCTTTGTAGCGCTGATTTGCCTTTCCAGGTTGCTTGGTTGGCCAAAAAGGGCGTATGCGTTTTTTCCTGAATATATTCAGGAAAAAACGCATACGCCCTTTTTGGCCAAGGGCATCATTGTCAACGTTTTGCCGCTTTTCATGTGCTTTAAAGGCGATTCGAATCTACCTCCTGAAATCTGTTTCCTGCAATTCTGCCTTGATTTCAAATCCTCTTCTTTGCCTTCCCTCAATATATTTGTGGACGAGAGTTATCATTTATAACTCTGCAGGTTTGTGAATTGCAGTGCCCTGAAGCTCCATTTTACAAGTCGCTTTTTTGGGAGCCAGCCGCAAAAGCACAGGATGGCTTCAGGCCCTGTTCTGGTTCCGGGGGGCAGGCTGAGCCTGTGCTTAATTCTTCTTCCTGATGGGAAAATAGAGTGACCTGTGCCTGTCCCAACACCTCAGAGCTAGTCTCTCATTGGCTCCCCCTCTTCCCGTTCATCCTCAGTACAAATTGCAAGCTGTACGGAACAGGAGGTTAAAGGTGCTGATTCTCCAAGGAGGGATATTGCTAGTAAAGCGGCTGGAATGGCGAACCCGAGCACAAGGAGATGAGAAATGAAGTGCGTTTTAGAAACCTTTCCCGGTCACACGGTCTACCACCTTCTGGGTTTCTCATGCATGTTTTCGATGTAGGAAGATGCCCTTGAACCTGGAGATTTGGGACCCATGGTATGGGTAACAGGCAGTAGTACTTTAAAGGCTCTGCGTTTTCTCCCCCAACCTCACCAAACCTCTCAGCCCCGAGAGTATCCACCCTTACGTCTCATCCAGCTGTGGGTCTAGATATGGTCAATCCAGGTGGCATCACATCCCCTGAACGAATTTTGTAAGAATTTCTCTCTCTTTCACTGTCTTTGTTTCACGGGTTTTTAAAATTAATTTATTTTTATAATGGGGTTTAGCTGCTTTTCACGGCTGTGTTTATGCCGCTTTACACCCACTTGACTCACTTCCAGAGAGATATAAATTCATAGGTTTTAAGATTCTTACTAGTCAGATATATTCTTGTGCCGTGAATAGAGGGTGTTGAGTCCAGTTCACTGAGCAAGGAGTCGGTCTTTCTATTACATATTGGGTTTATGGAACGGTATCTGAGCTAATTTGAAACCCTTGTTTTCTGCAGCACCCCACCTCACCTTTCCCGTTAAGCAGCCATAGTGTGTTTTCTAAACGTGTGAGTCTGTTCTATTTTGTAATTCAGTTCAGTTGTAGCAGTTTTTACATTCCCTCTATAAGTGATAGCTTATGATAAGTGTCTTTTTCTGTGTGACTTATTTCACTTAGAATTTTCGTACCTAAATCCATTCATCATGCTGCTACTAGCCTTATGACATTGATTTCATGGCTGAGTGATATTCCATTGTACATAAGGACCACCACTTCTTTATCCATTTTTCTCTTTCCTGGGATATTTAAGTTGTCATGAAGTGGAGGTTCTTGTCAAAAGAGTAGCCCTAAACTTTGGGGTGTCTGTGTCTTGCTGATTTTTAGTTTTCCCAATTTATACGCCCGTGAGTGGAAGTGCCCAATGCGCTCTAAGCTGTGTTTTTTCGATGTTTCAGGACACACCGTACACTTATCCAGATTGGCTGTTGGCAATTTACATCCCGCCCATCAGTGTAGCAAGGATGACATTTCTCCATGGCCTGTCCTGCATTTCTGGTTTTCACACTTTTTTCAGCATGGCCCTTTAGACCGATGGGAAGCGAGACTTCTTTGTAGCGCTGATTTGCCTTTCCAGTTTGCTTGGTTGGCCAAAAAGGGCGTATGCGTTTTTTCCTGAATATATTCAGGAAAAAACGCATACGCCCTTTTTGGCCAAGGGCATCATTGTCGAAGTTTTGCCGCTTTTCATGTGCTTTAAAGGCGATTCGAATCTACCTCCTGAAATCTGTTTCCTGCAATTCTGCCTTGCTTTCAAATCCTCTTCGTTGCCTTCCCTCAATATATTTGTGGACGAGAGTTATCATTTATAACTGTGCAGGTTTGTGAATTGCAGTGCCCCTGAGCTCCATTTTTCAACTCGCTTTTTTGGGAGCTGGCCACAAAAGCGCAGGATGGCCTCAGGCACTATTCTGGTTCCGGGCGGCAGGCTGAGCCTGTGGTTAATTCTTCTTCCTGATGGGAAAATAGAGTGACCTGTGCCTGTCCCAAAACCTAGAGCTAGTCTCTCATTGGCTCCCCCTCTTCCCGTTCATCCTCAGGACAAATTCCAAGCTGAACGGAACAGGAGGTTAAAGGTGCTGATTCTCCAAGGAGGGATATTGCTAGTAAAGCGGCTGGAATGGCGAACCCGAGCACAAGGAGATGAGAAATGAAGTGCGTTTTAGAAACCTTTCCCAGTCACACGGTCTACCACATTCTGGGTTTCTCATGCATGTTTTCGATGTAGGAAGATGCCCTTGAACCTGGAGATTTTGGACCCATGGGATGGGTAACAGGTAGTAGTACTTTAAAGGCTCTGCGTTTTCTCCCCCAACCTCACCAAATCTCTCAGCCCCGAGAGTATCCACCCTTACGTCTCATCCAGCTGTGGGTCTAGATATGGTCAATCCAGGTGGCATCACAGCCCCTGAACGAATTTTGTAAGAATTTCTCTCTCTTTCACTGTCTTTGTTTCACGGGTTTTTAAAATTAATTTATTTTTATAATGGGGTTTAGCTGCTTTTCACGGCTGTGTTTATGCCGCTTTACACCCACTTGACTCACTTCCAGAGAGATATAAATTCATAGGTTTTAAGATTCTTACTAGTCAGATATATTCTTGTGCCGTGAATAGGGGGTGTTGAGTCCAGTTCACTGAGCAAGGAGTCGGTCTTTCTATTACATATTGGGTTTATGGAACGGTATCTGAGCTAATTTGAAACCCTTGTTTTCTGCAGCACCCCACCTCACCTTTCCCGTTAAGCAGCCATAGTGTGATTTCTAAACGTGTTACTCTGTTCTGTTTTGTAATTCAGTTCAATTATAGCGGTTTTTACATTCCCTCTATAAGTGATAGCTTATGATAAGTGTCTTTTTCTGTGTGACTTATTTCACTTAGAATTTTCGTACCTAAATCCACTCATCATGCTGCTACTAGCCTTATGACATTGATTTGATGGCTGAGTGATATTCCATTGTACATAAGGACCACCACTTCTTTATCCATTTTTCTCTTTCCTGGGATATTTAAGGTGTCATGAAGTGGAGGTTCTTGTCAACAGAGTAGCCCTAAACTTTGGGGTGCCTCTGTCTTGCTGATTTTTAGTTTTCCCAATTTATACGCCCATGAGTGGAAGTGCCCTATGTGCGCTAAGCTGTGTTTTTTCGATGTTTCACGACACACTGTACACTTCTCCAGAGTGGCTGTTGGCACTTTACATCCCGCCCATCAGCGTACCAAGGCTCCCATTTCTCCATGGCCAGTCCTGCATTTCTGGTTTTGACACTTTTTTCAGCATGGCCCTTTTGACCGATTGGAAGCGAGACTTCTTTGTAACGCTGATTTGCCTTTCCAGGTTGCTTGGTTGGCCAAAAAGGGCGTATGCGTTTTTTCCTGAATATATTCAGGAAAAAACGCATACGCCCTTTTTGGCCAAGGGCATCATTGTCGACGTTTTGCCGCTTTTCATGTGCTTTAAAGGCGATTCGAATCTACCTCCTGAAATCTGTTTCCTGCAATTCTGCCTTGCTTTCAAATCCTCTTCGTTGCCTTCCCTCAATATATTTGTGGATGAGAGTTATCATTTATAACTCTGCAGGTTTGTGAATTGCAGTGCCCCTGAGCTCCATTTTTCAACTCACTTTTTTGGGAGCTGGCCGCAAAAGCGCAGATTGGCCTCAGGCCCTATTCTGGTTCCGTGCGGCAGGCTGAGCCTGTGGTTAATTCTTCTTCCTGATGGGAAAATAGAGTGACCTGTGCCTGTCCCAAAACCTAGAGCTAGTCTCTCATTGGCTCCTCCTCTTCCCGTTCATCCTCAGGACAAATTGCAAGCTGAACGGAACAGGAGGTTAAAGGTGCTGATTCTCCAAGGAGGGAGCTTGTTGGTAAAGCGGCTGGAATGGCGAACCCGAGCACAAGGAGATGAGAAATGAGGTGCGTTTTAGAAACCTTTCCCGGTCACACGGTCTACCACCTTCTGGGTTTCTCATGCATGTTTTCGATGTAGGAAGATGCCCTTGAACCTGGAGATTTGGGACACATGGGATGGGTAACAGGCAGTAGTACTTTAAAGGCTCTGCGTTTGCTCCCCCAACCTCACTAAATCTCTCAGCCCCGAGAGTATCCACCCTTAGGTCTCATCTAGCTGTGGGTCTAGATATGGTCAATCCAGGTGTTATCACAGCCCCTGAACGAATTTTGTAAGAATTTCTCTCTCTTTCACTGTCTTTGTTTCACGGGTTTTTAAAATTAATTTATTTTTTTAATGGGGTTTAGCTGCTTTTCACGGCTGTGTTTATGCCGCTTTACACCCACTTGACTCACTTCCAGAGAGATATAAATTCATAGGTTTTAAGATTCTTACTAGTCAGATATATTCTTGTGCCGTGAATAGGGGGTGTTGATTCCAATTCACTGAGCAAGGAGTAGGTCTTTCAATTACATATTGGGTTTATGGAACGGTATCTGAGCTAATTTGAAACCCTTGTTTTCTGCAGCACCCCACCTCACCTTTCCCGTTAAGCAGCCATAGTGTGTTTTCTAAACGTGTGACTCTGTTCTGTTTTGTAATTCAGTTCAAGTGTAGCGGTTTTTACATTCCCTCTATAAGTGATAGCTTAAGATAAGTGTCTTTTTCTGTGTGACTTATTTCACTTAGAATTGTCGTACCTAAATCCACTCATCATGCTGCTACTAGCCTTATGACATTGATTTCATGGCTGAGTGATATTCCATTGTACATAAGGACCACCACGTCTTTATCCATTTTTCTCTTTCCTGGGATATTTAAGGTGTCATGAAGTGGAGGTCCTTGTCAACAGAGCAGCCCTAAACTTTGGGGTGCCTGTGTCTTGCTGATTTTAATTTTCACAATTTATACGCCCGTGAGTGGAAGTGCCCTCTGGGCTCTAAGCTGTGTCTTTTAGATGTTTCAGGACACACCGTACACTTCTCCAGAGTGGCTGTTGGCAATTTACATCCCGCCCATCAGCGTAGCAAGGCTCTCATTTCTCCATGGCCTGTCCTGCATTTCTGGTTTTGACACTTTTTTTAGCATGGCCCTTTTGACCGATGGGAAGAGAGACTTCTTTGTAGCGCTGATTTGCCTTTCCAGGTTGCTTGGTTGGCCAAAAAGGGCGTATGCGTTTTTTCCTGAATATATTCAGGAAAAAACGCATACGCCCTTTATGGCCAAGGGCATCATTGTCAACGTTTTGCCGCTTTTCATGTGCTTTAAAGGCGATTCGAATCTACCTCCTGAAATCTGTTTCCTGCAATTCTGCCTTGATTTCAAATCCTCTTCTTTGCCTTCCCTCAATATATTTGTGGACGAGAGTTATCATTTATAACTCTGCAGGTTTGTGAATTGCAGTGCCCTGAAGCTCCATTTTACAAGTCGCTTTTTTGGGAGCCAGCCGCAAAAGCACAGGATGGCTTCAGGCCCTGTTCTGGTTCCGGGGGGCAGGCTGAGCCTGTGGTTAATTCTTCTTCCTGATGGGAAAATAGAGTGACCTGTGCCTGTCCCAACACCTCAGAGCTAGTCTCTCATTGGCTCCCCCTCTTCCCGTTCATCCTCAGTACAAATTGCAAGCTGTACGGAACAGGAGGTTAAAGGTGCTGATTCTCCAAGGAGGGATATTGCTAGTAAAGCGGCTGGAATGGCGAACCCGAGCACAAGGAGATGAGAAATGAAGTGCGTTTTAGAAACCTTTCCCGGTCACACGGTCTACCACCTTCTGGGTTTCTCATGCATGTTTTCGATGTAGGAAGATGCCCTTGAACCTGGAGATTTGGGACCCATGGTATGGGTAACAGGCAGTAGTACTTTAAAGGCTCTGCGTTTTCTCCCCCAACCTCACCAAACCTCTCAGCCCCGAGAGTATCCACCCTTACGTCTCATCCAGCTGTGGGTCTAGATATGGTCAATCCAGGTGGCATCACATCCCCTGAACGAATTTTGTAAGAATTTCTCTCTCTTTCACTGTCTTTTTTTCACGGGTTTTTAAAATTAATTTATTTTTATAATGGGGTTTAGCTGCTTTTCACGGCTGTGTTTATGCCGCTTTACACCCACTTGACTCACTTCCAGAGAGATATAAATTCATAGGTTTTAAGATTCTTACTAGTCAGATATATTCTTGTGCCGTGAATAGAGGGTGTTGAGTCCAGTTCACTGAGCAAGGAGTCGGTCTTTCTATTACATATTGGGTTTATGGAACGGTATCTGAGCTAATTTGAAACCCTTGTTTTCTGCAGCACCCCACCTCACCTTTCCCGTTAAGCAGCCATAGTGTGTTTTCTAAACGTGTGAGTCTGTTCTATTTTGTAATTCAGTTCAATTGTAGCGGTTTTTACATTCCCTCTATAAGTGATAGCTTATGATAAGTGTCTTTTTCTGCTTGACTTATTTCACTTAGAATTTTCGTACCTAAATCCTCTCATCATGCTGCTACTAGCCTTATGACATTGATTTCATGGCTGAGTGATATTCCATTGTACATAAGGACCACCACTTCTTTATCCATTTTTCTCTTTCCTGGGATATTTAAGTTGTCATGAAGTGGAGGTTCTTGTCAACAGAGTAGCCCTAAACTTTGGGGTGCCTGTGTCTTGCTGATTTTTAGTTTTCCCAATTTATACGCCCGTGAGTGGAAGTGCCCAATGCGCTCTAAGCTGTGTTTTTTCGATGTTTCAGGACACACCGTACACTTATCCAGATTGGCTGTTGGCAATTTACATCCCGCCCATCAGTGTAGCAAGGCTGACATTTCTCCATGGCCTGTCCTGCATTTCTGGTTTTCACACTTTTT